>NC_091983.1:105903184-106254557 GCF_044704955.1 Pristiophorus japonicus | reverse complement strand
GGAGGGAGGGGCAAGAGAGAGAGGTGGGGGAGGGGCAAGTGAGAGGTGGGGGAGGGGCAAGAGAGACAGGAGGGGGAGGGGCAAGAGAGAGAGGAGGAGGAGGGGGAGAGAGGGAGGGGAGAGGTGGTGAGAGAGAGGGGGAGCGGGAGCAGAGAGAGAGAGAGAGAGAGGAAGGGGGGTTGGGTTAGAGAGAGAGAGGGAAGGGGGGTGGGGGAGAGAGAGAGAGGGGAGGGGGGGTGGGGGAGAGAGAGAGAGGGTGGGGGTGGGGGAGAGAGAGAGGGAAGGGGGGTTGGGGGAGAGAGAGCGGGGGTGGGGGAGAGAGAGAGAGAGAGAGAGAGGGATGGGGTGGAGGGTGAGAGAGAGGGAGGGGGTGGGAGGTGAGAGAGAGGGAGGGGGTTGGGGGGAGAGAGAGGAGGAGGGGGTTGGGGGGAGAGAGGAGAGGGAGGGGGTGGGGGGGGGAGAGAGAGGAGAGGGAGGGGGTGGGGGGGAGAGGGGGAGGGAGAGGAGGGGAGGGGGAAGAGAGAGAGGAGGGGAGGGGGAAGAGAGAGAGGGGAAGAGAGAGAGGAGGGGAGGGGGAAGAGAGAGAGGAGGGGAGGGGGAAGAGAGAGGGGGAGGGGGAAGAGAGAGAGGAGAGAGGGAGGGGGTGGGGGGGAAAAGTGGGAGGAGAAAGAGAGAGAGAGAGGGGCAAGAGAGAGAGGTGGGGGAGGGGAAGAGAGAGAGGAGGGGAGGGGGGAGAGAGGCAGGGGGAAGAGAGAGAGGGTGGGGGAGGGGGAGAGAGGGAGAGGAAGGGGGTGGGGAGAGAGAGGAAGGGGGTGGGGAGAGAGGGAGGTGGGGAGAGAGAGGGAGGGAGGTGGGTGGGGGAGAGAGAGGGAGGGAGGCGGGTGGGGGAGAGAGAGAGAGGGAGGGAGGGGGGTGGGGGAGAGAGAGGGAGGGAGGGGGGTGGGGGAGAGAGAGGGAGGGAGGGGGGTGGGGGAGAGAGAGGGAGGGAGGGGGGTGGGGAAGAGAGAGGGAGGGAGGGGGGTGGGGGAGAGAGAGGGAGGGAGGGGGGTGGGGGAGAGAGAGGGGGGTGGGGGAGAGAGAGGGAGGGAGGGAGGTGGCGGAGAGAGAGGGAGGGGGTTGGGGGAGAGGGAGGGAGGAATGGAGGGGGGTGGGGGAGAGAGAGAGAGGGAGGGGGGTGGGGGAGAGGGAGGGAGGAAGGGAGGGGGGTGGGGGGGAGAGAGGGAGAGAGGGGGTGTGGGGGAGAGAGAGGGGAGGTGGGGGGAGAGAGAGGGAGGGAGGGGGGAGAGAGAGGGAGGGAGGGGGAAGGGGGAGAGATAGAGAGGGAGGGGGTGGGGGAGGGAGAGGGAGGGAGGGGGTGGGGGAGGGAGAGGGTGGGGGAGGGAGAGGGAGGGAGGGGGGTGGGGGAGGTAGGGGGTGGGAGAGGGAGAGGGAGAGGGAGGGAGGGGGTGGGGGAGAGAGAGGGAGGGAGGGGGAGAGGGAGGGAGGGGGTTGGTGAAGAGAGAGGGAGGGAGGGGGGTGGGGGAGAGGGAGGGGGGTGGGGGAGAGGGAGGGAGGAAGGGGGGTGGGGGAGAGAGAGGGAGGGTGGGGGAGAGAGAGGGAGGGGGTGGGAGAGATGGAGGGGTGTGAGGGAGGGAGGAGGTGGGAGAGATGGAGGGGGGTGAGGGAGGGAGGGAGGGGGTTGGAGGGATGGAGGGTGGGAGAGAGAGATGGAGGGGGGTGAGAGAGGGGGGTGGGGGAGAGAGGGAGGGAGGGGAGTGGGAGTGCGAGAACGAGGGGGGGCGAACGGTGGAGGGAGGCAGAGGGAGAAAGAGTGGAGGGGCCTTTCGGGTGGAGTTAGATGCGGCGACCAGGAGGGAAGAGGCCAATTGATCTAGGCTAGGCGTGGGATCGGCAATGGCACTTCGGGCTGGGATGGGGAGCTGGACCGACAAAGCACTCGGGGGTAGGGGGGAGCTGGACCGGCACCGGCAAAGGGGTCCGGGCTGGGGGAGGGCAGCGGGAGCGGCAAAGCACTCTGGGTTAGGGGGTGGAGCTGGGCTGGCAAAGTGCTTGGAGGGTGGGGAACGGAACCGGCAACGGACTCGGGGCGGGCTAGGGAAGCAGACCGGCAATGCACTCGGGGCTAGGGTCGGGCGGGGGTGCAGAACCGGCAGCGGCAAGGGGTTCCGGGCGGGGGAAGCAGACCGGGAGGCCCTTTGTCCTGAGGTAGGGGCGGGGATCGGCACCGTCATCGAGAGGGGGGAGGAAGGCTTTTATAATTGGAGGTAAGTTGCTGCAATATATTTTTAATGTGTTTTTATGTTGATGCAATGTATTTTAACGTGTTGCGAGCTGGCTGTATGTTTCTCTTTCCAGCCTCGGCTCGCGTTGTGTCCCTGGTACCGTGGCAACCCGATCTTTTTGGCACAGATCAAGGCTCCACCCCCAAAACTGAAGGACAGGTTAGGCTGCGCCAAAATGAAGAACTCCAACGGGGAATCTTAGAACATTTTTTTGGGCGTACTTGGGACCCCCAAAAAACGGGCGTAACTCTTCAATTATGCCAAAGAAAAGCTTTGGGGAAAATTGAGCCCTTGGAATCACATTTGAATCATCCTGATCTGTGTGGCTCAGCAGAATGAGGCATCAAAAACACTTCTATCTACACTTTCCCCAGCACCGCTCCCCCCCCCCCTCCCCCTCCCAGCAATTTATTCCCCTTATCTACAGTCCTCGTTGTGTTAAAACCTCTGAAAATTTGCTTGAACACATATGTGCCAGCACACATATACATGTGGTTTTAGTGTATATATTTTCTTTTAAGATTAGAGGTACAGTAGTTGATTTGGAAACTGCTGGGAATTGAAATTCAAGAGGAGAGTTTTCTCACCAGCTTGTAGTCCAGAATCTTCTAATTTTATTCTGTAACACACAGGTTGATGAAGCAACTGTAGGGGAATCAGGCTGGTTCTATGGTACTCTTCGAGGAAAATCCGGTTGGTTTCCAGTAAACTACGTGGAGAAGATGACAGAGAGTGAAGCTCCTTTATCCCCCAAAAAGGCTTTATTGCCTCCCACAAAACCTGCTTCAGCTACCTCAACGTCCCCTGGGTTTGTTGTTGTTCATATTGTTAAGATACTCATGTTCACTTCAGTTTTAGTATTCAAAATCTAATAAGGTTATTACAATTTGTGTCATTATAGTTCATTTGCTGTGTTGGTACTATCTTCCTGTGTGAAGTATTCTTTTCAGAAAGATTCAGATTGAACTTTGCAACCTAGTTTAGTCTAAAGATCAGTGCTGCATAATTAATTTGTCTTTTGCTTTGGGGTCCATTTTGGCTGCTTTACCCCAGATTATCAATTAAATTAATCTAGTGGGTGTGTCCTAACTCCCCATACCTTCAGCAATATCTATTCCTGTTTTTGGTAATGTACCCCAGGAAACAAATAGTAAACCCTGTTTGTTCATTTCTTTTAACTACTGAAGTTATCTTGTACTTCATAAGATCTTAGTCCAGGCTGAGAGAGTGGCAGAAAATCACTTCAAACCTTGTTTTAAGTGTGAAATATCAAGCAAGTTTATTTTACAAAAGGTAACAAGCAAATAATTAACAATCACATAGTATATATTTACAGTTAACAATCTTCTGCTTAAGTCCTTGAATAGATAAAATAATAAGATTGCAATTCTAAGAATTAATTTTGTAAATAGCTTTTGAATGCACACGGTGTATCTCTTTTCCATAAGGAATATAAAACTGACTCGTACTAACTGGTTGCTTCTTTGAGATTTCAAACTATTACTTTTTTTTATTCTGGAGAGGTGATACTGCATCTTCCTAAATATCTGCTGTCTCAAACCCAGAAAGGAACTGTCAGTCAAATACATACTGAATCAGTGGTGTTAATTTTAACCCCCAAAAATGGATGAGCGTCAGGTGGGAAGTTAAAATGCTAAAATTCTGAACAGGAGCCAACCCACCTCGGATGCCCCTCACTTCGGTTTTAATGGAGGAGGATCAAGGGTCCGCTCTAAGGAGATGGGTTGGTAATTGAAACAGGATTTCTATTTTTAATCCATGTTGGCCAGGTTTCCCAGGGCTTGGGAAAAGGAGGCGCAAGTAGGGCCGGATCCATCAGGTAAGTGCCTTTATGGCACCGCTTGTGGACCGGGAAAAGCAGGCGTGTTTCCTCCAGGCCCAACATGCTAACTTTGTAAACCCCGCTCCGCCTCTCCCCCGATCTCCGCTCTCCTCGACGTCCCCCCATCTCTGCCCCCAATCTCCGATCTTTCCCGAACCCCTGCGATCTTCCACTTCCCAGCAATAACCCCCGACCACCCCAAAACCCCTCACCCCACGATCTCGATCGCCAACAACTACTAAACCTAATTGCTCCTGGGCTGTGGCCTTTGGTCAAGCATTCCTCGCCCAACAGGCAGCCAAACTACTGGAAGGAGAATCTGTGTTTTTTTTTAAAAACACACACACTACAGAGTAAAAACTCCACATTAAGGGTCCCGACCATAACTCCTCTCCCCACTCCGAAACCCTGCCCTCGTGAATCAAGCCTGTAATGGACAAAACTTGCCACTTTGTATTGGGCTACTTTTGGTACAAAATTCTGTCATTTGCTTGTTCTTTAGCTCCATGGGATAGAATTTCCTTGCAGGTTTCCCGATCTTTTGTTGTAACTTAGGCGCAAAATCGGTGGAAAGCTGGAGAAATTTTGTAAACACTCATTTCTCCAGGGTTTCTGCCAAAGTTACGGAACTTATGTATTTTGTCCAGGCCTAATAGGACAGCCACTGACAAAAATACTTAAACTAATAAATATCTGAAAAAAATTATCAGAGCATTTGATAAAAACAAATGGTCTGAAATCTTTTCTTGCTCAAAAGTATTATTTTTTCTTCTCTTCAATAGCAAAAAGGTAGAAGATTTGAATAATGAAACTATAAGAGCGAGCATAAACTCTTGCTTAATGCCAGTACTGCGCTTTAACTGATATTTCTCATTTTATTCATCATCAAAGATATATATTTTCTTGATGTGAACTTGTTTTTGCAAATAGTCGGGGTTGTTCTCCTTAGAGCAGAGAAGACTGAGAGAAGATTTGATAGAGGTGTTCAAAATCACGAGGGGTCTGGACAGAGTAAATAGAGAGAAACTGTTCCCATTGCAGAAGGGTCAAAAACCAGAGGACACAGATTTAAGGTGATTGGCAAAAGAACTAAAGGCGACATAGGAAAAAACATTTTTGCACAGCAAGTGGTTAGGATCTGTAATGCACTGAAAGGATGGTGGAGGCAGACTCAATCACTGCTTTGAAAAGGGAGTTGGATAAGCACCTGAAAGAAAACGATTTGCAGGACTACAGGAAAAGGGTGGGAGATTGGGGATTGGGGATTGGGACTAGCTGACGCGCTCTTGCAGAGAGCCGGCACGGTCCGAATGGTTGTCTTCCATACTGTGTAACCATAGTATTCTAAATACTAACTGACTGGATAACTGTAATTTTTCCATCTTCCTATAAAACTGTGTTTACCATTTTTCCATTTAAAAAAAAAAAAGTATTTATAATATTGAAATAACACATAACATTGTATGAAGTATTGAAGTGTGCCTTTAACTACCTTGGTGCACAGTGGGTTATGGGAAGGCAAGTGTTTATTGCGGATTCCTGAACTGGACTAATAGTTATGTATCATGATTATTCTTATGCAAGATATATTTCCATATCAAGTGAATTATTGTTAAATGCTCCACATTCTCTCAAGAATGTTGATCTGAAGCAATGAAAAATCTGCTATCTCTTTCCAATAGACCATATGCTCAAAGTAAAGTTGGTGATGAAGGGAATTTTCAGCCAAGTCGAACCTTCTCAGGGATAAGTGGCAGTCCCATTTGGCAGAAATCTGCTTTTACTCCAACTCTTCCCCCTGGTTCTGGGTCCCCTGTTTATGATCAGGTATGTCTGTCCAATATCTTATTATTATTCTGTGCAAGAGAATTATCTGTTTACAGTGATGTTTGTGTGCACTTAAATTCTGCATAGGCTTCCTTTTTACATATATCCATAATCCAGTTACATTGGATCTTATGGTACTCTTATGACACATTCTAAATGTAACAAGATGGTACAACCCCACAGTGTTGCACAGATAATGGTAACTCCTTTCAACAATAACAACATTTAAATAGCACCTTAAAGGTGGGAAAACTCCCAAGGCGCTTCACAGGAACATAATGGGCCAAAAATTGACACAGCCAAAGAAGGAGATAATAAGATGGATGACTAAAAGCTTGGTTAAAGAGATAGGTTTTAAGGAGGTCCTTAAAGGAGAAGAGAGAGGCAGAGAGGTTTGGGGAGGGAATTCCAGAGCTTGGGGCCGATGCGGCTGAAGGCATGTCCGCCAGTAGTGAGGCAAAGGGGAATACACAAGAGGCCAGAGTTGGAGGGGCACAGAGTTCTTGGGGAATTGTAGGGCTGGAGGTTACACAAGTCGGGAGGGATGAGGCTCTCTTGTGTACTTTGCTCCTCCTAACCTCCTACCCCAACGTATCACTCTGCCTCCCCACTCTCCCGCTGCTGTCCCAGGCTTGAATGCCACTTAAATTAACCTACAGCTACCTTCTGTGCCTCTCTTTGCATTCTCTGATGAGCCCATCTGTTGGTGCCATCCTACGAGCAGCAACTCCAGGTGCCCCATCTTCCTCTCTCACCAACCTTCCTGCTCAATGTGCATGCTGGGGGCCATTCGAAGGGCCTACTCCTGCACCTATTTTCTAATCTCACCCACTTCATATCCTGTTCACCACTGCGTCCACTATTGCCCCCTGGGACTACTGGTGATCCACAATCACCACCTGTCTTTGCATTCCATTTGTTTTTTTTTAAGGTGCACCGTTCTGTTATACTTATTGTATTATTGTTCCTAGGTTATTAATTTTGTGTTATTGCTAAAATTCCACACACAAAAGTTGTCAAAAAAAA
Source organism: Pristiophorus japonicus (assembly GCF_044704955.1). NCBI lineage: Eukaryota > Metazoa > Chordata > Chondrichthyes > Pristiophoridae > Pristiophorus > Pristiophorus japonicus. The sequence goes on along the minus strand of NC_091983.1, from coordinate 106,247,579 downwards.
TTCAATTTTTTTAGGTCGAAAATGTAAAAGCTTTTAAAGCACTGGCACTTTGTTCGTGGACGGCAAAGAAAGAGAATCATTTGAACTTCTCAAAAGATGACATCATTGACGTCCTGGAGCAACAAGATAACTGGTGGTTCGGAGAAGTTCGTGGTGCAAAGGGCTGGTTTCCCAGGTCGTATGTCAAGGTTATCACTGAACATGCACAGCCATCAGTGGAGTAAGTTTTTACTTGTCTAGTACTGACAGGCCAGTTAAATCAGGCAGTTGATGTGAACTACATATGAAATGTAATAATAGATGTGTACATGTTTTAATGTACTCAAAATTGTACGCCTATGTGCACATTCTGACAACGATTTCCACAACCTGTATAAATTTCTATGTCTACATTTATAATGAAAACTGTCAATGTAAAACTTGTCAGGCTGTAATTATACAGGACCCAAGGAGGGCACAGCTGTTGCATGAAGAGTTTAAATAGTTTCCATTATACATGTACACTTAGAAGGAAATACAAAAATAATGAGAGAATGTGTGACTTGGAAATGGGTCTGAATTATGTCAGCGTGCCCTGGTCCAATTATTCCCTATGCTCTAACCCTGCTTCACCTGAATTCACACTTGGTCTTGATTCCCCTTATGCAACACCACAGGTGATCAACTAATGTATAATTATTTCTGAACAGTCATTTTGGAGTTATTTTGCAATATATGCCCTTTGCCAGTAAAGTTATTTGTTAAAAATATGTTCAGTTTTGTTTCATGCCAAATACCAAATTACACTGCTGAACTATGTCAATAACTTTGTCAACAGACCAGAACCTATTTATGCTTCAGTGAACAAGAACTCCAGCCCAGTCTCCCAGCCAGTAGAAGGTAAAGCTCCTGTAATAGCTCTTTTGTATGGCTCCATGATTAATTTAACAGAACATTCTGTACACCAGTATGAATGAAGTGTAACTACCAGAGAAATCAATTTTTCAAAAATGCAGACTTACTTTAAGATAACGTTAATTTTGCCAACAGTTACCTCCAAATAAGTTTATTTTTTCACACTGTTCGTGTCACTGGCAGTGCATCCTTTCATGTTTGCCCTCTCCACTGCAGAGATGGGAATAGGTCAGTAAGGCTCAGTACCATCAGGTGAAGTTTTGCTGATTTTGACACAAGATGTACTCCCAATGTTTTAGTAACTAAGACAGTTTAGTCTTATGACAGGCTCTATCAAGAATAGTGAGACTTTGGTTGGAACACAGGGTACCTCACATGAGTTCCCAATCTCAGCTGGAGTGTGACATGATATACAGTTCCTCAGAAAAAGAAAGTCTGGAGGAATTGTTTGTAATATTACATAGATATGGCCATTTGCAGAGCAACATTGGCAGCCTCACTGTACCAGTGATATTTTAACTGTATTTATTATTTAACTCTATTCCCTGACCACCATTTCCATCCCTCTCCCTGGCAATTGTCTGAAGCTGAGCCAGACCGTTGCAGCCTTGGTATTGTATTTGACCCCGAGATGAGCTCCCAACCACATATCCACTCCATCACCAAGACTCCTACTTCCACCTCAGTAACATCGCCCGACTCCGACCCTACCTCAGCTCATCTGCTGCTGAAGCCTCAGCCATGCCTATATTACCTCCAGACTTGACTATTCCAATTCTCTACTGGCCAGCCTCCCATCTTCCACATAAACTTGCGCTCATCCAAAACTCAACTGCCTGTATCTTAACTCGCATCATAGAAACATAGAAATTAGGTGCAGGAGCAGGCCATTCGGCCCTTCAAGCCTGCACTGCCATTCAATAAGAACATGGCTGATCAATCAACCTCAGTACCCCTTTCCTCCTTTCTCTCCATACCCCTTAATCCCTTTGGCCATAAGGGCCATATCGAACTCCCTTTTGAATATATCTTAACGGACTGGCCTCAACAACTTTCTGCGGTAGAGAATTCACAGGTTAACCACTCTGAGTGAAGAAGTTTCTCCTCATCTCGGTCCTAAATGGCTTACCCCTTATTCTTAGACTGTGACCCCAGGTTCTGGAACTTCCCAGCAACGGGAACATCCTGCCTCTAACCTGTCCAATCCCATCAGAATTTTATATGTTTCTATGAGATCCCCTCTCATTCTTCTAAACTCCAGTGGATACAAGCCCAGTTGATCCTCATATGTCAATCCTGCCCTCCTGGGAATTAATCTGGTGAACCTTCGCTGTACTCCCTCAATAGCAAGAATGTCCTTCCTCAGATTAGGAGACCAAAACTGAACACAATATTCCAGGTGTGGCCTCACCAAGGCTCTGTACAACTGCAGTAAGACCTCCCTGCTCCTATACTCAAATCCTCTAGCTATGAAGGCCAACATGCCATTTGCCTTCTTTACCACCTGCTGTACCTGCATGCCAAACTTCACTGACTGATGTATCATGACACCCAGGTCTCGTTGCATCTCCCCTTTTCCTAATCTGTCACCATTCAGATAATATTCTGTCTTCCTGTTTTTGCCACCAAAGTGGATAACCTCACATTTATCCACATTATACTGTATCTGCCATGCATTTGCCCACTCACCTAACCTATCCAAGTCACCCTGCAGCCTTTTAGCATCCTCCTCACAGCTCACACCGCCAGCCAGCTTAGTGTCATCTGCAAACTTGGAGATATTACATTCAATTCCTTCATCTAAATTATTGATGTATATTGTAAATAGCTGGGGTCCCAGCACTGAACCCACTGGTCACTGCCTGCCATTCTGAAAAGGACCTGTTTATTCTGACTCTCTGCTTCCTGTCTGCCAACCAGTTCTCTATCCACGTCAATACATTACCCCCAATACCATGTGCTTCAATTTTGAACACCAATCTCTTGTGTGGGACCTTGTCAAAAGCCTTTTGAAAGTCCAAATACACCACATCCACTGGTTCTCCCTTGTCCACTCTACCAGTTACATCCTCAAAAAATTCTAGAAGATTTGTGAAGCATGATTTCCCTTTCATAAATCCATGCTGACGTGAACCGATCCTATCACTGCTTTCCAAATGCGCTGCTATTTCATCTTTAATAATTGATTCCAATATTTTCCCCACCACCGATGTCAGGCTAACTGGTCTATAATTCCATGTTTTCTCTCTCCTTCCTTTTTTAAACAGTGGTGTTACATTAGCTACCCTCCAGTCCATAGGAACTGATCCAGAGTCAATAGAATGTTGGAAAATGATCACCAATGCATCCACTATTTCTAGGGCCACTTCCTTAAGTACTCTGGGATACAGCCTATCAGGCCCTGGGGATTTATTGGCCTTCAATCCCATCAATTTCCCCAACACAATTTCCTGACTAATAAGGATTTCCTTCAATTCCTCCTTTTTGCTAGACCCTCGAACCCCTAGTATTTCCGGAAGGTTATTTGTGTCTTCCTTAGTGAAGATAGATCCAAAGTATTTGTTCAATTGGTCTGCCATTTCTTTGGTCCCCATTATAAATTCACCTAATTCTGACTGCAAAGGACCTACGTTGGTCTTTACTAATCTTTTTCTCCTCACATATTTATAGAAGCTTTTGCAGTCAGTTTTTATGTTCCCTGCAAGCTTCCTCTCATACTTTATTTCCCCCCTCCTAATTAGACCCTTTGTCCTCCTCTGCTGAATTCTAAATTTCTCCCAGTCCTCAGGTTTGCTGGTTTTTCTGGCCAATTTATATGCCTCTTCCTTGGATTTAGCACTATCCCTAATTTCCCTTGTTAGCCACGGTTGAACTACCTTCTCCTTTATAGACAGGGATGTACAATTGTTGAAGTTCATCCATGTAACCTATAAATGTCTGCCATTGTCTATCCACTGCCAACCCTTTAAGTATCATTTGCCAGTCTATCCTAGCCAATTCACGTCTCATACCATCGAAGTTACCTTTCCTTTAAGTTCAGGACCTTTGTCTCTGAATTAACACTGTCACTATCCATCTTAATGAAGAATTCTACCATATTATGGTCAGTCTTCCCCAGGGGGCCTCGCACAACAAGGTTGCTAATTAGTCCTCTCTCATTACACAACACCCAGTCTAGGATGGCCAGCTCCCTAGTTGGTTCCTCAACATATTGGTCTAGAAAGCCATCCCTAATACACTCCAGGAAATCCTCCTCCACCGCATTGCTACCAGCTTGGTTAGCCCAATATATATGTAGATTAAAGTCGCCCATGATAACTGCTGTACCTTTATTGCACGCATCCCTAATTTCTTGTTTGATGACACCCCCAACCTCACTAGTACTGTTTGGTGGTCTGTACACAACTCCCACTAGTGTTTTCTGCCCTTTGGTATTCCGCAGCTCCACCCATACAGATTCCACATCATCCAAGCTAATGTCCTTTCTTACTATTGCGTTAATTTCCTCTTTAACCAGCAACGCTATCCCACCTCCTTTTCCTTTCTGTCTATCCTTCCTGAATGTTGAATACCCCTGGATGTTGAGTTCCCAGCCTTGGTCATCCTGGAGCCTTGTCTTCGTAATCCCAATTATATCATAATCGTTAATAGCTGCCTGCGCCATTAACTCATCCACCTTATTACGAATACTCCTCGCATTGAGGCACAGAGCCGACAGGCTTGTCTTTTTAACACTCTTTGTCCCTTTTAGAGTTTTACTGTAATGTGGCCCTTTTTGATTTTTGCCTTGGGTTTCTCTGCCCTCCACTTTTACTATTCTCCTTTCCATCTTTTGCTTCTGTCCCCATTTTATTTCCCTCTGACTCCCTGCATAGGTTCCCATCCCCCTGCCATATTAGTTTAACCCCTCCCCAACAGCACTAGCAAACACTCCCCCTAGGACATTGGTTCCGGCCCTGTCCAGGTGCAGACTATCCGGTTTGTACTGGTTCCACCTCCCCCAGAACCGGTTCCAATATCCCAGGAATTTGAATCCTTCCCTCTTGCACCACTCCTCAAGCCATGTATTCATCTTAGCTATCCTGCTATTTCTACTCTGACTAGCACATGGCACTGGTAACAATCCTGAGATTACTACCTTTGAGGTCCTACTTTTTAATTTAATTCCTAACTCCCTAAATTCAGCTGTTAGGACCTCATACCTCTTTTTACCTATATCGTTGGTACCTATATACACCACGACAGTTGGCTGTTCACCCTCCCCTTCCAGAATGCCCTGCAGCTGCTCCAAGACATCCTTGACCCTTGCACCAGGGAGGCAACATACCATCCTGCAGTCTCGGTTGCGACCGCAGAAACGCCTATCTATTCCCCTTAGAATAGAATCCTCTACCACTATAGCTCTCCCACTCTTTTTCCTGCCCTCCTGTGTAGCAGAGCCACCCATGGTGCCATGAACTTGGCTACTGCTGCCTTCCCCTGGTGAGCCATCTCCCCTAACAATATGCAAAGCGGTATGTATATCTGTTTTTGGAGGGAAATGACTGAGGGGACTCCTGCACTGCCTTCCTACTCCTGCTCTGCCTGATGGTCACCCATCCCCTATCTGCCTTTGTAACCTTTACCTGCGGTGTGACCAACTCACTGAACGTGCTATCCACGACATCCTCAGCATCACGCATGCTCCAGAGTGAATTCATCCGCAGCTCCAGTGCCGTCATGCGGTCTAACAGGAGCTGCAGCTGGATATACTTCCTGCACACATCGTCGTCAGGGACACTGGAAGCGTCCGTGATTTCCCACATGGCACAGGAGGAGCATGACACGGGTCTGGGCTCTCCTGCCATGACTTAACCCTTAAAATAACCTAATTTGGCAACAATGCCAAAGGTTTCTTACTGACAAGATAAGGAAAAAAGAAAAACTACTCACCAATCAACCAGCCAATCGCTTACCCTCTTGGCTGTGACGTCACACTTCGTTTTCTTTTCCTCCCAGGTCGGGGAGTCAGCACTGGTGGGGAAAACAAGACAAAGCAACACCTCCCGCTCCCATTTGTCCGAACTCTCCCACTTACCAAACTCTTACCTTTGCACTCTGAGCTGCTGCTGCACTCCGTGCAGGTCTGCACAAAGCCCTCTGTCAAGTCCTGTTCACCCATCATCCCATTGCTTGACTCCTGGTCTGACAGCGCCTCAATTTTAAAATCCTCATCCTTGTTTTTGAATCCCCCAATGGCCTCGCCTCTCACTAGCTCTGCAACATCCTCCAGCTGAACAAACTTTCGAGATATCTGTGATCCTCCAATTCTGGCCTCTTGTGCATCCCCAATTTTAATTGCTCCATCATTGGCGGCCGTGCTTTCAACTGCTTTGGCCCAAAGCTCTGGAACTCCCTCCCTAAACCTCTCCACCTCGCTCTTCTCCTTTAAAACGCTCCTTAAAACCTACCTCTTTGACCAAGCTTCTGTTATCTGTCCTGATATCTCCTGTGTTCGATGTCAATATTTTTATTGATAATGCTCTTGATAAACATCTTAGGATGTTTTGCTATGTTAAAGACACTATATAAATGCTAGTTGTTGTTAACTAACTACCTGTGTTGAAGTTGGTTTGGCTTAAATAACATGATTATATCCTATTTGTTTCCACTGCAGTCTGTTTACAAATAGCACATTTATTGGGCTCAAATTTGGCCAGGAGTTGCTCCGTTATTTTTGGAGTAACTTGGTTTTTCTGGAGTAACTGAAAAATCCCCATTTTGCGCATTCAATTTGCACCAGTGTAAGTGAATTAGTTAAGATTTTTTTAGTTTGGTATTTTTTCTCAAAAGGGGGCGTTACCAGCCACCGACACCAGTTCTGCCCATTTAGGCAACTTTGGCCAGCTAATAATTACTCCAAATCTACTTAAGCCAGCGTATGTGGCCACTTCAGAAAACCCTTGCGGAGAGTTAAGAAATCAGCGCAGGTAGGTATGTCGGAGGCCATTCGACCTGGGATAGGGCGGGAGGCCAGCAGAACTGAGAGTGCTCCTGCCTGGATGATTTCTGTCAGTTCTGCTGGCCTCCCGTCCCTATCCCAGGTCGAGTGAGTTTCAAAAGACTAAAATTTAATTTGGTCACTAATAAAGAAACTTAATGACTAAAGAATGTGAAGAGGATCAAACAGCTATACAGGACATCATATGACAAACTTCGCAAAGTTAATTTACTATAGAATGGAAGCTTAAACTACAAAAATAAAAGAAGTAAAAGATAGTTGAATTAAATTGCCCGAATCTCTCAACTAATTTAAACAACTATTTGTTTGCAATGATTATACTGGATCGATCGCACCAGTGGCCACTCGGCCAGGCTCGGGGCGGGCAGGCAAGAGAACTGATCGTGCTCCTGCCTGGATGATTTCTATCAATTCTCCTGCCTGCCCACCACAATCCCTGGCCGAGAGGCCTCTCAGTGCAATTTCAAAATTATTAAAGCTTCAAATCAACTACCCGTACTCACAACAACATTTGGCCAGCATCAGGTCCCACACGGAGCGGCTGCAGCAAGACACGGAGAGGCTGGGGGTGGGGAGCTACTGCGCATGTGCGGACACTCCACTGCGCATGTGCAGACGTCCCGGCATTGTTTTCGGCGCAAGACGCTGGCTCCACCCCAACTCGACTGGCCACGCTGCGCGACCAGAGGGAGGAGGCCGGACAGCGGCCAAAGTGAGAAGGAATTTTTTCGGCGTACTTCTGAATGGAGAAAAGCGGCGCATCTCCAGTAAGTGCGCCGAAAAAAGGGGTGGGCCAAAATTGAGCCCAAAGTGTTTAAAGAAATTAAAATGCCATGTGTTATAACAACAACTTGTACTTATATAGCGCCTTTAACGTGGCAAAACTTCCCAAGGTGCTTCACAGGAGTATAATGAGATAAAAATTGACCAAAAGCTTGGTCAGAGGTTTGTTTTAAGGAGTGTCTTGAAGGAGGAGAGAGGTTTAGGCAGGGAGTTCCAGAGCTGCTGGCCTTGGCAACAGAAGACATGGCACCAATGGTTGAGTGATTTATAATCAGGGATGCTCAAGAGGGCAGAATTAGAGGAACACAGACATCTTGCGGGTTGGGTTGTGGGGGCGGGGGGGAGGTGCGGTGGGTGGCGGCGTCGGCTGGAGGAGATTACAGAGATAGGGAGGGGCGAGGCCATGGAGGGATTTGAAAATAACAATGAAAATTTTGAAATCGAGGTGTTGCTTAACCGGAAACCAATGTAAATCAGCGAGCACAGGGGTGAAGGGTGAGCGGGACTTGGTGCGAGTTAGGACACGGGCAGCCAAGTGTTGGCTCACCTCAAGTTTGCCTTGGGTAGAATGTGGGAGGCCAGCCAGGAGTGTGTTGGAATAGTCAAGTCTAGATATAACAAAGACATGGATGAGGGCTTCAGCAGCGGATGAGCTGAGGCAAGGGCAGAGACGGGCGATGTTACGGAGGTGGAAATAGGTGGTCTTAGTTATGCTGCGGATATGTGGTCGAAAGCTCATTTCAGGGTCAAATATGACACCAAGGTTGCGAACAGTCTAGTTCAGCCTCGGACAGAAATTGGGGAGAAGGATGGAATCAATGGCTAGGGAACGAAGTTTGAGGCGGGGACCGAAAACAATGGCTTCGGTCTTCCCAATATTCACTTGGAGAAATTTCTGCTCATCCAGAACTGGATGTCGGACAAGCAGTCTGACAATTTAGAGACCGTGGAGGGAAGTGTTAGTGAGGTAGAGCTGGGTGTCATCAGCGTACATGTGGAAACTGACGCTGTGTTTTCGGATGATGTCGCCAAGGGGCAACATGTCGATGAGAAATGGGAGGGAGCCAAGGATAGATGCTTGGGGGACACCAGAGGTAACGACGTGCGGCGGGAAGAGAAGCTGTTGCAGGTGATTCTCTGGCTACGATGAGATAGATAAGAATGGAACCAGGCAAGTGCAGTCCCAACCAGCTTGTACGGTGGTGGAGAGGAGTTGGAGAAGGATAGAGTGGTCAACCGTGTCAAAGGCTCCAGACAATTCAAGAAGGATGAGGAGAGATAGTTTGCCTTTGTCACAGTCAGAAAGAATGTCATTTGTGACTTTGATGAGAGTCATTTCGGTACTGTGGCAGATGCAGAAACCGGATTAGAGGGATTCAAACATGGAATTGCGGGAAAGATGGGCACAGATTTGGGAGGCGACAACACATTCAAGGACTTTGGAGCGGAAAGGGAGGTTGGAGATTAGGCTGTTGTTTGCAAGGACGGAGGGGTCGAGAGTTGTTTTTTTATGGAGTGGGGTGATGACGGCAGATTTGAGGGAAAGGGGGACACCAGAAGGATAGAATAAAAGGAAAAGGAGGTGGGGTAACATTGCTGGTTAAAGAGGAGATTAATGCAATAGTTAGGAAAGACATTAACTTGGATGATGTGGAATCTATATGGGTAGAGCTGCAGAACACCAAAGGGCAAAAAACGTTAGTGGGAGTTGTGTACAGACCTCCAAACAGTAGTAGTGATGTTGGGGAGGGCATCAAACAGGAAATTAGGGGTGCATGCAATAAAGGTGCAGCAGTTATCATGGATTACTTTAATATGCACATAGATTAGGCTAGCCAAACTGGAAGCAATACGGTGGAGGAGGATTTCCTGGAGTGCATAAGGGATGGTTTTCTAGACCAATATGTCGAGGAACCAACTAGGGGGGAGGGCATCTTAGACTGGGTGTTGTGTAATGAGAGAGGATTAATTAGCAATCTCATTGTGCGAGGCCCCTTGGGGAAGAGTGACCATAATATGGTGGAATTCTGCATTAGGATGGAGAATGAAACAGTTAATTCAGAGACCATGGTCCAGAACTTAAAGAAGGGTAACTTTGAAGGTATGAGGCGTGAATTGGCTAGGATAGATTGGCGAATGATACTTAAGGGGTTGACAGTGGATGGGCAATGGCAGACATTTAGAGACTGCATGGATGAATTACAACAATTGTACATTCCTGTCTGGCGTAAAAATAAAAAAGGAAAGGTGGCTCAACCGTGGCTATCCAGGGAAATCAGGGATAGTATTAAAGCCAAGGAAGTGGCATACAAATTGGCCAGAAATAGCAGCGAACCCGGGGACTGGGAGAAATTTAGAACTCAGCAGAGGAGGACAAAGGGTTTGATTAGGGCAGGGAAAATGGAGTACGAGAAGAAGCTTGCAGGGAACATTAAGGCGGATTGCAAAAGTTTCTATAGGTATGTAAAGAGAAAAAGGTTAGTAAAGACAAACATAAGTCCCCTGCAGTCGGAATCAGGGGAAGTCATAACGAGGAACAAAGAAATGGCAGACCAATTGAACAAGTACTTTGGTTCGGTATTCACTAAGGAGGACACAAACAACCTTCCAGATATAAAAGGGGTCAGAGGGTCTAGTAAGGAGGAGGAACTGAGGGAAATCTTTATTAGTCGGGAAATTGTGTTGGGGAAATTGATGGGATTGAAGGCCGATAAATCCCCAGGGCCTGATGGACTGCATCCCAGAGTACTTAAGGAGGTGGCCTTGGAAATAGCGGATGCATTGACAGTCATTTTCCAACATTCCATTGACTCTGGATCAGTTCCTATCGAGTGGTGGGTAGCCAATGTAACCCCACTTTTTAAAAAAGGAGGGAGAGAGAAAACAGGGAATTGTAGACCGGTCAGCCTGACCTCAGTAGTGGGTAAAATGATGGAATCAATTATTAAGGATGTCATAGCAGCGCATTTGGAAAATGGTGACATGATAGGTCCAAGTCAGCATGGATTTGTGAAAGGGAAATCATGCTTGACAAATCTTCTGGAATTTTTTGAGGATGTTTCCAGTAAAGTGGACAAAGGAGAACCAGTTGATGTGGTATATTTGGACTTTCAGAAGGCTTTCGACAAGGTCCCACACAAGAGATTAATGTGCAAAGTTAAAGCACATGGGATTGGGGGTAGTGTGCTGACGTGGATTGAGAACTGGTTGTCAGACAGGAAACAAAGAGTAGGAGTAAATGGGTATTTTTCAGAATGGCAGGCAGTGACTAGTGGGGTACCGCAAGGTTCTGTGCTGAGGCCCCAGCTGTTTACATTGTACATTAATGATTTAGACGAGGGGATTAAATGTAGTATCTCCAAATTTACGGATGACACTAAGTTGGGTGGCAGTGTGAGCTGCGAGGAGGATGCTATGAGGCTGCAGAGTGACTTGGATAGGTTAGGTGAGTGGACAAATGAATGGCAGATGAAGTATAATGTGGATAAATGTGAGGTTATCCACTTTGGTGGTAAAAACAGAGAGACAGACTATTATCTGAATGGTGACAGATTAGGAAAAGGGAAGGTGCAACGAGTCCTGGGTGTCATGATACATCAGTCATTGAAGGTTGGCATGCAGGTACAGCAGTCGGTTAAGAAAGCAAATGGCATGTTGGCCTTCATAGCGAGGGGATTTGAGTACAGGGGCAGGGAGGTGTTGCTACAGTTGTACAGGGCCTTGGTGAGGCCACACCTGGAGTATTGTGTACAGTTTTGGTCTCCTAACTTGAGGAAGGACATTCTTGCTATTGAGGGAGTGCAGCGAAGATTCACCAGACTGATTCCCGGGATGGTGGGACTGACCTATCAAGAAAGACTGGATCAACTGGGCTTGTATTCACTGGAGTTCAGAAGAATGAGAGGGGACCTCATAGAAACGTTTAAAATTCTGACGGGTTTAGACAGGTTAGATGCAGGAAGAATGTTCCCAATGTTGGGGAAGTCCAGAACCAGGGGTCACAGTCTAAGGATAAGGGGTAAGCCATTTAGGACAGAGATGAGGAGAAACTTCTTCACCCAGAGAGTGGTGAACCTGTGGAATTCTCTCCCACAGAAAATAGTTGAGGCCAATTCACTAAATATATTCAAAAGGGAGTTAGATGAAGTCCTTACTACTCGGGGGATCAAGGGGTATGGCGAGAAAGCAGGAAAGGGGTACTGAAGTTTCATGTTCAGCCATGAACTCATTGAATGGTGGTGCAGGCTAGAAGGGCTGAATGGCCTGCTCCTGCACCTAGTTTCTATGTTTCTATGTACCTGAGAGAACCGTTAACAATGCCAGCCAACATGGGAGCCAGAAAAGGAAGTTGGGTGGTCAGCAGTTTGATGAGAATAGGGTCAAGGGAGCAGGTAACTAAATTGTAGTCCTGGGTTTGTGAGCATATACTGTCTTGTCAAAATAAAGATACAATTTCTGGGGGTGGGGTTGCTGAACAGATTATTTCTGCTGTGTCAACTTGGGATGGACAGGGAGATCGTTCTAGAGGAGATCTTGGAGGGAAAGGAGAAAAGCACTATGAGCCCAAGTTTCCACATGATTTGCGCCTGATTTTTAGGAGCAACTGGTGGAGAACGGACTATCTTAGAATTCGCAATTCTGCACATTTTTTTTTCCTGCAGTTCTAGTCAGGTAGAACAGTTCTACTTTGGAACAGAATTTTTTCTTCAAAAGGGGGCGGGTCTGGCCACTGACGCCTGATTTGAAAGTTTCCACAGTGAAAATGTACTCCAAACTAAAGTAGAATGGAGCAAGTGAAGAGTTTTGTAGAACTGAAAAAACCTGTTCTTAAAAAATCAGGCGCAGGTTACAAATCAGGCGTCCAGAACGAGGTGGGGGGGGGAGTGGGGGGGAAGGGAACTTATTAAATTCTACAATCAATCCTTATTTATACTTATACAAATATTATACAAATAAATCCAACCTGAATAAACATTTATAAGCAAAGAAAAGATTAAATAAACCATCTTCCTACCTGTGTGAAAGTGCTTCCGCCAGGAAGAATGGTGCAGCAAGCCTCACAAAACGAGGGAGCCGACCGAACGCGGGCCGGGGGGGAGGAGGGAGCCGACCGAACGCGGGCCGGGGGGGGGGAGGAGGGAGCCGACCGGCGGAGGAGGGAGCCGACCGAACGCGGGCGGGGGAGGAGGAGGAAGCCGACCGAACGCGGCGGGGGGGGGGGGGAGGGAAGGGAAGGGAGCCGACGAACACGGGAGGGGGGGGAAGGGAAGGGAGCCGACGAATGCGGGAGGGAGAGAGCCGACCAAACGCGGGCGGGAGGGAGGGAGGGAGGGAGCCGACCGAACGCGGGCGGGGGTGGAGGAGGGAGCCGACCGGCGGAGGAGGGAGCCGACCGAACGCGGGCGGGGGGGGAGGAGGGAGCCGACCGGCGGAGGAGGGAGCCGACCGAACGCGGGCGGGGGGGGGAGGAGGGAGCCGACCGAACGCGGCGGGGCGGGGGGAGGGAAGGGAAGGGAGCCGACGAACACGGGAGGGAGAGAGCCGACCAAACGCGGGCGGGAGGGAGGGAGGGAGGGAGCCGACCGAACGCGGGGGGGGTGGAGGGAAGGGAGCCGACCGAACGCGGGGGGGGGTGGAGGGAAGGGAGCCGACCGAACGCGGGCGGGAGGGAGGAAGCCGACCGAACGCGGGGGGGCGGGGGGGTGGGGGGCGGGTGGGGAGCCGACCGAACACGGGGGGAGGGAGGGAATGGAGCCGTTCCAGACGGCTGGCGGGAAAGAGAGAAGGCTGCAGGAAGCCTCAGAAATTGAGGAGCCATTTCCCGATGGCAAAAGGGGGAGGTCGTCGGGAAACGGCTGCCTCAACTTTCTGAGGCTTCCTGCACCCTTCTCACTGCTACAAGAAGCCTCTGTGCTGATGGCAATGTACTTTTATAAAAAAATGTTCAAAAACTAAACGGCTACAAAGAACTACAAAAATGGCCGAGTGCCAATGTTTTTTTCACACTGAGCATGCGCGAACGCTCCAACGCGCACGTGCAGCGTTGCCGGCAGGAAAAAAACTAATTTAAATAGTACCCACCCCCTCCCACTTCCAAAATCGGCGCGAGTGAAGGCTCCCACCCCCTGGGTGCCGCGCCAAGCAGACAAGGAGCTGCAAAGCACTCCAGAATCGCTCGTTTTTTTTCTGGCGCCGTTTTAGGCACGAAAAACGGGCGCCCAGCTCGGAGGGGCGCCCATTTTTTATCATGTGGAAACTTGGGCCCTATATCCTGGCAACTGATTAAAGTGGCGGCCTGGGAGCAGGTGACTTGCATGTCCTCAAAGGGAAATACAGATGCATTGTACAAAGGTGACGGAGTGAACAAAATTGTTTCCCTGACGGTGGGGAAACAGAGCAAATTGTAAGGTTAGGTTGGCTGATTGACAGACTCAAGTCATCCAATCTAGCTGTTTGCAAACAATATGTGCATACATTCATTTTTTTTAGTTGAAAGAAATCTCAGAGCTGTGGTATCCATTCATTTTATTAATAATTTAGCATTTTCTTTCGTAGAGTATATTGCACTATATTCATATGAAAGTGCTGAAACCGGAGATTTAACCTTCACTGAGGGCGAGATGGTTCTGGTCACTAAGAAAGATGGTGAATGGTGGACAGGAGTTATTGACGATAGAACGGGTGTCTTTCCTTCCAATTATGTCAAACCGAAGGATCTAGATGTAAGTTTACCGCTCTATTATTTGTGTTCTAAAATTGTTTACATTGCAATATTTTCAGTGAGCTACAGTCTGTTTGCAAAATAAGCTTTCCATTATTTTAGTGAATTGAAAAACATCACACATCAGATGAGTTTGGGTGAAGAAAAGTTTTTTCAAAAAATGCTGTGGTTACAAGATCTTAATTTATTTGTGTACTCGGTCTTTGTAGATTATATTTGCTAAAGAGGATGCACCCTCTTTTATTCGACTTCCACTCTTAATATATTTTGCTTCAGGTCAAGAGGGCAGGATAGACAAGCTGGTCTCCTCCATCACCAATATCACTCCTATTATCTGTCTAGTTGTTATGTCACTATACAGATGGTAGCACGTATTTTGGAACACTCTGATTTCACCAAAACGCAATATCATCAACAAACTTCACTTTCTACTTAAGACCCACTAATCAAGACAATCACTGAATGTTATTGAGTGCTGTTCCAGGACTGATTTGCAATGATTTCCACTGGAAAAAGCTCCTCAATTACTCATACTATAGTTTAAACTGCTTAATTGTGGTGGTGATGAGCATTAGGGATGGGGAAAGGGACAATAGATTGGGAGAGTCACACTGGCACATCCAGTTACAGGGCCTTTGCCAGGATCCTTGGAGCAGGCAATGTCCTCATTTCTCCAGTGACAGGACATCAGATCAGGCAGAAGAAGAGAGAGTGGAAAGTTGTAGAAAAAGATGACCAAAATATTCCCATTGGAAGAAAATGCTGTTTAATTCTAACTGCTATTTCTTTGGTCAGGGATCAAGTAGTTCGGGAAGAGCAGGAACGTTAAACAAGAAACCAGGTACTTCTGTCGTTTATTTGTTTTGCAAAATTCTGCTGATGTTTAAGAATACGAAAAAGATTGCTAACTATCACTAAAGTTCTCATTATTGAAATTTGGTTGGGTACTTGTTATTTTTTTGATGTCTTAACACATTATTTGGAAATATTAAAGTTGTACTTAGCATATATAGTTTTTGTGGTTTAATAAAAAATCGATTTTCCGAGGGGAAAGATTTTTTTGTTTAAATGATTCTTCCACCATTTGTCTATATAAAGGCAGGATATAAGGTGGGATTGCCAGGAAGGCTGGACTGACATATGAGGAGAGACTGGATCAACTGGGCCTTTATACATTGGAGTTTAGAAGGATGAGAGGGGATCTCATAGAAACATACAAGATTCTGACGGGACGGGACAGGTTAGATGCGGGTAGATTGTTCCTGATGTTGGGGAAGTCCAGAACCAGGGGACACAGTCTTAGGATAAGAGGTAGGCCATTTAGGACTGAGATGAGGAGAAACTTCTTCACTCAGAGAGTTGTTAACCTGTGGAATTCCCTGCTGCAGAGAGTTGTTGATGCCAGTTAATTGGATATATTCAAGAGGGAGTTAGATATGGCCCTTATGGCTAAGGGGATCAAGGGGTATGGAGAGAAAGCAGGAAAGGAATACCGAGGGAATGACCAGCCATGATCTTATCGAATGGTGGTGCAGGCTCGAAGGGCCTACTCCTGCACCTATTTTTCTATGTTTCTATGTTTCTAAGGCCTCGGCTGACCACACCATGATTTTATTGGTGGTTGCACCTATGCCATTGATTTGTGCACTACTACAATTAGAAATATTTTCCACCTATGATGGGATGAAGTATGCAATGTCAAAACTGCGGTCATAAAATAGAAGTTTTGAAGGTTTTGTTTAGATTTTTAATTTAGGCAATGGTCTCTTGGAGGCTTGAGTTGTAACTGGTTTAATATTTTCTTACAGAGATTGCTCAGGTAACCTCAGCGTACACAGCGACAGGTACCGAGCAGCTCAGCCTTGTCCGAGGCCAGTTGATACTTATTTTGAATAAAAATACCTCTGGATGGTGGCAGGGTGAGTTACAGGTAAGCATTTTAATAATGTCGGCATTTCAACAATAAGCATTGATAAACACAAAGAATGTCAGTTGCCATTATCGCATGGTCAGTGGATTATTGTAGCAAGGAGAGATAAAGAAAATGAATGTGCACTTGTGGTAGTTTTCTTCTATACCTTCTGTCTTATCAAGCTATAAATAGAATATTCTTGATTTGTGAAAATATCAAAAGGGCAACGAGTGGAAATGCCTCCAGGGAAAACAGAATTGGATACTGGGACTCCCCATTTCGAGATATGTTTTTCAAGTGAGTCTAGGTAACATAAGAACATAAGAAATAGGAGCAGGAGTAGGCCACCTGGCCCCCTCGAGGCTGCTCTGCCATTTAATAAGATCATGGCTCATCTGATCATGGACTCAGCTCCACTTCCCTGCCCGCCCACCATAACCCTTTATTTCCTTATCGCTCAAAAATCTTCTATCTCCGCCTTAAATATATTCAATGACCCAGCCTCCACAGCTCTCTGGGACAGAAAATTCCATAGATTTATAACCCTCTGTGAGAAGAAATTCCTCCTCATCTCAGTTTTCAATGGGTGGCCCCTTATTCTGAGACTATGTCCCCTAGTTTTAGTTTTCCCTATGAGTGGAAATAGCTTCTCTGCATCCACCTTGTCCAGCCCCCTCATTATCTTATATGTTTCGATAAGATCACCTCTCATTCTTCTGAACGCCAATGAGTATAGGCTCAACCTACTCAACCTATCTTCATAAGTCAACCCATTCATCTCCAGAATCAACCCAGTGAATCTTATCTGAACAACCTCCAAAGCAAGGATATCCTTCCTTAAATAAGGCGACCAAAACTGTATGTACTACTCTAGGTGTGGCATCATCAATATCCTGTACAGTTGTAGCAGGACTTCTCTGCTTTTATACTCTATCCCCCTTGCAATAAAGGCCAACATTTCATTAGCCCTCCTGATTACTTGCTGTACCTGCATACTAACTTTTTGTGTTTCATGTACAAGGACCCCCAGGTCCCTCTGTACTGCAGCACTTTGCAATTTTTCTCCATTTAAATTATAATTTGCTTTTCTATTTTTTCTGCCAAGTGGTAACCTCAAATTTTCCCACATTATACTCCATCTGCCAAATTTTTGCCCACTCACTTAGCCTGTCTATATCCCTTTGCAGATTTTGTGTGTTCTCCTCACAATTTGCTTTCCCACCCATCTTTGTATCATCAGCAAACTTGGCTACATTACACTCTGTCCCTTCATCAAAGTCATTAATATAGATTGTAAATAGTTGAGAACCCAGCACCGATCCTTGCGGCACCTTACTAGTCACTGTTTGCCAACCAGAAAATGACCCATTTATCCTGACTCTCTGTTTTCTGTTAGTTAGCCGATCCTCTATCCATGCTAATATCCGTGCAGTAACCTTATCGAATGCCTTCTGGAAATCCAAATGCACCACATTCACTTGTTCCCCTTTATCTACCCTGTTCGTTACATCCTCAAAGAACTCCAGAAAATTTGTCAAACATGATTTCCCTTTCATAAAACCATGTTGACTCTGCTTGATTGAATTATGCTTTTCCAAATGTCCTGCTACTGGTTCCTTAATAATGGACTCCAGCATTTTCCCAACGAGATGTTAGGCTAACTGGTCTATAATTTCCTGCTTTTTGTCAGCCTCCTTTTTAAAATAGGAGCATAACATTTGCAATTTTCCAATCCACTGGGACCGCCCCAGAATCCAAGGAATTTTGGTAGATAAAGGGTATGACCACCTGATATTGTCTGATACAATACCTGCATTCCTTTGGGCTGCATTATTTTTGAATTGGGCAGTTGTTAAAAAAGCATTTTTTTTTAATTCTGTGCATGTGCAATTTAAACACCTGCTTCATAATGACTGTTGTGGACAGGGGCTCTGTGGGTCATTGGGTCTAGTGTGCATCCATCACACTTCAGTTGTCAGACTTTTTTTTGAGAAAGAAAGGTAGTTACTAAGCTATGAGGACGGGCATAAGGGTTATAACATTCATAGGCCTAGCAACAAACTAAACTGAAGGATTTATGAATAACATTTGGATTTCACACTGGAACAGCAAAACATGGAACGTGGTGTCCATTAAAAAAAAGGTGACAAATGAAGGACTAGTGTGTGATTATTGATCACTCATTCTGTGTAACTCATTGTTAAAGTCACATTTAGAATGTGATGTGGCATTTTTGGCCATCTACCATCAGAGGGATATTTACAGGCCAGATGTTCTTTCTTGCTTCATACCTTTTTTTTGTCTCTCTTTGCATCACTAAATCACATTATCCCAGTCAGTCAACTATTTAGCTCAAGTGCTAAAAGTCCAAGTTGGTGAATATTGTCATATTTCTGTTTTATGGGTGATGTTGAGTTTAGTTTAGTTCGTTTTTGGCTTGTGTATACAGTACTAATACCACTTTGTTCAGATGGGCAAACTGCTCTCATAGCTAGGGGAAAGTCATGTATCTTCCAGGATGGTAATATAAAGGAAAGTTGCACAGGGTAAATGGGTTTGTAATTGAAGTGGTTCGAGTCTTTGGTCCCTGCTGGAAGATTGTAAGCTTCACTCTCAAGGGTGCCTAGCACTTAAGAACATAACATAAGAAATAGGAGCAGGAGTGGGCCATTTGGCCCCTTGAGCCTGCTCCACCATTCAATAAGATCATGGCTGATCTGATCATGGACTCAGCTCCACTTCCCTGCCTGCTCCCCATAACCCCTTACTCCCTTATCGCTCAAACCCTGTACTTCCTTAGCTCATTTCATATTATTTTAGGCTCCTGGGTGGAGCACCACCTAATGAAAAGGAAAGGAACTTCAGCAAAATAAGGATGAAATTAAACTACAGCATATTGAGAAATGTCTTTCATTCCATTACTTGCTTTCATGTTTTTTTTGTTCTCTTTCACTTGTAGGCCAGAGGTAAAAAGCGTCAAAAAGGATGGTTTCCTGCCAGCCATGTCAAACTGCTTGGGCAAAGCAGTGGAAAATCCACTCCTGCTCCAACTCCAGGTGACCAGAATAATTTTTCTAATGTCTCAGTGTATGGCTTTTGTTTTCTTAATGGTCTTATACCCTGGATTTGAAAAACAGTGCTTCATCCCAGTGAGGATATACATCAACTTTAGATCTTTTTAAAAGTGTTAACCCATTCACAGGCATGTTCATTTTCTGTTTGAGAAAGAAAGAATTTGTATTTATTTAGCACCTTTCACAACCTCAGGATGTCCCATTAGCAATTTACTGTCAATGGTGTACTTTGAAGTGTAGTCACTGTTATAATCATAGAATGATACAGCACAGGAGTCCATTCTCCCCTCAGGCCTGTGCCGGCTCTTTGAAAGAGCAGTCCAATTAGTCTTTGCTCTTTCCGCATAGCCCTGGAACTGTTTCCCTTCAAGTATTTATTCAATTCCTTTTTGAAAGTTACCATTGAATCTGCTTCCACCACACTTTCAGACAGTGCATTCCAGATCACAACTCGCCATGTATAATTTTTTTTTCCTTATGTCACCTTTGGTTCTTTTGCCAATGATCTTAAATCTTTGTCCTCTGGTTATCGACCCTTCTGCTACTGGAAACAGTTTCTCCTTATTTACTCTATCAAAACCCTTCATTATTTTGAACGCCTCTATTAAATCTTCCCTGTCGGCACAGACATGATTGGCCAAATGGCCTCCCTCTGTGCCATATCTTTCTATGACTTCTATGACTTCTCTGCTCTAAGGAGAACAATTGCAATTTCTTTAGTCTCTCCACATAACTGATGTCTTTCATCCCTGGTATCATTCCAATAAATCTCCTCTGCACCTTCTCTAAGGCCTTGACATCCTTTCTGTGAATTGCCAGAATGTAGGCAATGCAGTAGCCAATTTGCACACAGCTAGATCTCTCAAACAGCAATGAGATAATGACCAGATAATTTTTTTTGAAATGATGTTAGTTGAGGGATAAATATTGGATACCGGCAGAACTCCCCTGTTCTTCTTCAAAATAGTGTCATGGGATCTTTTGCGTCCACAGACAGACAGGGCCTCGTTTTAACGTCTCATCTGAAAGACAGTACCTCCAATAGTGCAGTATTCTCTCAGTACTACACTGGAGTGTCAACCTGTATTTTGTGCACAAGTCTCTGGAATGAGATTTTAACCCACTACCTCTGACTTGGCCAAGAGTACTACCACTGAGCCACGGTTGACTATTATTACTAAGTCAGGTTACTTGTGCTAATATGGTGGTCTTCAGCTATATGCTGTCCTTTTCATTATTAAAAAAAACTTCTCAGGATCCTGGCAATGCTAGTAATGTGTCGCTGGAAAGATTGGCATTTGTTGCCCTTCCCTAATTGCCTTTGTTTCCTGATTTTATTTTTAAATGGAGGAACTATTTGTACTAAGTCTCCATTCTGCGCTTGCAATTCCCACTAACCCTTTTCTGCACATGTGTCCAACACCACGTTGCCTCCGATCCATCTAGCAGCAGCCGAAAGCATCTGCCAAGCCACCCACAGCGCCGCGAGCATCTGCTTTGGGGGGGGCTGGGGGAGGGGTTGGGTGGTGAAGAGAGGGAAGCGAGAAGCGGGGAGAGAGCTTTGGGGGGGGAGGAAGGGAGAGAGAGAACGCTTGGGTGGGGGGGGGGAAGAGATAGATAGCTTAGGGGGAGAGAGCTTCGGTGGGGGCGGGGGGGAGAGAGAGCGCTTTGGGGGCGGTGGGGGAGAGAGCTTGATGGAAAGGGGGTGGGGAAGAGAGCTTGGCAGCGGGAGGAGAGAGCGAGCGAGTTTGGGGGGGAGAGAGAGAGAGTGCTTGGGGGGGGGGGGGGAAGTGAATGGGAGAGAGAGTGCGTTTGCGGGGGGAGTGAGGGAGAGAGAGAGAGCTTGCGGTGGGGGGGGTGCAAGAGTAAGCTTGGGGGAGGGGGGAGAAAGCTTGAGAGGGGGAGGAGGGGAAGAGAGAGCTTGGGAGGGAAAGGGAGAGCTGTGGGGGTGGAGAGAGCGAGCTTTGGGGGTGGGGGCAGAGAGAGAGAGAGAGCTTGGGGGGAGGAAGAGAGAGAGCTGGGGGGCGGCGGCGGCGAAGAGATAGAGCCTGGGTATGGGGGGGAAGAGAGAGGGGGCGAGCTTGGAGGGCGGGGTGAGAGATACAGGTGGCGGGGGGGGGGAGCAGAGGGGAGAGAGGGAACTCGGAAGACGGATCATGTTCTTCCAACCTCCTGGTGCGTGCAAGTTCAGTGCGTGTGTTACAAGGGACATCGTTGGGGTGGATGAAATCCAGAAGTCACGACACTCACTATTCACTTCATACCCAATAACCTGTTAACAATCCGCACATAGTAAGGGACTTCGGCTGGGGGAATGCAGCACTTGCGCTGGGGTAAGGGACTTCAGCTGGCGGAGGGATGCACTTACGCAGGGGTAGTGAACTTCGACTGGAACTTGGTGGCTTTTGGGGAGATCTATCCTCTGTGGCTTCTGAAGTCAAAATGGATTGAATTACAAATTGGAAAGTCACTCAGAAGTTGGGCTGGATGGTTCCAGTTACACATTCCCGAGGAACTTCAGGGTGTGGCTTATCCTCCAAGGGGACTAATCAGCAATAGGTCATGTGAAAATGGAGATCCAATCAGAGAAACGGCTGCCTTTCAGATAGTACAAATAGACGCAGCCTTTTTTTCAATTGGCAAGGTGGGATTTTAACTTGCATTCTCTGGATTAGTACACTACATTATCCATCCCTAATTGCCTCTAGAAGATGGTGGTGGGCCTTCTCTTTGAACTGCTGCGGTCCTTGTGATGTTCAGATGAGAATTCCAAGTTATTAACCTAGCAATAGGGTGAGCAGTAGGGTTAGCCACTTTCATTATATGTAATGTAGAAAGTTTGCTAAAGGTATTTGAATATATAATTTTTAAAATTTGGGAATCTAATTACAATTTTTACATTGTGCCTTATAGTTATTTGATGATATGAATTGTGGATGCAAAAGTCTTATGCAAATTTTATTCATGTTTCTAACTCTTAGGCCCTGATAGTCCTTTGGAATTTTGTTTTGTTTCTTTGCCTTTTTTTGGTTTGATTTCTCTCAACAAGTGCACAGTTATATATACATAGACACACACTCAGTCACTTGATTTCAAAATGTTTCTTCTTTCCCATAGTCTGTCAGGTCATAGCAATATACGACTACACTGCCGCGAACGAAGATGAACTCAGTTTCTCTAAAGGGCAGCTCATTAACGTGCTAAACAAGGATGATCCCGATTGGTGGCAGGGAGAGTTAAATGGAATGAATGGCTTATTCCCTTCCAATTATGTCAAGATTACCACAGACTCCGATCCAAGTCAGCAGTGTAAGTAATGAAAAATTATTCAAATATGCTTAAAGCAGAATTGAGACAGACACTGGAAGAATACATTTTAAATATTTTGCAAAATACTGCGGATGCTGGAAATGTGAAATAAAAACAAAAAATGCTGGAAATACTCAGCTGGTCGGGCAGCATCTGTGGAGAGAGAAACAGAGTTAATGTTTCAGGACAGGGGTGGAGGTTATTATCTAAAATTGCTGAACTCAATTTTGAGTCTGTAAGGCTGTAAAGTGCCTGACCTGATTATTACAGCATTTTCTGTTTATATATTAAATATTTTATTAATCAATTGTGACTGTTTTCTGGTAGAGTTAGGTAAGGGGTAAACAGCCATTGTGGCTACATGAAGTGAAATATTGTTACTATATCTGCCGCAAATTCAACCTGATGAGCGAGTGTTAATAGCCTTTTTAAACAAAATTGCTAGGTGGTATTGTAATTTTTGGCATATCTTTACTAGTGAAGCTCACAATATTGCATTCAACATACCAAGGTTCAGTTTTCATTCTATTGGCCTGTAGCCTACCAGTCTTTGAAGCTAAGAAAAAAAAAGTTGCAAATGCTGGAAATTTTAAATAAAAACAGAAGACGTTGGAAATATACAATAGGCCCATCAGTGATTGTAAACAGAGAATCTAATTGCTGATCAGTGGTGCAGATGAAAGCAAAACATAAAGATACTATTTATAGACATTAGCAAAATTTAATGATTACGAATAAAATGTATATCTGTGCTAACATTCTTCTAGCAAAATCTAGAATGACGCAATTAATAATAATCAGAAACGAAAGGACATGCAGCGACAATATAAAAATGCTGACCCACTAAAAATGGAAAATACATCCAAATACATCTGTAAGGTTACAATAGAGGTAAATAAAACTAGTCCTGATTATAGACCTCTCACCAGGAAGTGATCAGTCTGAATCAGTTCAAAATGAATGAGGGTGAATTGAGGCTGATTCTTAATCATGGGTATTCAATGAACTGTTCGGTTCACCTAAGTTGACAGCTGTTCTGGAGAATTGAATTCTGCAGGGACTAATTTAATTTTCCAATATCAAAGTCTTTCTAATCTGTATTGATAAAATTGGTTTAAATTCATGTGGGAGTCAACATAAAATTCACATATTTTAAGCTCCTCTGATGGCCCATTGTCATCACCTGGTGTATTACTAAAGCATACAGACCAGAAATCCTTGCTTCGAATCCACAGGTTGTGTTGAGGCAGATTAGCTGGGCAATAGTTGGAGCATCACCATTAACTCTGAGCTAGGGAAAGGCAAAATCAGCAGGGATTCCTGTTCCTGATTGCTATCCAGTTATATCTGTCAATATGGATATTGGGTGTGAACAGAAGCTGACTCAGCTGTGGTCCCATACAAGATTTGAGTAGCCTCACTGTCTCAATACACAGTACTCATGAATCCATACCACAGCAATAGTGACTTCAGAAGAAAGTTTAGGGGGGAAACTCCACTTAACTGTGTTTCAGAAATATATGACTCAAAAATTAGCATTTTAAATTTTGATTTATTGATTAGGTATGGTCTCTTCCAGTTCACACCTCCCCCAAAGTCATCCAGACGCGAGGGGTTATGTCTAATGTGATTGAAAGGTAATCACTTCTGACAATCAAACGGGTATCATGGTCGGGCCTGAATTCCCGCCATCGCTGTCTTTCCATCATTACATATCCGCTGAAGAAGTAGGATTGCCATTTTATTTTGCCCCACAAATTTTAGAGAGGATAGTTTTTATCCTGGTTGCTGTATACTATTCCCATGTGTAAGAAGGCAGCCTTCTCCCAGGCTGTTGTCAAGCCTCTGTTAGCCGTAACTCTGATTTGCTTGTTTTTTTTAATCCAATAAAAGATAGGAAATGGATAACTTTTAAAATAGAGATTTCACAAATTAAAGCAGCAAATTTTATCTAATAATAATGATGTCTACCAAGATGGACGAACAACTTGACTAGGAACAGGAGTAGCCCATTCAACCCCTCGAGCCTGTACCGCCATTCAGTTAGATCATAAGAACATAAGAAATAGTAACAGGTGTAGGCCATACGGCCTCTCGAGCCTGCTCCGCCATTCAATAAGCTCATGGCTGATCTGATCATGGACTCAGCTCCACTTCCCTGACCGCTCCCCATAACCCCTTCTCCGCGTGTAGTTTAAGAAACTGTCTATTTCTGTCTTAAATTTATTCAATGTCCCAGCTTCCACAGCTCTCTGAGGCAGCGGATTCCACAGATTTACAACCCTCTGAGAGAAGAAATTTCTCCTCATCTGTTTTAAATGGGCAGCCCCTTATTCTAAGATCATGACCTCTAGTTCCAGTCTCCCCCCATCAGTGGAAACATCCTCTCTGCATCCACCTTGTCAAGCCCCCTCATAATCTTATACGTTTCGATAAGATCACCTCTCCGTCTTCTGAATTCCAATGAGTAGAGGCCCAACCTACTCAACCTTTCCTCATAAGTCAACCCCCTCATCTCCAGAATCAACCTAGTGAATCTTCTCTGAACTGCCTCCAAAGCAAGTATATTCTTTCGTAAATATGGAAACCAAAACTGCACGCAGTATTCCAGGTGTGGCCTCACCAATACCCTGTATAGCTGTAACAAGACTTCCCTGCTTTTATACTCCATCCCCTTTGCAATAAAGACCAAGATTCCATTGGCCTTCCTGATCACTTGCTGTACCTGCATACTATCCTTTTGTGTTTCATGCACAAGTACCCCCAGGTCCCGTTGTACTGCAGCACTTTGCAATCTTTCTCCATTTAAATAATAACTTGCACTTTGATTTTTTTTTCTGCCAAAGTGCATGACCTCTCACTTTCCAACATTATACTCCATCTGCCAAATTTTTGCTCACTCAATTAGCCTGTCTATGTCCTTTTGCAGATTTTTTGTGTCCCCACACATTGCTTTTCCTCCCATCTTTGTATTGCCAGCAAACTTGGCTACGTTACACTCAGTCCCTTCTTCCAAGTCGTCAATATAGATTGTAAATAGTTGGGGTCCCAGCACTGATCCCTGTGGCACCCCACTAGTTACTGTTTGCCAACCAGAGAATGAACCATTTATCCCGACTCTCTGTTTTGTGTTAGTTAGCCAATTCTCTATCCATGCTAATATATTACCCCCAACCCCGTGAACTTTTATCTTGTGCAGTAACCTTTTATGTGGCACCTTGTCAAATGCCTTCTGGAAGTCTTCTTATCCACCCTGTTCGTTACATCCTCAAAGAATTCCAACAAATTTGTCAAACATGACTTTCCCTTCATAAGTCATGTCTGATCTTTATCTTAACTCTATTTACTTGCCTTGGTTCTGTAACCCTTCATACCCTTGCAAAACAAAAATCTATCAACCTCAGTTTTCAAATTTTCAATTGACCTAGTCTCAACAGCTTTTTGAAGGAAATGTGTTCCAGATTTCCACTGTGCTTCCTGACTCTTTGGGCCCAAGTTTCCACATGATTTGCGCCTGATTTTTAGGAGCAACTGGTGGAGAACGGACTATTTTAGAAATTGCAATTCTCCACATTTTTTTTTCTGCTGTTCTAGTTAGGTAGAACAGTTCTACTTTAGAACAGAATTTTTTCTTCAAAAGGGGGCGTGTCCGGCCACTGACACCTGATTTGAAAGTTTCCAGTGAAAATGTACTCCAAACTAAAGTAGAATGGAGCCAGTGAAGATTTTTGTAGAACTGAAAAAACCTGTTCTACACATTAAAAAATCAGGCGCAGGTTACAAATTAGGCGTCCAGAACGAGGTGGGGGGGGAACTCATTAAATTCGACAATAAATCGTTATTTATACTTCTACAAATATTATACAAATAAATCCAACCTGAATAAACATTTATAAGCCAAGAAAAGATTAAATAAACCATCTTCCTACCTGTGTGAAAGTGCTTCAGCCAGGGAGAATTCTGCAGCCGTTCGTGCCGCTGAGTGGGAGGGGAGGGGAGTGGGGGTAGGGGGCGGAGAAAGCCGTTCGTGTCGCTGAGAGAGAGAGGAAGAGGAAGAGGAAGAGGAGAGAGAGAGGAGGGAGGGAGAGAGGGGGGGGGGAGCGGGTGTCGGGTCTTGTCGGTGGCGGGGAGCAGGAGCTGGCCGTGGGAGGAGCCTTATTCACGCAGCCCCAGTGAGGCCATTCAGCCAGGGCTAGGGGCTGCGTGCTTCGGGCCACTCCCACACAGTTCGGCGCCTGGAGCTACTGCACTTGCGTGCCGACTGTAGCTCGCATGTGCAGAGGTCCCGGCACTGTTTTCAGCGCAGGGACCTGGCTCCGACCCCCCCACAGCTCGTGCTGGCTGCGCTGAGGGCCAGAGGACCTGTAAGTAGGTGGAGAATACCGAGGATTTTTTTAGGCGCGAAAAACGGGCGCCCAGCTCGGAGGGGCGCCCGTTTTTTTTCTTGTGGAAACTTGGGCCCATTGTTCCGAAACTCATTTCTCTGTTGCAGTTAGTGTTGATCAACAATATGCTTAAGTCCATTTCCAACTGGACCTGTCAGCTTTCATCCACTTGTTTTTTTTTTAGCGATATTTAAATTTTCCTCCTGTTTCTCTGAGGCTGCCACAGTTAATACCTGATTTGTGCTGAGTTCGTTGATCTTGGTTGGAGTGGAAGGCAATAGGGACGCTACAATTGACTAAAATGATTCTGGGCTAGGGAAGGGGGAAAAAAACATCTAAGCTAGTATTCCTTGTTGCTATCGAGTGACTCCTCCTGGAAAGTGCATGTGCTTGGACAGGATTGAGCTCATTTGTGCTGCTGCCCCCGCCCCCGCTCCACCATTGAGTAGCCTGCTGACACTGTCGATGCTCATGATGAAGAATGGTCAGTTGGGTGAAGAATTAGCTGGCATACGGCACTCAAAAACTATACCCTAAAACAAGAATCAAGGCCTTCAGGAGAGCAGGAGGAAAGAACAATATCCCAATAGAGTTCAAACCCTGGAGGAGACAAAGGGAGAAAATCATAACTACCGGTTCCTTTTAAGCACTATTGTTTTGGCAAAAGCAGTTTACTTCAGATTAATGCAGTGTTTTGGTCTGCTAGTAAGGATCCATAACTGATAAGATAGAAGATAAAGCTTGTTTTGGTCTCGAGCTGTACCATTCCATTCATCTTTTCAGCTTTAGACATGGTCTGTAAAAGTGGCTTAAAGCACATTGTGAAAAACCATCTGATGTTGAACCATTTTATTACTGGATTATGTTATTTTATACCGGTGTCTTCCTTAGAAAATAATGTTTTAAACTTATGGAAACATCTAAATGTATAAAATTGAGCTTTTGCCATGGTCATCATTCCTTAATTGTTGAATTTTTGCTCTTAACTCTTCTGCTTTCTTGCACAAAACTGTATACATCTTTAAATTTCATTTATTGTCCATAGTTACTGTGTCTTTCATTCTGTATCTCTACCTTTTCATCTGTAAATGTGTTCTGTTTTCTTATTTTTGTTTCCTCATTTTTTTTTAGGACCGTATTGTTGCCTTCTTCTCAAAGTCAGAGTATGAAAGCCCTCAAAGAGACCCACTATCCCCAGTTTCATTGCAAGGTGGACGCTGGGCATACGCGTACAGTCTTGATCAAATGAATGCCGCATGATTAATCCTACTTATTATTAAATATTGCAGAAAACGGATCAGATAATATCTATCTTATTTAGTTTATAGGGCTTTCAGTTATTTGGTTAATTAGATAACCTCACTCGTTAGCTACTCAGCTAACAGTTAACCAATGGACTTCCCACATTATTACAATCTTTGTGTGTAATTGTAATCGGAACCAGCAACTTTGAGGCCTTGTGATTTATGTACCTTTTACAAAGCTGGGGAAAGGTGGTAAAATGCAGTGGAGGTCTTAAAATATGTTGCTCCCGATAACATTCCGTGTAAAGATTTCAAAAGTTTGCCTTTTCAAATAACCAGAGGTTATTTCCCTGCCCCGAAAGTGAAAGCCCTATTAATTTGTATTTCACAAGTTGGTTTAAAGGAAGGATAGTGGGTCTTTCTGTGGCTTTCTGTCCTGTCACCTTCAGTGTTCCTGTGCTTTCTTGTCCCATCATTCAGACAATTTAGACCTTGTGCAATCATTGGAATATTGTATCTTGTGAGATGGGCCTTCCTTGCTCCTAAGTGAAATGTTGTCACAAAAAGACCCACTATTAGCATTAATAGTAATCATTTGAAATGTAAGTGTTTGTGTTTGCCCTGTCCTGATAAACTCTTTTTAACTCTTCAACCCATTAAAGCATATTTAGACACCCATCTCAAGTTCAGTGAGTGGAGACAATAACCAAATGTTTTATTCTAAATGCTCTTTTTGACCATTCAGTCATTTTGTCTGTTGAACTGCTATGTTGATGTCTCCAATGCAGTGCCACATACATGGAGATGTCTCTCTATTTTGGAATTGATCTCTGGACTGAGCAGCATTAATGAAAGAGCCTCCATGGCAGTGTTACTCATAACATGGCACAAAAGACCACTTGTGGCCCTCTACTCTTTTGGCTGTGATCATTTGGTGCTCCATATGTGCCTTGGACTCTCTTTGTGATCCCCCTCAGCTGTGCAAAACTGAGTCGAGATTCGGGGCTGTTCCCTCTCCTCCTCTAGCTATCCAATGAGAGAAAGCAAGAGGATGATATTAGGAGGCAGGACTACCTCAGCATGCATAGATCAAATGAAAGTACTTAGATAAAGCTGTAAAACTACCGATTGTGTTGATTTTTTTTCTTTGCCCTATTGTGTGGAGAAATGCCTGGCATCCATTAAGTGACTGCCCAGGTGATGCATTTGAATTCAAGCTCACAGGTACAGACCTGAGTTCCATCACCCGTGGTGCAGTATGTTCGTGTGTTCCTGAGAGTGGCGCCTCGAGCAAGACAATGCTGAGAGTTGCAGTCCTCAATAAAAGTTAGTAAAAACAAAACTTCTATGGGTTAAAGAGTTAAAAAGTTCTTGGGTAATGTGTGAATCTGTTGCTATGTAACAAGATGGGGGAAACTCCTACAAAATCTATTTTCTGAGAATGGTCTTTATTGAAGACTAATTGAAGAGAGCTGTGTTAAAAGGATAGTCTAATTATCAGTTCCATTACAAGGATTAGTAGTTTTAATGTATCATAGCATGCTTGCTTTTATTCTTCTTCATCGAGTTGGGTAGCTGGAACAAGCAGACAAATGTTTATTTTGCACCTTCATAAAGCTAGTCTGTCTTACAAATAGTTCAAAGGTGGTGATGTACATTTTGAGAGTTTTTATAGCACTGTACATACAAGCCTTGGAAACCTCAGAGGTCACATCTTTGGATTGTTGTACCCATTTTATCATCACAAAGAGCAGGCATCAGGTTTTGAAAGCTCATTCATTGTAGAAAAAAGGAAATGTGATTTGACATTTGTTTTTGTATTGTGTATATATTTTTTATTACTAATCCAGTTACTCCAAATATTTTCTGAGTTTATCAATGATTTAGCTCATATTAAACTCGCAATGATCCATTTCGATAAATAGTTGGTTTTGCTATTTTTAGACAATGTGCAATGCATAAAATTATCCATAAAGCTGCACTGTCATGTTTTTTTTTACCTTCCCTGTAAATCGCATTTGAAATAGAATTTATTTTGAAGATACTTAATTCTTTCCATTGGGACTTAAGATTGGTAAGTGTGTGACTTGCATATGTAGCTAACCCTTGCTCTTATACCTGATCTCTGGTTCACTGATAGGAATTGGAGGTGAAGAGCAGACCTCAGTTTTGGAAGTGCATAAACTGTACACTTGCCATTGTTGATTCCCTCTAGAAACAATCTTGAAGACACATCCTTTTTATTTCAAATTTGATTTATTTATAGTGAAGCTATTCTAGGTGGAAAATGTAATTGTGGGCAGTGCAGCTTTTAACCAAGATAGATAGTTCGACCAGGTAGGCTAGACTTCAGTTTTGGTGAAGTAAGTTCACCTTTGCTAAGAAGTGCAAGGTATCATTTCCAGCAAAAGTTGAATCAATCTGACAAACTGATAAGCGTGTAGTTCTGCTCAGTATTAAGTTGTAATATTGAAGACTACGAGAGTAATACAAATGTAATATAAGATTTTCTATTAAGTGATAGCATGAACATAAAGACATAGCTTTACAACTATGCAAGCACGGTGGTATCCTGTTATTACAGTGGGTGCAAAGGTCCTAAATGCTGCTTATAATGAGACTTGCACATACAGGAAATGTGTACTATATGATGGCTAAATCAAAGATAAACTGGAATTTGGTTAAAAAGAGATTTGCATACACAAAGAAATTGCTTCTATCAGATCTACATATAAATGGACTTGCGTGTGTATATGCATTTATCACTATTGTACTATGCAAGTTTTCATTAAATATATAAACTTGAGAGTACGAGAGTGTGAATTTTCTGTTTTGTCTACCTTTAGAAAAAACTTGATTTTTTTTTGCATCTTTCTACCATTTCCAATTACTTGCACAGGTGCTCATTAACATACAGGTAAAGATTGTACTATTACTGCAGTTTAAAATTATTACTTAGCATTGTCTGTTGGCTTAGTGCATTTTTTTATTTTATAGCCAGTCGATGAGGGCTGCAAGGTGGGGGAGCAGTGCAGCTACCAGCCGGAGCTGTTGGCAACTCATTCACAAGCTTCTCCACGACAAATACAGTAATCAGGCTGCCTGAAAGTCTAAGACATGGCCACAAGCAGCACAGACATGGGTGTCCCACCCAACTAATTTTCATCAAATGAAGCTATTGAGTAACATATTTGGTGCAATTAATAAACTTAATTACAGGACTACAGTTGACGCAACATGCTAGGATAAATAATCAGTTTACTTTATCTAGATCATGTAGATATTTCAAAACATTTATGGACCCAAACAAGGCAGTAACTTTCTTGCATTTACAATTTTAGACAAACCATGAGAATTATCAGGTTGTTCAGTTCATTGTAACATGGCAATTTTTTAATAAAAGGTCCACTGAGAAGTTATTGGAATAAGTCCTCACGGCTGTGAGATCCACTTTTTGCAGACTGGGCAACTCTGTAGTTTGAATTCCGAGTGTTTACCTGACAAGAGCTAATCTGCTTGACAAACTCTTGGCTGAAAACTCATAACAGAATTGACCATCTTTTGACTGAGGTTGAAATGACTAATGTCTAATATTCAGTTATCCACAGAGGTGCACAAAATAGAACCATAAATATTTACCACTTTGTAAGTGGAATGTGCTTTTATACAAGCTAGATTCTGATAGAAAATTATCTTAGCATAAGATAATTAATTGCATATTTTCCTCGGATTTATATACAAATATTTTATTTTCATTTTTGGAACATAGCCAACAGTAATTGAGTTATTTCTATATTCTTTAAGAGTTGCATTATACCACTTATGAAAGCATGATACATTTAAAGGCGATGATTAGGTTTTTACAGTTACTGTACATACACTTGATAGCAGAGGAGGACAAAGGGTTTAATTAAGAGGGGGAAAATAGAGTACGAGAAGAAGCTTGCCAAGAACATAAAAACTGACTGTAAAAGCTTCTATAGATATGTGAAGAGAAAAAGATTAGTGAAGACAAACGTAGGTCCCTTGCAGTCGGATTCAGGTGAATTTATAATGGGGAACAAAGAAATGGCAAACCAATTGAACAAATACTTTGGTTCTGTCTTCACGAAGGAAGACACAAATAACCTTCTGGAAGTACGAGGGACTGAGGGTCGAGTGAGAAGGAGGAACTGAAGGATTATCCTTATTAGGCGGGAAATTGTGTTTGGGAAATTGATGGGATTGAAGGCCGATAAATCTCAGGGGCCTGATAGTCTGCATCCCAGAGTACTTAAGGAAGTGGCCCTCGAAATAGTGGATGCATTGGTGATCATTTTCCAACAGTCTATCGACTCTGGATCAGTTCCTATGGACTGGAGGGTAGCTAATGTAACACCACTTTTTAAAAAGGGAAGGAGAGAGAAAGCGGGTAATTATAGACCGGTTAGCCCTGACATCAGTGGTGGGGAAAATGTTGGAATCAATTATTAAGGATGAAATAGCAGCGCATTTGGAAAGCAGTGACAGGATCGGTCCAAGTCAGCATGGATTTATGAAGGGGAAATCATGCTTGACAAATCTTCTGGAATTTTTTGAGGATGTAACTAGTAGAGTGGACATGGGAGAACCAGTTGATGTGGTGTATTTAGACTTTCAAAAGGCTTTTGACAAGGTCCCACACAAGAGATTGGTGTGCAAAATCAAAGCACATGGTATTGGGGGTAATATACTGATGTGGATCGAGAATTGGTTGGCAGACAGGAAGCAGGGAGGCGGGATAAACGGGTCCCTTTCAGAATGGCAGGCAGTGACTAGTGGAGTGCCGCAGGGCTCAGTGCTGGGACCCCAGCTCTTTACAATATACATCAATGATTTGGATGAAGGAATTAAGTGTAATATCTCCAAGTTTGCAGATGACACTAAACTGGGTGGCGGTGTGAGCTGTGAGGGAGATGCTAAGAGACTGCAGGGTGACTTAGACAGGTTAGGTGAGTGCGCAAATGCATGGCAGATGCAGTATAATGTCGATTATCCACTTTGGGGCAAAAACGCGAAGACAGAATATTATCTGAATGGTGGCAGATTAGGAAAAAGGGAGGTGCAACGAGACCTGGATGTCATGGTTCATCAGTCATTGAAAGTTGGCATACAGGTATAGCAGGTGGTAAAGAAGGCAAATGGTATGTTGGCCTTCATAGCTAGGGGATTTGAGTATCGGAGCAGGGAGGTCTTACTGCAGTTGTACAGGGCCTTGGTGAGGCCTCACCTGGAATATTGTGTTAGGTTTTGGTCTTTTAATCTGAGGAAGGACATTTTTGTTATTAAGGGAGTGCAGCGAAGGTTCACCAGACTGATTCCCAGGATGGCTGGACTGACATATGAGGAGAGACTGGATCAACTGGGCCTTTATACATTGGAGTTTAGAAGGATGAGAGGGGATCTCATAGAAACATACAAGATTCTGACGGGACGGGACAGGTTAGATGCGGGTAGATTGTTCCCGATGTTTGGGGAAGTCCAGAACCAGGGGACACAGTCTTAGGATAAGGGGTCGGCCATTTAGGACTGAGATGAGGAGAAATTTCTTCACTCAGAGAGTTGTTAACTTGTGGAATTCCCTGCCGCAGAGAGTTGTTGATACCAGTTCATTGGATATATTCAAGAGGGAGTTAGATATGGCCCTTACGGCTAAGGGGATCAAGGGGTGGGTATGGAGAGAAAGCAGGAAAGGGGTACTGAGGAAATGATCAACCATGATCTTATTGAATGGCGGTGCAGGCTCGAAGGGCCGAATGGCCTACTCCTGCACCTATTTTCTATGTTTCTAAATACACAATGTCCTTTCATGCCTTCCTGTGCTCTGTCAGAAAATGTGCAGCCAGTTTGTCAACGGCAATGTCCCATAGACAGCAAATTAGATAAATTACCAATTAATGGGCCAGATTTTGCTGTCAAAATAACAATGAGGCGAATGGCACTGTTATTTATGCATAAATGCCATAGCAATTTCAAGGAGTTAAATGCCAATATTCAAATCTTGAAAACTTTTGTTCAGTTATTTATTTGGAAAAACATTTTTTTAAAGTAAGATCAAATGAACCTACACGTTTTTGGAATCTCATTTAGGTTTGGAACCAAGAAGATAAAATTATGAGGAAAAAATAATCTATTGTATCCACTAAGATTTGTAAGATACATGAGTACAGGATTCAAGGAGTGAAGGAGGAGGAGCCCTGGTCAGAATTGGTCAAGTTAATCTCTGTGATGTGAAGATCATGGCAAAATATGAAACCTAATAATGGAATTAATTATTTATTGGATTCTATCTTGCTGGATACAGCGCACACAGGGTTAAAATTGGTTTCCACTCGATATTTCTAGATGTTTTTGTGTTGAGCACAGTTCATTTAACTATTTAATGTTCAATGCATTTATTCAGTTGTTTATAGCTTATGCCATAGTCTGATGGAGTATGTTCTTCTGCTCCAAAACTTGAGATCATGTGGCGGCACGTGATGTTTGTATCACTGCATTCGCCAGATAACTAAAGGCACACTGATTTACTTGTGGCCAGTGACACTGAACCTAAGGAACTATTTAGTGAAAAAAAATTAAAATGTTGCATATAACTAAAATACATCTACATTAGTATTTTTTAATATTTGTCCACTTATTACCTATCCCTAGTTACCGTGAGAAGGGGTGGTGGATCTTCTCCTTGAACCGCTGTGGTCCTTGTGGTGATAGTGCTCCCATTATCAAATTGTTATATTGCTAATTTATTTGAATCACAAAAATAAAATTCCACCAAATTAAGCAATTGACCATGAAGGACCACAGTTTATTATTTCAGAGGTAGTAGTCATTGAATCTGGAGCATTGAATTAACAGGTGTCTTAATTTTGCCTAGTTGCAACTTTAAAATTACACATGCTGATTAAAGATCATTATAGTAGAGTCAGTATTGGAGTACTGCATTTAGGATGCCCATTTCACACACTGATGTTTGCAGCAGTTCAACATCAGATAATTTAAAGTATCAATCAGATATCTCATGAGTTTTCTTAATTTTGAACTGGATGAACAGCCTCACATAATCGTGTGTATCACTCAACCTGATTCATACAAGCACATTGCCGATAAAATAAGAACAGATGTGTGGGAGTACTGAAGCGGTTGGTTCAAGGCTCACTGTTCGGATCACTACTGTTTCTCATTTGCATCAATGACTTGTATTCAGAAACTCAATGCAAATTAGTCACATTTTCTGATGATACAAAACTAAAGGGTCAGTGGGATTGAAGGAGGCAACTCAGACATTATAGAATAAGCTGGACAAAATATGTACGTAACCAAATGATGGCGGAAGAAATGTAATGCTAACAAGTGTAAGTACTGCACAGAGGAAGGAAACATGGATGGCACACATACTGCATGAACGGTGTTTAAATAGCTAAAGATGGAGTTGAAAGAGACCTACAAGTACCTGTAGTCACAATGCCAAACATCTCTAACCAATGCAGAGATGCAATTAGCAAAGCCAATATCATGTTGAATTACATAGCCAAAAGAGTAGAATGTAAGTCAGAAGAAGTTGTGATCAAGCTGTACTCTGACTTGAGTACTGTATCCAGTTCTGATCACCAAAAAACAAGGGAGGCATTTAAGCACTGGAGGCAGGAAAAAAGAATCACATAGCTGATCAGAAATATGAAAGGTTTGGTTTATGAAGAAGGACTGGAGGAAGTTTGGCCTTTCAGCCTGGAAAGGAGGTATCTGAGAGATGGTCTTATAGAAATTTACAAGATAAGAGGAATGGAAAAACTATATCCAGAATATTACTTCAAGTTGAGTAGTGGTGCTAGGACAAAAGGACACAGGTTTTGATTTGGTTTTGGATGCTCCTATTCTTGCATTGTGTACTGCTCCTTTGCTCAACTGTGATCATATTTGTCCTAGTAATTAGTTATCTAAACCTCGCCTTTTAGTAGAGGTATAAATCTACTATTGGATCATTCTCCTGAGGCACATCACTAATTGGTTAAATGCCACCAAGCTTAGATTTTCTGCAGATCCCATTTCACCCTTGGTGACTGATAATTATTGCAATTTTTAGGAGAAATTTCCTTTATCAATGTAAATGGGAATGATCCTGATTAGTCCTTTTCAGTCCAAGTGATAAGATGTGGACCACAATGGCCACTGGCAGTAAATTTATGAGTCTGATGTGCAGAGCATTGATTCTAACATAGAAAGAGGTCTGTGCTTTAGACAAATGTTGCTGCATGAATCTTTAACTTACAGCAAGGCATGAGTGTTCTTTACGAAATTGCTTTATAAGCAGTTCTGCTGCAAATCCTTGCAAATAGGCCAGCCTGCTTTTGATGATTGCAAATGTTTGGAAAATCTGCAGGGTTGACTAGTGTATAAAAGCATGCTGAAAAAAAATGATTTATACACCACTTTTGGTATTGTTGCCCTCATAGTTAAAGGTCCCTCATATGCCTCTTGAAATAAAGAATTAATGTAAGAAAATCTTTAAATCAACTGTGGCTGTGTTCTTGACCTTCTGGTATGTTCCATTTGCTGGTTAATATGTAGTTGTCTGACGACAGGAGGAATGGACAAAAGGGAACAGTAGCAGGTCAGTGAGGGAATGTGTCAGCACTTGGGCTGCCTCCAGCAGATGAATTTGCCAATCCGTGCTGCATTGAGAAGGGGAAGAAATCATTTGGGGTAGAAAGGTGCCACATAGTTTAAGCATGGATGGTATCTGTGATGCTCAGTAACATGTAGCGCATCAATAATGTCGCCAAGAGTGGGACGAACAAAATTACAAAAAAAAAGCAAAATGATCAATGCCTTCAATTTTCATGGAGAGTAGATGGAATTACAGAACGATTTCAAAATACCAGTAAAAATCATGCAATAAAAATGGAATTTGTCTTCTTCATACATTATAAACCAGTGACTGAGCTATGACCTTTAAATATTGCTTATTGAATCCAAAACCATTGTTTGAGTGGTTGGCTTCAAAATGTCTTATTTAGGTCTCTAAATTTAAAAAGTTATATTATTTTAAAATGTATTCATTCATTCTCAGGATTTGGGCATCGCTGGCAAGGACAACATTCATTGCCCAAACCTAGTTGTCCTGAGAAGGTCGTGATGGGCTGCTTCTTGAACTGCTGCAATACTCTTTAAAGCAATTTGATACAATTGAGTGGCTTGCTAGGCCACTTGAGAGAGCAGTTAAGAGTCAACCACATTGGTGTGGGACTTCAGACCAGGTTTCCTTCCCTAAAGGGTATTCGTGAACCAGTTAGGTTTTTATGACAATCCAACAGCTCTCTGTGTTATGAAAATCTAAATGTTAGTGTTTCATCTAATCATTCAAAATAGTCATTCCGAAAAGGATGTAACCGATTAAAGCAATTCTTATTTCCTTATGTGCATCTTTCCGAGGCGGGGCATAAACTGGAAAATGCCACCCTTAGAGCCGCTCTAATACATGCCATTTAATATTTTCAATATTAGCCTTTTAAAATAAATTTTCCAAAACCAAAATCTAACTTTGGAGTATAGTTCCAGTTGTAGAATTGGGAGTTGTTCAATGTGCTGTGAAGAGGAATAACCAGCTGCAAGAGCAATCTTTATTAAGTCATGCATTAATGCATTATATTTACACAAGATCCCTCAAATTAAAAATACAGTATGACACTAAGAACACAATGGAACAGATTTTGTTAATGGCTCTCAAACTATATAAAATGCTGTTGAAGACTGAAATGATGCATGCGGTTCAGTCAGTAATAAACTCTAATAACCTGCAGGGTGTGCTGACCTCCAGTCCCTTGATACCATGCTACCCATGGAAAGAAAACGTCAGGGTTATATCCATGAACTGATTCAGACTGAAGAGAGATACATGGATGATTTGCAGCTGGTTTTAGAGGTAAGGACTGGCAGAACTAAATGACTACTATATTTTATAAAACATTGAGCAAAGGAGAGGTGGTCTGATGTTTCAATGCAACTACAGCTGTAGTGAGATTCAGGTTCAATTTCCCTTTGCTGGTGGTGTTTGATTTCAACTGTACTGCTGTGGGAACATGTCAGGTAACGGCCAGACACTTCGAGGCGGCGGGGGGGGGGGGGGTGGGGAGGGGGAGAGGGAGAGGGAGAGAGAGGAGGGGGGCGGGGGAGGCAGGCGGGGAGTCAAAAGAAGTGAAAATCAAAGTTATCACTGGCCTGCCAGCAGCGGCTTAACACTGCATTGAGAGAAGCCAGGGAGCGGCTCAGCCTTGGTTAAAGATGGTACGCAGTAAGCTTGAGGGATTTCATGAGACAAAATATTTTATTAAAGCAACTGAATAGAGGAATGAG
Organism: Pristiophorus japonicus; assembly: GCF_044704955.1. Classification (NCBI taxonomy): domain Eukaryota; kingdom Metazoa; phylum Chordata; class Chondrichthyes; family Pristiophoridae; genus Pristiophorus; species Pristiophorus japonicus. The sequence goes on along the minus strand of NC_091983.1, from coordinate 106,208,888 downwards.
CTGAAGTACCTAGCATTATGTCATATAATTTTGCAATCAAACACCGTTCTTACCAGACAATCTGCTTTTACACAAAATAATTGATTCTATTATTCTATTGTGGTATAAGAACATAAGAAATAAGAACAGGAGTAGGGCATACGGCCCCTCGAGCCTGCTCTACCATTCAATAAGATCATGGCTGATCTGATCATGGACTCAGCTCCACTTCCCCACTCAATCCCCATAACCCCTTATCCCCTTATCGTTTAAGAAACTGTCTATTTCTATCTTAAATTTATTCAATGTCCCAGCTTCCACAGCCCTCTGAAGCAGCGAATTCCACAGGAAGGCAAATTATTATCTGAATGGTGACAGATTAGTAAAAGGGGAGGTGCAACGAGACCTGGGTGTCATGGTACATCAGTCATCGAAGGTTGGTATGCAGGTACAGCAGGCAGTAAAGAAAGCAAGTGGCATGCTGGCCTTCATAGCGAGGGGATTTGAGTATAGGAGCAGGGAGGTCTTACTGCAGTTGTACAGGGCCTTGGTGAGACCACACCTTGAATATTATGTTCAGTTTTGGTCTCCTAATCTAAGGAAGGACATTCTTGCTATTGAGGGACTGCAGCGAAGGTTCACCAGACAGATTCCCGCGATGGCAGGACTGACATATGCAGAAAGACTGGATCGACTAGGCTTATATTCACTGGAATTTAAAAGAATGAGAGAGGATCTCAAACATATAAAATTATGACAGGATTGGACAGGTTAGATGCAGGAAGAATGTTCCCGATGTTGGGGAAGTCCAGAACCAGGGGTCACAGTCTAAGGATAAGGGGTAAACCATTTAGGACCGAGATGAGGAGAAACTTCTTCACTCAGAGAATTGTGAACCTGTGGAATTCTCTACCACAGACAGTTGTTGAGACCAGTTCGTTAGATATATTCAAAAGGGAGTTAGATATGGCCCTTACAGCTAAAGGGATCACGGGGTACGGAGAGAAAGCAGGAATGGGGTACTAAAGTTGCATGATCAGCCATGATCATAATGAATGATGGTGCAGGCTCGAAGGGCCGAATGGCCTACTCCTGCACCTACTTTCTATGTTTCTATTTACAACCCTCAGAGAAGAAATTTCTCCTCATCTCTGTTTTAAATGGGCGGACCCTTATTCTAAGATCATGTTCTCTCGTTCTAGTCGCCCCCCATCAGTGGAAACATTCTCTCTGCATCCACCCTGTCAAGCCCCCTCATAATCTTATACGTTTCGATAAGATCACCTCTCATTCTTCTGAATTCCAATGAGTAGAGGCCCAACCTACTCAACCTTTCCTCATAAGTCAACCCCCTCATCCCTGGAATCAACCTAGTGAACCTTCTCTGAACTGCCTCCAAAGCAAGTATATCCTTTCGTAAATATTTGAAACCAAACCTGCACGCAGTATTCCAGGTGTGGCCTCACCAATACCCTGTATCGCTGTTGCAAAACTTCCCTGCTTTTATACTGTTTCCGCTTTGCAATAAAGGCCAGTTATCTTGAAATGCAAACCAAAATTTTGATCTGGGGGGGTGATATAAGGAATCAATTTTAATTACAGTAAGAAGTGAAGAGTTACATGATCAAAGGGAAATTTGATTTTGGAAATGGAACTCTTTGCTTGTACACTATGTACGTGCACGTTCTATTTTGCAGGTTTTTCAGAAACAGATGGCTGAATCCGGGCTTATGACAGAAACTGACCTGGGAACAATCTTTGTGAACTGGAAAGAACTCATTATGCCCAACACCAAGCTGCTCAAGTAAGTGTGTGTGTTTTTGGCTGGGGAGCCTTGTTTTGCTCGAGTCTTGTAAAAGTGGCTTATTTTTTGTTATGTTGTGTTCTTTGTGGGAGAATCACCAACATTTTATATTAGTACACCAGCTATTGCATGCTATTAGAAATGTCAGCCTGAAGTTTCAACTTTGGGTGCAATCGATGATCCGAGCACATATTGCACTAGTTTTGAGAAGTTTTTTTTACGTATCCACTCAAACTCATTTGCATATCGCTGGATGTAAAATCAGCTATGAATCAGTGCAATTGGGCAGCGCTTTAGAATGTAACTTTTTTTTTAAGTTTAAAAAAATATTCCTTGATGTATTTAAGAGTGTTCACCTGGTGCAGTTTTGTTAATACAGCTGAAAATGGTTTCTCTCAAAAAATAAGCCATTTTTTGGTCAGAGTGTGGTCCACCACCTGTTAGTAACCCGATTTTAAATAACTGAAAATGACTTTTTTTTAAACTATACAGTTCTATTTGCTAGTTATATTGGTGTACACTAGTCAGTTTCTTGGTAACTTTTTAAAAAATTATCTTAAAATGCTTTTCCCAAACGCGCCCATTAGTGTCCTTGCGTCTAAAAAAAAAAATCTTAATTTTAAGAGCCTCCCTGAAGGCATGCAAATGAGAGCAATTATCAGAAACTCAATTATGTTTAATTTGACATGAGGGGTGTGGCCAGATTTTAGCACAATGGTTTTTAAACTAGTGGAAACTCGATTTACACTAGACGTAATTTGCACTTGAAATTGTCTAATCTTTTGTACTGGTTTGGATGATTTGGGGCGAATTGCTCTGAAAAAACAGCATATCGCAGCGGAAACTCCAGGCCACCATGTGTAAGCTTGTTTGATGGCCTAGTGGGTAAAGGCACTATTCACAAGGTGGTGTCTACTAAATCTTACAGATCTGAGGTTCCCAGGTTCAATTCCAGGTCTCTGGTGAGTTTGCTGATCGCAACTGAGGTAGCAGGGGGCGGGTGCTTCAACTAGCCTCAGTGTGCTGGGCTGAGTGAGCGTGGGTAGAATGGGGAATCGGCAAAGGTTCCCAGTCCTCATGACTGTTCAGTTGCACCTGAAGATCAGATAAGAACATAATTTGGGCTTTAGGGTGCTGTCTTCACACTGGAATATCTGCGAGAGGCCAGAATAGTGTAGAGTTTCACCTCAGCAGGAATTCAGCCTTGAGGTGCAGTTGGATAGGAATTTCTTAGAATTCATACTTGTGTGAAGTGAGTAAGTAAAGTTTGATATTGGGAATTCAAGCTAACGCTAAATTCTTAAGTTAGACACAGAGGATTGAAAGTGGAGGGAGCCTTCATGATATGTGTGAAGTGCGATATGTGAGCCATTGTGGATTCACAGTATATTCATCATCATAGCCAGTCCCTCGGGATCGAGGAAGACTTGCTTCCACTCTTAGCATGAGTTCTTAGGTGCCTGTACAGTCCAATACGAGAACCACATTTTTTGTCACAGGTGGGACAGATAGTCGTTGAGGGAAAGGGTGGGCAGGGAGCCTGGTTTGCTGCACGGTCCTTCCGCTGCCTGTGCTTGATTTCTGCATGCTCTCGGCGACGATACTCGAGGAGCTCGGGCCCTCCTGAATGCACTACCTTCACTTAGGGCGGTCTATGGCAAAGGACTCCCAGGTGTCAGTGGGGATGGCGCACTTTATCAGGGAGGCTTTGAGGGTGTCCTTGTAACGTTTCTTCTGCCCACCTTTGGCTCGTTTGCCATGGACGAGTTCTAAGTAGAGCGCTTGCTTTGGGAGTCTCGTGTCTGGCATGCGAACTATGTGGCCTGCCCAGCGGAGCTGATCAAGTGTGGTCAGTGCTTCAATGCTGGGGATGTTGGCCTGGACGAGGACACTAATGTTTGTGCGTCTGTCCTCCCAGGGAATTTGCAGGATCTTGCGGAGACATCATTGGTGGTATTTCTCCAGTGACTTGGTGTGTCTACTGTACATGGTCCACGTCTCTGAGCCATACAGGACGGTGGGTATTACTATGGCCCTTTAGACCATGAGCTTGGTGGCAGTTTTGAGGGACTGATCTTCAAACACACTATTCCTCAAGTGGCCGAAGGCTGCACTGGCGTACTGGAGGCGTTGTTGGATCTCATCATCAATGCCTGCTCTTGTTGATAAGAGGCTCCCGAGATAGGGGAATTGGTCCACATCGTCCAGGGCCACGCCGTGGATCTTGATGTTTGGGAGGCAGTGCTCTGCGGTGAGGACAGGCTGGTGGAGGACCTTTGTCTTACTAATGTTTAGCGTGAGGCTCATGCTTTCATACGCCTCGGTAAAACGTCGACTATGTCCTGGAGTTCAGCCTCTGTATGTGCACAGACGCAGGCGTCATCCGCGTATTGTAGCTCCACGACAAAGATTGGAGTGGTCTTGGACCTGGCCTGGAGATGGCGAAGGTTGAACAGCTTCCCACTGGTTCTATAGTTTAGTTCCACTCCAGAGGGGAGCTCATCAACTGTGAGGTGGAACATGGCAGTGAGGAAGATTGAGAAGAGGGTTGGGGTGATGACACAGCCCTGCTTGACCCCGGTCCCGACATGAATTGGGTCTGTGATGAATCTGTTGGTAAGGATCACGGCTTGCATAGCGTCATGAAGCAGGCGGAGGATGGTGACGTATTTTTAGGGGCATCCGAAATGGAGGAGGACGCTCCATCGACCCTCGCGGTTGACAGTGTCAAAGGCCTTTGTAAGGTCGAAGAAGGCCATGTATAAGGGCTGGCGCTGTTCCCTGCATTTTTCCTGCAGCTGTCGCGCTGCAAAAATCATGTCCGTTATGCCCCGGAGGGGACGAAATTCACACTGCGACTCCGGGAGGAGCTCCTCGGCCACGGGGAGAAGACGATTGAGGAGGACTCTAGCGACGACTTTCCCAGTGGTTGATAGCAGGAGATTCCTCTGTAGTTGCCGCAGTCAGACTTGTCCCCTTTTTTAAAGATGGTCACGATCACTGCATCTCTAAGAACTCCCGGCATGCTCTCCTCCCTCCAGATGAGAGAGATGAGGTTGTGTATTCGCGCCAGTAGTGCCTCTCCACCATATTTCAGTGCCTCAGCAGGGATTCCATCCGCTCCCGTAGCCTTGTTTTTTAGCTGTCTTATGGCCTTTTCTACCTCATGCAGTGTTGGGATCTCACTGAGGTGGTGGCGGGTAGCATGCTGCGGGATGGAGTCGAGAACACTCGAGTCAAAGACAGAGTCTCGGTTGAGGAGATCTTCCTTCCAGCGGGCCCTGACTGTCTTGGTGTCCTTGATGAGTATTTCCCTGTTCTTGGCCAGGAGTGGGATGGGGTCTTGGGAGTTTGGTCCGTATGTGGCCTTGACTGCGGTGAAGAATCCTCGCACATCATGGCTGTCGGCCAGCTGCTGTATCTCCTGTGATTTCTCCATCCACCACCTGTTCTTTAGGTCCCGGGTTTTCAGGGCAGCACATTTGCACTAAATGCCAGAAAAGCAAGACTCTGAAATAGAGAATCTGTGTTTGAGCAGCAATAGGCCACAGTTCGCAGCATCAGAGAGGATGAGAGGTTTCTGGATCATACCCTAGATTTTACCTTGTATAAGAACTCCTAGTAGTTTTTGCTTCATTTATTTTGGTTATATGACATAAGCCTGAGTTTCATGATCCGTGGTTCAAGGGCTCTGCGTGTGAGGAAGAAGACCGGTGGGGAGAAGATGCCAGTGCAGATGATTGGAGACATCCTGGCAGCAGAACTGTCACACATGCAGGCTTACATCCGGTTTTGCAGTTGTCAGTTAAACGGAGCATCCATACTTCAGCAGAAAACTGATGAAGAACCAGAATTTAAAGATTATCTTAAGGTATGGAAAAAGGATTTTTCTTTGTCTGAGAAACATTCCAAAATGTTTTATATTGATGAGTTTTGTAAGCTTATTCCTTGCTCTGTTTTACCAGCCTATATTAAAACTTAAATTTTGGCCATGAAAGACTGGGAGAGCATGTAAATCTTGGGGCAGTATGTTTGATCTTTTGCCCTATGATAAGTTTGTGAAATTCAAAGCTGGACAGCTGATACACTTGTTTGTCCTCCCTGTTTGGGAGATAGTGTTGTGTTAAAAGGCCTTTAACTAAATTGTGCAAAATGTATCTTGTGCCTCTTAATCATCATCGTACATTATGACAAGATAAACAGTATGGGCCGGATTTTTGCCATGTTTGTGACCAGGTCTTTGCCGCGATTTTGATCCCCCGCACCGAAAATCCGGTCGGCGGGATCCTCGGGTACCTGTTTGCGGCAGCGCTTCCAAGTACCGCCAGGGAGAGATGCGCCAATGTGCAATGACGCAGATTGTGTTTGTGTCATACTTTCGGCACTCTCCCGACCCATACACTGCACCCAGAATACCAACAGGTCAAACCTGTCGGTGCAGCCCTGCCAGCAGCGGTAAGTATGAAAACCTGCAAAAAAGGTAAGTTAAAATGTTTATTTTTAAATTATTTTTCAGCGATTTAGTAGCTTAAGGGTTTTGTGAATGTTTTTTGGAATTTTATTTTTTTTGTCCCGCCCCCCAAAGGCCTCTCTCGCAGCGCTCCCAGCCCAGGACTAAAGTTGCTGAAACTTGCGGTTTGTGCCGCGAATCGTCGTGCAACGCCTCCTTTACCCTGGCGCAGACGTAAAGGCTGAAAGTTCGGTCTGAAAACTGTAATTTTGGTGTAAAACTACAGTTTTCGCCGAAAATCTAACCCAAGACTTTTTATGGTATTTGGTTACACTCCTAGTCCTCCTCGGATTTGAGTTTGGTTGAATTTTCTAAAATTGGTATGGTGGAGTCTCAGCAACTAAATCAATGTCACTGTTATTCCAATTTTAAGTAGACCATTTTATTGTTGTATTACTCTTGAGAAATCGAGCTGTTTCTTACTTTAGTCTTAGAACATAGCAGACCTTAAAGCTGAGAAAAATTTCACCAAGATAAAGTGCTTAAGGTGTGAACTGTAACCACATTGCCAGGGACTTAGAAGCTAATTTAGATCTAGATATTTTGGGTTGTTCTTTGTTCTTTTTGATACAAAATATACCATCAACTAAGCTATGAGATAAGCGTGTATATATATATATATATATATAAAAAATGTGGATGACTGTTGAGAAATGAGAGTGAATTGGAAAGTTTGAAATTTTTATTCTATCTTTCTAAAGTTCCTTTTCTCACAGAGAGGCACAGAAATGGCACTACCTATATTATGTGCTGCTCTGTACTATGGGAATACTTCATTCGTCACATGCATGGCAGAAATCAGCCCCCAGTCATGTGCTTGCACAGAAAATGTCACTTTGAAAGGCTAGAAGTAAGCAGATGTCAAGCATGCTTTAGCAGTGGTACGGGTGCTCTGAAATAAAGAAGCTTACTAAAACTATTCAGAAACCAGACCTGTTCCTTCCCAGTCTGCCTCCCAGTTTTAACTTCAGTCTTTTAAGCAAGAAGAAGTAAGGAAAGGCTTATTTTTCTTACGAACTCTGTTTATTGTCCTGCTCAGAGTCAGGCAGAAAAGCAATTCATTTAATTGAAAAGATTATTCACAGCAGTACTCAAATTCACAAAGTTTTTCAAACTTTTCTGAAAACTCAGTTATTTGTCAGAATGACAGCACAGCTTGGATATCATTGTATGTTGTCACCAGTTTCTGGTGGTAATTTTGGATAAAATGAATGTTGCCAATTTTCCTCCCTCCTCTACTCCAGCTAACAGAGAGTCGGGATAAATGGTTCATTCTCGGGTTGGCACTCAGTAACTAGTGAGGTGCCCCAGGGATCAGTGCTGGGACACCAACTATTTACAATCTATATTAACGACTTGGAGGAAGGGACCGAGTGTAATGTAGCCAAGTTTGCTGACGATACAAAGATGGGAGGAAAAGCAATGTGTGAGGAGGACACAAAAAATCTGCAAAAGGACATAGACAGGCTAAGTGAGTGGGCAAAAATTTGGTAGATGGAGTATAATGTTGGAAAGTGTGAAGTCATGCACTTTGGCAGAAAAAAATCAAAGAGCAAGTTATTGTTTAAATGGAGAAAGATTGCAAAGTGCTGCAGTACAACGGGACCTGGGGGTACTTGTGCATGAAACACAAAAGGTTAGTATGCAGGTACAGCAAGTGATCAGGAAGGCAAATGGAATCTTAGCCTTTATTACAAAGGGGATGGAGTATAAAAGCAGGGAAGTCTTACTACATTTATACAGGACAATGGTGAGGCCACACCTGGAATACTGCATGCAGTATTTAAAACTGATGAGAAATTTCTTCTGAGGGTTGTGGATCCGTGGAATGCGCTGCCTCAGAGAGCTGTGGAAGCTGGAACATTGAATAAATTTAAGACAGAAATAGACAGTTTCTTAAATGATAAGAGAATAAGGGGTTATGGAGAGCAGGCAGTGAAGTGGAGCTGAGTCCATAATCGGATCAGCCATGATCGTATTAAATAGTGGAACAGGCTTGAGGGGCCGTATGGCCTATTTCTGCTCCTATTTCTTATGTTCTTATGTTTCTTATGGAAAACAGAATTTTGCTGGGCTGCAATGAATGCTGGGCACCATCTGGAACCTGTTCAAATGACCATTATTTATGTTTGGGTTAAACTTGCTAAGCCATCAGAGGAGACCAAAAATTAAACATTGAATACACTGTTTGAGAGCAAGAGTTGGGAATGGGTGTAAGGAGTGCTGAGGTGATGGAGTCAAGGAGTTTGATGTAGGATGATGGGATGGATCTAGCTGAAAGGCTGAGATGATCACCAAGACAGAGTAACCATAGCTAGAAAGAACCTTTCTGCACTGCAACTGCATGCCCACATTTAATTCCTAATGTTTCATCAATGTTGATAGTTCTAGGATAGAAAGAGCTTAAAATCTTGGACTGTTTCCAATGGACAACACAGACAGAAATTCTGTTTGGTCAGTAGGTTTAATCATTTTCTTTAATTATGATCCTTGAAGAGGAGTTTTCTGCAGGCTATCTGGCCATCTTCCAAATGTTATCTTCACTTGAACAGGGATTACTAGATGGGGATCAAGGGCAGGATTTTTCTTTTGGTGCTGAGGCCTATTCTGGCACCCATGCTGTGATCTGGTTGAGATCATCAATCTCGGCACAGGCCAAGAATTGAGCCTGGGATTTCCCTAGTCTGTATTTAGCCATTAAGCCACCAGGGGAGAATTCTTTATCATTTTTCTAGCCATTTGTAAAGTGATGAGAGCTAATACAGTAATTTGTGATTTGTGCATACACACCATGAAAAAATGACAAGGGAGTTATTTTTTTCTGTTTCTTCCCCTCCCCACTCTTCCTAATGTCGTAAGTTCTTTGCTGGGGCTTGGTTCCATGGTATCTTCCAGTACCACGTTCAAGCGTACATTATTTATGCATGGGACATTATAGCCCAATCCCAACCCAATCCATCCCACCATAATCCAACATCCACGCACATGCCATTTGTAGCAAAATTAGCAGTGGGTAGCCTGGCTAATTTGCCACCATGTCCCTGTCTTGTCACCCAAGAATGCTCAGGCAAAAATGAGTGCTCCTACCACTGCACTGACTGTGATCAGGTAATTCAACACATAACTGACAACCCATTTGTGCACTGCATAAACTCACTCATTCATCAGGGAAACTTACAAGGCAGTTTAACATAGTGCATTAGGAATGGCTTGTCTATCAGCTTATTCCAAATACATGAATGTTTGGCAAAACCATAGAAGTTTACAGCACAGGGGAAAAGACACTCAACCCATCATGCCTGTGCCAGCTACAATTCAAAATAAATCTCTTTTATGCTATCCTAATAGTGCTTCATTTCAAGTATTTATTCATTTTTTGGATATTATGTTTCTGCTTCAACCACTCCCTCTGGTAAAGCATTAAGTGCTCCACCCACCCTCTGTATGACGAGATAACCCCCCAAACACTTTCCTCACTCTCATTAATAATTCTATATTGATGACCCTTATCACTGCTTCCTCAACCAGAAGTAGTAGTATTTTCCCGTTCATTCTAGCAAACACTTCATAATTTTAAAAAAATCTATTTAATCTCCTCAGCCTTCTCTGCTCCAGTGGAAATAGGCTCTGTTTTCCAAGTCTCTCCTCAAAATTATAGTTTTCATCCTTAGCATCATTGCGGTCAACACACACTGTACACTATGGCTTTAATGTCCTTTTATAGGGTATCATCGTGGCGCATAGGGCATCACAACTGTATGGGACAGGCTAGATGGACTATTGGGTGTTTTCCTGTCCATTATTTTTATATGTTCTATAATGAGGCTCCCAAAACTGCAGACATTAGCCAGATTTTCCCAGCGCTCAGCAGATCTGATTGGTGGTGGATCAGCTGTGAAATTTAAAATGTTTGACAGCGGCTCAGAGACCCACTGCTAAAACGCGCACCCCTGCATTTCCCGATGTCTGGTCTGCCAGCCCTGAGCAGACTCGACAGGCAGCGGCGGGGGACCCAATTCAAATAATTAGTGGCTTGTCTATAGCCACTTAACAATGCTTTTTTCTCAGCTTTTTAACTTTCACAGGTCTCCCACGGATTTCACGCTGTGCCTAAAACTCGTTAGTGAAGCTGAGGCAGGAGTTCAATAGCCATTGAATCAGCTGATGAGTTGACTGCTTCAAATATCAACTCAAAGCTGTCAGCTGATTGAGAAATGTTCCCTTAAGCACTAGCATCTCTATACCGCATTTCCACTACATATTCAGGATGCTTCAAATCTTTACATCCCAATAGTGGATAATCAAAGGGCTATAGGGAGGGAGATACTATCAATATCAAGAATGAAGTAGTACTAGGTAAAATAATGGGACTAAAGGTGGACAAGTCCCCTGGACCTGATGGCTTATATCCTAAGGTCTTAAGAGAAGTGGCAGCAGAGATAGTGAATGCATTGGTTGTAATGTACCAAAATTCCCTGGATTCTGGGGCGGTCCCAGCGGATTGGAAAACCACAAATGTAACGCCCCTATTTAAAAAAGAAGCAGACAAAAAGCAGGAAACTATAGACCAGTTAGCTTAACATCTGTCATTGAGGAAATGCTGGAGTCCATTATTAAGGAAGCAGTAGTGGGACATTTGGAAAAGCATGATTCAATCAAGCAGAGTCAACATGGTTTTATGAAAGGGAAATCATGCTTGACAAATTTGCTGGAGTTCTGTGAGGATGTAACGAGCAGGGTGGATAAGGGGGAACCAGTGGATGTGGTCTATTTGGATTTCCAGAAGGCATTTAATAAGGTGCCACATAAGAGGTTACTGCACAAGATAAAAGTTCACGGAGTTGGGGGTAACATATTAGCATGGATAGAGGATCAGCTAACTAACAGAAAACAGAGAATCAGGATAAATGGGTAATTTTCCAGTTGGCAAACAGTGGCTAGTGGGGTGCCGCAGGGATCGGTGCTGGGTCCTCAGTAATATTTACAATCTATATTAATGACTTGGATGAAGGGACCGAGTGTAATGTAGCCAAGTTTGCTGAAGATACAAAGATGGATGGGAAAGCAAATTGTGAGGAGGACTCTTAAAATCTGCAAAGGGATATAGACAGGCTAAGTGTGTGGGGAAAAAATTGGCAGGTGGAGTATAATGTGGGAAAATGTGAGGTTATCCATTTTGGCAGAAACAATAAAAAAGCAAATTATAATTTAAACGGAGAAAAATTGCAAATTGCAAAGTGCTGCAGTACAGAGAGACCTGGGGGTCCTTGTACATGAAACACAAAAAATTAATATGCAGGTACAGTAAGTAATCAGGAAGGCAAATGGAATGTTGGCCTTTATTGCAAGGGGGATAAAGTATAAAAGCAGAGAGGTCCTGCTACAACTGTACAGGGTATTGGTGAGGCCACACCTCGAGTACTGCATACAGTTTTGGTCTCCGTATTAAAGGAAGGGTATACTTGCATTGGAGGCTGTTCAGACAAGGTTCACTAGGTTGATTCCGGAGATGAAGGGGTTGACTTATGAGGATAGGTTGGAGTTCAGAAGAATGAGAGGTGATCTTAAAAACATAAGATAATTAGGGGGCTCGACAAGGTGGATGTAAAGAGGATATTTCCACTCATAGGGGAAACTAAAACTAGGGGATAGTCTTAGAATAAAGGGCCGCCCATTGAAAACTCAGATCAGGAGAAATTTCTCCTCAGAGGGTTGTAAATCTGTGGAATTCTCTGCCCCAGAGAGCTGTGGAGTCTGGGTCATTGAATATATTTAAGGCAGAGATAGACAGATTTTTGAGCGATAAGGGAATAAAGAGTTGTGGGGAGCGGGCAGGGAAGTGGAGCTGAGTCCATGATCAGATCAGCCATGATCTTATCGAGGGGCCAAATGGTCTACTCCTGTTCCTATTTCTTATGTTCTTATGTTTACACAAGTCTCCATGCAGTCTGATCTCAATACCCCTCCCACCATTGATAGATCACTTCTGTCATCTCTACTTCACCTGCCATCTATTCCATCAGCATGGGTGCACTTTATACTCTCTCACCTTGGTCCACAGAATCTGACCACGATCAGCCGCATCATCAGGCAGGCCAGCAGCACCAACAACCACACCAACCTTCTCCGCAATCACCTGATGCTGCACAGGACAGAGGACATCATGACCCAACCACATTGTTGCCCAGGGTGCCAGCGATGGCCTCACCATGACCACATTTACTTTACTTGACGCTGTACACCCTGGCTGCCATATGATGCACCAGGTTGTCACCACCCCACACCAACAACATTAAGCATCCTACAATGCACAAGCCATTCCTTTCACACTCATCATCATTGCAGGGTTACCATTATGTCTCACCATTCACTGCAACTCACTGAGACACTTTCAAAGATGCACACAAATCTGTACAAGAACGCAAAGTGTTGAAAATAAAGATTTCAATATTTGATAGCACATTAACAGAAACTTCACGTGAACATTAGCTAAAACACACAAGTGCCTACCCTTGTGTGTTGTTAGTTGGTATGAGAGGTCTCTTCTGCCCATTGGAAGGGAAGAGGACCTCCCTGTGTGCTATGACTCCCTCCCTAAGCAATATGGAGGGAGTTATGGGAGAGCCTGGGTGCAGCCATGCACGTCTGTGCAGTGCTTATACGAACAATGATGAACATCGAGCCTGTCCCACACAATTCCAATACCTTGTGTATCACAACTTATACATGCCACCCCATCTGAAACCATGTGATTTCCTGGGAGAGGCAAAAAAACAGATTAAAAAATCTGGAAAATTTCTCTCCGACCCATCCAGGCGATCGAAACTTCGGCCATTAAATTCCCTGCAGTACCTACCTTCTGTAAAAGGTGATCTCCACCGCAGCCAGAAACAAATCCAGCTTTTGCTTGAAGGAATTCAGCAAGTCTGCATCCCCACCTGAAATGGCAGCTTGTTCCAGAGGTCTACTATTCTCTGGGAAAAAAACCATCTCCTGACATCTAACCTAGATTTAGCTTTATACAACTTATATTTGTGACCCCTGGTCCTGCCTAACCTGTTTAATTTAAATAAACTGTCAGCTGGAACACCGTCTATTCCCTTCATTATCTTTTAAACCTCAATCATATCCCCACTAAGTCTATGCTGCTCTAAGGTGTTAACTAAGATGCTTTAGACTTGGAACGAGTCTAATGGCCCTCTTCTACACCCTTTCCAGAGCCTCAATATCACCCACCATGTGAGGAGACCAAAACTGGATACAGTATTTCAAGTGTGGCCTGACTAAGATTTCGTACAAAACAGTACGCCTTGTCTTATACTCAATTGTTCTATGGATACATCCCAACACTCTCTTTTCTCTGGCTATCGCTGCAAGCATTACTCATGCACCTTTAAGGATGTATGCACTAGAATGCCCAAATCTCTTTCTATCTCCACCATCTTTAATGCCTTTCCCTGGAAGCTGTATGAATGTTGAGCATTTGCTCTGCCCACATGCATATCACTGAACTTATCTAAGTTATACACATTTTTCAGTCTTGAGCCGATCTCCCAACTCATTAAGATCTGCCTGAAGCAGATGAGCATCTTCTACAATTCTAACACTCACACAGATCTTGGTATCATCTGCAAATTTGAAAATTGTGTCCCCAACCCCAAAATCCAAATCATTAATAAAAATAGTAACAAGCAATGGTCCCAACATTGATCCCCGCGGGACACCACTGGTGACCGGTCTCCAACAGATCCAAATCCATCTATAACTATTCTTTGCTTGCGTCCTGCCAACCAGTTCTGAATCCAACTCAATGTATTTCCACTAATACCAAAGACTCTGATCTTGTAGAGAAGCCTCTTATGTGATACCTTGTCAAAAGCTTTTTGGAAATCTAAGTAGACAATGTCTACTGGGCTTCCCTCATCCACCAACTTAGTAACTTTTTTCAAAAAATACTATTAGATTTGTGAGACGTGACCTCTTTTTTTAAAATGAAGCCATGTTGGGTGTCCATGATATGTCCCTCTCTATCCAAGTATTCGTATATTGCATCCCTTATGATTCTTTCAAGCATCTTACCTATTACTGATGTTAAACTGATCGGCCAATAGTTACCCGGGTCTGCCTTGTCACTTTTTTTAAATGGGGACTACATTAGTCTCCTTCCAATCTGTAGGAACCATTCCAGAGTGCAGTGAGCTATTAAAAATATAGGCCAGGGGCTCGGACAGCACTTGTCCAGTCTCCCGGAGGACATGTCAGTGGAATTCTATATTTGAACCCCTCGGTTTCTATGTTCATCTACACCTGTCTGAGTCTTTCAATTAAATGTATAATCCCATTCCTTTTATTTCCCCCCAAAATGTATTGCCTCACACTCGTCTACATTGAATTGCTTCTGCATATTCCACCCACCTATCTTGGTCCTCCTAAGCTCTTTTACAGTTATTCTTGTTGATTGTTAAACCTTCTACTTTTATGTTGACAGCAAATTTTGACATTGCGATCCCTATGCCCAAGTCCAAATTATCTCTGTCGAGAAGAAAAGTGGAGCAATGTTAATAAGATTTAGCTTATTTTTACGTATCTGAAAGGTGTTGATTTAAGTCTATGCAGTTAATGACCATAACCAAGCGCTATCTGTGTTATCCTTTTCAGTAACTTTTGCACCTTTTTCCCCACAGAAATTGGCCTCTGACCCTCGATGTAAAGGGATGCCACTTTCCAGCTTCTTACTGAAGCCAATGCAGAGGATTACACGTTATCCACTTATTATTAAGAATGTAAGTGCATTGTTGCACAATAGTTTCTGATGTTGCAGCATAAAATTAGTAGTCAGCCTTTCAGTTATACCATGTTTTTTAAAACCTATTACTGACATTGTATATTTAAATGCTGTTGAAACTAACTATTTATTAAAACACACCTGGGTGTTCTGAAATTTTACTTTCCATATATCTATTTGACTTCAGCAGCATAGCCGTCTCCAACTGAGGGTCACAGGTTAAGCCGCCTTCACATTGGCACTCATTTAGTCCAGATTCCGGAAGATTCACATCCAGGAGCTGGTTCCCAATGTTTACACTAAGTCCACTCTCTTAATCTGGGTGGCAGAATTGTAGACCCAGCTTTTGTGGGTTTACAATTCTGTTCCCGCAATAACAAAACCAGCTCGAGTAGTTGAAACTAAGTGAGACAAATCTCAGAATCCAAACTAAACAGGTGCCAGAAAAGTAACAACTTTAGAAATTGGGAAGTTAAATTAAGAGGAGCCAACTTTTACACAGAAAATAATGACTTGTGATAGGTCACTAAATCGGAGTGAATAGTATACATGGATTTAAGAGGAACTCCAATGTGAGAAGGGAAAAGATTGAATGATATTGAAAGATAGGTTGATGGGTTTATATCAGAGAGAAAGTGACTGGCTCATTGGGCCAATTGGGCTTTTCATGTTCATAAAAATACTTCTGTTCTAATGGCATCTTACATAGATCACAAGTTAATCAAATATCTGGGGTAAACCAATATTCTGGCTCCATGAAAATGCCAAATGTAATTGAACAGAACTTTATGGACTTATTTAAGGATTACTCCAGGGAAGGCTCACAGAATGATGCCTAGGATAGTCAATTGTAAACTGAAAAATAATTTAATCTGTAATTAAGTTTCACATTCATTTTGTTACAAAGGAATTGTACAACTGAGTCATTCTTACAAGAGCTTATTCCAATAGGCTTCTCTGGAGTATTTCAATGAAAACTTACTTCTGAAAAGGACTTCAATGCAAAAGAATTTTGGCAGTTGTGCCTGTGATGTGTTATAGTGCCAGAGAAGGATATTTACTAGAAGATCTTACTGACAAACCAGTCACTGACACTCAAAAGTGTAATTTATTGTACAAAGCTCTTTGAAATGTTTCAGTGTGATGAGGCATTACATAAGTGCAAATATTTTTTTTTAGAAGAAATGGATCTTCACATCTGGATTATGCAGGGATATTCAGAGCAGACCACAACATGTCCTAATTGTTATTGATAACTCATTTCATAATAACTGCAGATTTTGGAAAACACTCCGGAGATCCACGCAGACCATAGCCATTTGAAGTTGGCAATGGAGC
Source organism: Pristiophorus japonicus (assembly GCF_044704955.1). Lineage (NCBI taxonomy): Eukaryota > Metazoa > Chordata > Chondrichthyes > Pristiophoridae > Pristiophorus > Pristiophorus japonicus. The sequence continues at coordinate 106,192,472 of NC_091983.1, read as the reverse complement.
GCGCAGAGGAGCTGTGTTCCCAAGTAAATGAAGGTGTGCGTGAGAAGGAAAATTCTGACCGGCTGGAGTGGATTCAGTCACGTGTTCAATGCGATGGACTGGCAGAGGTGAGGATGCACTGGTCGTTTCGGTAGTCTGGTTTGCAAATGATCAATATTTCATTGTTCAACAGCCGCCTTGATGGGGGCAGGTAGGGATTTGATACCATTCAACAACTCACTGTAATTAAAAGAAAAAATTCATTAATTTAATCTGACTACTACTCACATTCATTTGAAGACTGTGCCTCCAAGTGATTGCTACTGCCTGGCACTCCACCTTCCAATTGCATTTTGCAGTGCACAGGAATACTTGTTTCTTACCTGTATGTTGTGCCAGAAAATGCATCTTCTGATTCTATTATTTGAAGGGAAAGCTGATTAAATTTTCATGGCATTTCTCTCCCACATTGCTTAACCTTGTGTGCAGGTCAGAAGACCTCCTACTTGCCTAAACTCACTAACTACATGGCCTAGGTATGCACCGTCATTAGACAATTTCTGCATTCTCTCGGCTACGATATTCGAGGTGCTCAGCATCCTCCCGGATGCACTTCCTCCACTTAGGGCGGTCTATGGCCAAGGACTCCCACGTGTCAGTGGGGATGTTGCACTTTATCAGGGAGGCTTTGAGGGTGTCCTTGTAACGTTTCCTCTGCCCGCCTTTGGCTCGCTTGCCGTGGACAAGTTTCGAGTAGAGTGCTTGCTTTGGGAGTCTCGTGTCTGGCATGCAGACTATGTGGCTTGCCCAGCGGAGTTGATCAAGTGTGATCAGTGTTTCAATGCTGGGGATGTTGGCCTGGACGAGGGCGCTAATGTTTGTGCGCCTGTCCTCCCAGGGGATTTGCAGGATCTTGCAGAGACATCGCTGGTGGTATTTCTCCAGCGACTTGAGGTGTCTACTGCACATAGTCCATATTTCTGAGCCATACAGGAGGGCGGGTATTACTACGGCCCTGTAGATCATGAGCTTGGTGACAGTTTTGAGGGCCTGGTCTTCAAACACACTTTTCCTCAGGCAGCCGAAGGCTGCACTGGCGCACTGGAGGTGGTGTTGGATCTCATCATCAATGCCTGCTCTTGTTGATAGGAGGCTCCCGAGATAGGGGAAGTGGTCCATGTTGTCCAGGGCCGTGCCATGGATCTTGATGTCTGGGGAGCAGTGCTGTGCGGCGAAGACAGGCTGGTGGAGGACCTTTTGTCTTACTAATGTTTAGCGTAAGGCCCATGCTTTCATACGCCTCGGTAAATACGTCGACTATGTCCTGGAGTTCAGCCTCTGTGTGGTCTTGGACCTGGCCTGGAGACGGCGAAAGTTGAACAGCTTCCCACTGGTTCTATAGTTTAGTTCCACTCCAGTGGGGAGCTTATCAACTGTGAAGTGGAGCACAGCAGCGAGCAAGATTGAGAAGAGGGTTGGGGCGATGACACAGCCCTGCTTGACCCCGGTCCGGACATGAATTGGGTCTGTGATGGATCCGTTGGTAAGGATCACGGCTTGCATGTCGTCGTGGAGCAGGTGGAGTATGGTGATGTACTTTTGAGGGCATCCGAAACGGAGGAGGACGCTCTATAGACCCTCGCGGTTGACAGTGTCGAAGGCTTTTGTAAGGTCGAAGAAGGCTATGTCTAAGGGCTGGCGCTGTTCCCTGCATTTTTCTTGCAGCTGTCGCACTGCAAAAATCATGTCCGTTGTGCCCCGTAGGGGACGAAATCCGCACTGACTCCGGGAGGAGGTACGCACTGGAGAACTAACACTACTGGTATATAGTGTCTAGTCTGGGAGCCTACCTAACCTGTGGACACTGGGTAATAAAGATTCAATATCATACCTGATCTCAATATTGGAATTTCTTACTTTATTATTACCTGTTAATCCCAAAGTATTAGAGATAAAAAGGAAGCAATAAATGCTGGAAATCTGAAATTAGAAAAATCTGAAAAGTGCTGTATAATTCACACTGATTACCATCAGAAAGAGAAAAAATGGGTTCACATTTCAGGTTTTGGTGCAGGATTACAGCTGAAATATTAATGCATGTTTGGATTGCTATCATTTTCTGTGTTTTTAAAAATTCCTTAAACATTAGTTTGGACAAACCATGATTCATGAATGCCTTATTCTGCCCTCCTGTAAAGGTTAATACATGTTCCGTTCTCAGGATTGATCTGCCTAAAGCAAAAATGAAGATACACAGCGTCCTTCAGCATCCATAATTAGAAAAGGCAGGTTCATATTTCATGTGTAAAACATTCATCTAAATTCTGAGGGTTTACACCCAAAATGTTAGCTGTAAAGGGGAAAGAGAAGTTGCCAACTGACCTACTATGTATCACCACCATTTTCTAATTTTATTGCAGATTTCCAGCATTTGTAGGGTTTTTTTCTTTTTATTTGATCTGCCCAACTAATTCTCTCTCATTATCTTGTCAAAATCCATCCAAGCAGCGACTGGGCATGCCAGATAAAATTTGTGTCACTTCGCGATTTTATTAGTGAAGTTAGATTTGTAGATGGGGATAGAGGTTATAATTCGATAATGCAATTCTTTCCAAAGCTGTAACACAGCAATCAATCAGTGAGATCTTTGTAACTAAGGCATTTATTTAGATTAATGTGCACTAACCTCAAAGTCAATGGCCTTCACTTCTGACGTCTGCTTGTTTCTTTAGAGAACTCTCATTCCACAATGCGTCTAAATTTAACTCTTGTTTGATGATACTTCTGGCCAATTAGATTGTGCAGACAGATCAAAGAAGCTCAATTTGAATATCTGATTATTGTATATTAAAGGTACTGTTGTGTATGGAGCAAGAGCCAGACTGAACACTAAGCTCAAAGTAAAGTGTGACCGTAGTCTTTTATTGCAGGTCTCCAGAGTGCCTCTCCAACCTGTGAAGCCGCCTTAAATATCTGCGCTCCCAAGGGATTATGGGATCCTTTGGGACTCCGGGGAATGAGCCCTTTGGTGGCAGTACAGAGTAAATACAAGTCCACATATATAACAACATTCCCCCCAAAGTCAACCAGGGGTCACAGTCTAAGGATTAGGGGTAAGCCATTTAAGACCGAGATGAGAAGAAACTTCTTCACCCAGAGAGTGGTGAACCTGTGGAATTCTCTACCACAGAAAGTAGTTGAGGCCAATTCACTAAATATATTCAAAAGGGAGTTCGATGAAGTCCTTACTACTCGGGGGATCAAGGGGTATGGCGAGAAAGCAGGAAGGGGGTATTGAAGTTTCATGTTCAGCCATGAACTCATTGAATGGCGGTGCAGGCTAGAAGGGCTGAATGGCCTGCTCCTGCACCTATTTTCTATGCTTCTATGTTTTCTATGTAATAGTGTAACTATTTACAACATGAGTCGATCTGGGGCCCTTCTTGCCCTGGTTGATCATCTCGGTGTAAAAGCTGGTGTTGTTGAATCATTTGTTGGGCCCTCGCTGGGCTGCTGTGCAGCTGGCCTTGCTGGGCTGCCTCGTGTGTTGGGGCCCTGCAGGGCTGCTGTGGATGATGGGTTCTGCTTCGTGGTCAACCGTGGTGTCGGTTGCCACTGGTGTGTATGTTGGGGGATCAAAAAAGGTCGGGTCCAAGGTGGGTTGCTCAGGGTAGTCCGTGAATCTGAGTTTGATTTGGTCCAAGTGTTTCCGGTGAATGAGTCCATTTGAAAGTTTGACCCGAAACACCCTGCTCCCCTCTTTGGCCACGAAAGTGCTGGGAAGCCACTTGGGACATTGTCCATAATTCAATACAAATACAGGATCATTGACTTCAATCTCGCATGACACATTTGCGCTATCATGGTACGCACTTTGTTGAAGCCGCCTGCTCTCTACCTGTTCATGTAGATCAGGGTGAACTAACGAGAGCCTTGTCTTAAGTGCTCTTTTCATGAGCAGTTCAGCAGGTGGGATCCCAGTGTGTGAGTATGGTCTTGTGCGGTAGCTAAGCAGGACTCGGGATAGGCGAGTCTGCAGTGAGCCTTCAGTTACCCTCTTCAAGCCTTGCTTGATGGTTTGCACTGCTCTCTGGCTGACCATTGGATGCTGGTTTAAACGGGGCAGATGTGACATGTTTGATCCCGTTACGGGTCATGAATTCTTTGAACTCAGCACTGGTAAAACATGGCCCGTTGTCGCTCACCAGGACATCGGGTAAGTCGTGTGTGACAAACATGGCCCGCAGGCTTTCAATAGTGGCAGCGGACGTGCTAGCCGACATTATCTCACATTCAATCCACTTGGAGTACGCGTCTACAACCACAAGGAACATTTTACCCAAGAAAGGGCCTGCATAGTCGACGTGTACCCTGGACCACGGTTTGGAGGGCCAAGACCATAAACTTAGTGGCACCTCCCTGGGTACGTTGCTTAACTGTGAGCATGTATTACATCTGTGAACGCAGGACTCTAAGTCCGCATCGATAGCGGGCCACCACACGTGGGATCTGGCTATCGCTTTCATCATTATAATGCCTGGCTGGGTACTGTGAAGGTCATTGATGGGGACCACTACTCGATTGCCCCACAGAAGGCAGTCTGCCTGTATAGACATTTCATCTTTGCCCCGCTGGAACGGCTTTATCTCTTCCTGCATTTCCACTGGGACACTGGACCAGCTCCCGTGAAGCACACAGCTTTTGACTAGAGATAATAAGGGGTCCTGGCTTATCCAGGTTTTGATCTGCTGGGCAGTGATGGGTGATTGCTCACTCTCAAATGCTTCTATTACCATGGCTAGGTCTGCGGGCTGCGCCATTTCCACTCCCCATGGTGGGCAATGGCAGCCTACTGAGAGCATCGGCGCAGTTTTCTGTGCCTGGCCTGTGGCGGATGGCGTAGTTGTATGCGGACAACGTGAGCGCCCATCTCTGGATGCGGGCCGATGCATTGGTATTTATCCCTTTACTCTCGGAAAACAGGGATATTAGTGGCTTGTGGTCAGTTTCCAATTCAAATTTTAGCCCAAACAGGTATTGAGGCATTTTCTTTACCCCATAGACACACGCTAACGCTTCTTTTTCATGCTATAGGCTCTCTCGGCCTTAGGCGGACTCCTGGATGCATAAGCAACCGGTTGCAGTTTCCCGAAATCATTAGCTTGTTGCAATACACACCCGAAGGCATATGATGACACATCCATGCTAGTACCAAATGCTTACATGGATCATACAACACAAGCAATTTGTTTGAGCATAACAATTTTCTCACTTTTACAAAGGCACTTTCTTGGCTTTTGCCCCAAACCCATTTGCCCCCTTTTCATAGTAAGACATGTAGTGATTCGAGCAGGGTGCTGAGACCCGGTAAGAAGTTACCAAAGTAGTTCAAGAGTCCCAGAAACGACTGCAGCTCCGTCACGTTCTGTGGCCTCGGTGCATTCTCGATTGCCTCCGTCTTCGCGTTGGTGGGCCTGATGCCATCCGCTGCAATCCTCCTTCCCAGGAACTCCACTTCAGGCGCCAGGAAAATGCATTTCGAGCATTTTAACCTGAGCCCCACGCAGTTGAGTCGACTAAGAACCTCTCCCAATTCCGACCTGTGACCAAGATGTCGTCCTGGAAGACCACGCTGTATGGAACCGTCTTCCGTAAACTTTCCATGTTTCTCTGGAATATCGCCGCCGCTGATCGGATTCCAAACGGGCATCTGTTATAAACAAAAAGAACTTTGTGCGTGTTGATGCAGGTGAGTGTCTTCGATGATTCCACCAGTTCCTGCGTCATGTAGGCTGAAGTATGATCCAGCTTTGTGAACGTCTTTCCTCCTGCCAGTGTTGCAAAGAGGTCGTCGGCTTTTGGTAGTGGGTATTGGTCCTGCAGGGAGAAACGATTGATAGTTACTTTGTAATCGCCACAGATTCTGATGGTGCCGTCTCCCTTGAGGACTGGGACAATAGGACTGGTCCACTCGCTGAACTCGATCGGTGAATTGATGCCTTCTCGTTGCAGCCAGTCTAGCTTGATCTCTACCCTTTCTCTCATCGTGTACGGTACTGCTCTCGCCTTGTGATGGATGGGTCGCACCCCGGAATTAGGTGGATCTGCACTTTTGCTCCTTGGAATTTCCTGATGCCTGGTTCGAACAGCGAAGGAAATTTGTTTAAGACCTGGGCACACGAAGTGTCGTCAGCGGGCGATAGCGCTCGGACATCGTCCCAGTTCCAGCGTATTTTTCCCAGCCAGCTCATGCCGAGCAGCGTGGGACCATCGCCCGGTACCACCCATCGTAGGAGACCTTTACAGTAGCACTGCCAATTACAGGAATCAGTTCTTTAGTGTAAGTTCTTAGTCTCGTGCAAACTGGAGTTAAGACTGGCCTTGAGGCCTTGTTGTACCACAAGCTTTCGAAAGTCTTTTTGCCCATGATGGACTGGCTCGCACCCATGTCCAGCTCCATTGACACCGGGAGTCCATTTAGTTCAACATTCAGCATTATCGGGGGACAATTCGTGGTGAATGTGTGCACCCCATGTACCTCTGCCTCCTCTATCTGAGGCTCTGGTTCGTAGTGATCCTCCATGGATCTGGCCTCCTCTGCAACATGGTGGTTTGCAGGTTTAACAGGCTTAGCAGCTCGCCTGCACACTCGTTGGAGGTGTCCCATTGCTCCACAGCCCTTGCAAACGTATCCTTTGAATCGGCATGAATGGAAACGATGATCACCCCCGCAGCGCAAACAAGATGTTAATGGCCTTGTATTCATCACCCTTGATGGTGGACTCAGACATCTGCGGACGTGTAGCTGCAGGTACGTGTGACCTGCCCTGTACGTTACGATTCGAAAACAACATCACTTTGTTCACAGTACTTGTAGCAGCACTTGTGTGCTGAGAGATTTGCATAGTATTGTCACTGATGGCAATGAACATCTGGGCTATCGCTATGGCCTTACTCAAGGTTGGGATCTCTACAGTCAAAAGCTTGTGAAGTATGGTTTCGTGGCCAATGCCAAGTACGAAAAAGTCTCTGAGCATGTGTTCCAAATGTCCTTCAAATTCGCAATGTCCAGCAAGGTGTCTCAACTCGGCGACATAACTCGCCACTTCCTGGCCTTCAGACCTTTTGTAGGTGTAGAACCGGTACCTCGCCATCAGAACGCTTTCCTTCGGGTTCAAATGCTCTCGGACCAGTGTGCACAAATCATTGTACGATTTCTCCGTGGGTTTTGCTGGAGTGAGCAGATTCTTCATGAGGCCATACGTTGGTGCCCCACAGACGGTGAGGAGGATCGCTCTACGTTTGGCAGCGCTCTCTTCCCCATCTAGCTCGTTGGCCACGAAGTATTGGTTGAGTCGCTCCACAAAAGTTTCCCAATCATCTCCATCCGAAAATTTCTCCAGGATGTCCACTGTTCTCTGCATCTGTGGGTTTGCCATGTGTATCTCGTCGCCAGTTGTTGAGTATGGAGAAAGAGTCAGACTGAACACTGAGCTCAAAATAAAGTGTGACCTTAGTCTTTTATTGCAGGTCTCCAGAGTGCCTCTCCAACCTGTTAAACCTTCTTAAATACCTGTGCTCCCAAGGGATTATGGAATTAGCTTCAAACCCAATACGGCTGCAGACATTTTAAACTGTCAGGCAGCCAGCAGGTTCTCCAGTGAAGCCACTAAGTGACACCAAAGAATTCCATTTCATGAAAGGATGCATCCAATGTTCACTTTCCAATCCCTGCAAACAAATTTCCAATAGCTCCCCCCACCCCACCTGAGAAAAAGATTGCCACTAACCTGGTAATTATTACCATAAACCTCCCTCCCCCACCACAGTGAGTGCCATTGATTCTGATTCTGCCATCCAATGTAGAACCGCCACAACACCCCCACACCCCCAGCAGTGATTTGTAACCAGCACATGCAATGTTGTCCCACTGCTGCCTATCCCCTTCCCCTGTCCACAGGAAGCGAGGAGGATTTCTCCCCTCTCCAGGCAGTATTGCCTTTGAGTCCCCATCAACAAGTTGTTCCGCTATCCCCGTCACTGTCCTGCACATATTCTGAACGGGTAGCTGATTGTCGCTGATGGCATTGATCCTGGGTTCCTGGCCTTTCCAACCACTCACTTACCCCGCTGTATACCGTTCTTCACCCCTGCTCACCACCGAGCAGCATTTTCGCTGTCTACCACACCATCACTGGACAACACTTCCTCATTCGCAAACCCACTCACCACTGGGGGCTTTAATCCCCCTTCCTCTACTGATCATAAATGTTGTCCATTGCCTCCCCACCCTGATCAGTACTAGTGCTTCTCCATCTCCCCTCTCCTTCCCCACATTTTCACCTCCTCCTTCCCCTACTTTGTCCATCTCCCCTTTCCCCCACCTCCTTCCTCCCCTGTACCCCGCTATAACCTCCTCCTCCTCCTCCTCCCCCTTGCCCTCCTCCTGTTTTCCCCACCACCCTTCCCCTCCCATCTGCCTTCTTCCCAACCCCCGCCTCTCCACCGTGGACCAGTTTTTCCTCTACCCTCTACCTCTGCTTGATCTGAATTAAATGCTTGGTGTGTAACCCTGCAGATTAATTAGCAATATATTACATTTACTCTATATGTTGTGCACTCCTTATTTTGACATCACCATTCCATCCTGACTCTTGGTTACATCGCAATTGGACTTTCCCATTATAGAGCTACCTGCCACATAGTGACACCTGCAGCAGCACATTTATACCACTGGATGGATCTTCATAAGTTCCATCAACTGCAGATCCTCCAACTTATACCTACTGCCCTCTAATAGACTCTGTGGGAAATTGGTCTTCCTGACTGTGGGGAGTACCATCTGAGTTGCAGCTGGTTAGAAATTAAGTTTGGAATTCTGCCAGTAGAAGACTCTTGAAAAATGTGAATATATCTAAGACTGACACAAAGCGGCAAACCAGCCGTACCGACCCCTTCCCCCGACGAATGATCAGCCATCAAAGAACTCACTTTGGGAGTGGAAACAAGTCCTCCTCGATTTCGAGGGAGTGCTTATGATGATCTTCACATCCCTCACCCATCTCTTTGGAGTAGACAGTTTAGGAGTCCTCTATTAAAAATTGCTCTCCAGCTCCTCACTGGCGATCAGGCAATTTCTAGGATGCCTCAAACACACTTTCCCAGAATAATTAGTCTTACCTTTCATATGCCGTGATCACCTCATTTTCCAAAAGTCTTGATGGATTGCAAAGAGTCAATCCTCCGAACCACTTCCGGAATCCGGTTCCACAGGTCCATCACACTCTGGGAAAAACTAGTTGCACATCCAATCTCAGTCACTGCATTCTCAGTATATATGGGATGGGGGTTAAGATACCTACGGGTAGGACAATGCATTGATTCCTTGAACAAAAGGTAAGAGTTTGAAAGGAAAGGATTTTAAAGCAGCAAGTGTAATTTAATTGAATAGACAGATGCGTTTCTAGAGAGAGGGCATTGAGAGATATGGTGAGGAGACAGGTAGACGGGTCAATATATCAAAAAGCAACAGACTTAAAATTGAGTCCAATATTGCGCTCCTGAAAGTCGGACTTGGAAATTTGAGTGGACTCCTGCTTTCAGCAACTGAAAGCTGAATGCATTCTTTTATTCAGTAATTCCAGCCTGCTTCCAAAGCATGCTCAGTCCTTGGAGAATGCCTGTAAGAAATAAACAAATCATATAATTTGCATTTTGCTATAGCTATAATTTGTTGGTTAATTTAACATTGTGTGCTTGTTTTTTTAGCACATTGTTTTCAACTCCATAACAAACTGTTTGGGACCACGGAAGCTGCTGCACAGTGGAAAACTTTACAAAACAAAGAGCAACAAAGAGTTGTATGGCTTCCTTTTCAACGATTTCCTGCTGCTCACCTATATAGCGAAACAAACGTTTATTTCATCAGGCTCCGAAAAACTGTTCAGCTCTAAATGTAACTCACAGTTTAAAATGTACAAAACGGTAGGTCCGATAGAAACATGTGTAGCTATCACCACAGGTGAATTTCGAAATGCATGATTCAGATGTGGCTTGTAGATCTAGAGTTTGCAATGTTTTATTAATGGCGGGCAGTGATATAAACAAAGCTCGAGTGTTCAGCCCCCACCCACCCCACCCCCACAAACCTCCTCTTCCCTTTTCACCCAAAGACATTCATTCATGCTGGACTCCAATTCCAAGTGAGCCGGCCACTCTTTAACAACAACAACTTGTGTTTATATAGGCGCCTTTAATATGGTAAAATATCCCAAGGTGTTTCACAAGAGTGTTGTCAAACACAATGTGACACTGAGCTGCATAAGGGAATATTAGGACAGATGACCAAAAGCTTGGTCAAAGATGTAGCTTTTAAGGAGCATCTTAAAGGAGGAGAGAGAGGTAGTGAGACGGAGATGTTTAGGGGGGGATTTCCAGAGCTTAGGGCCTAGTCAGCTGAAGGCATGGCTGCCAAATATGGAGCAATTTTCGTGGCGTTTTCAATAAACATATTGGACATAGAAGTAGGAGTGGTGCGTGAGAAAGTTGTTGAAGGGATCAAAGTGAGCAACTGTAAAAACTACTTGGAAGGAAACATAAACTTTTTAAGAAATATGGGTCACAAAAATCAAATGAGTTTCAGTGAATTTCAGATTGTAAAGAGAGCAGAGGAAAGGCCCATTACATTGTGCGAAGACATGCTGCTATTTTCGTTTTACTGTTTTCATTCAGGTCAGAGGTTTTGAAGGATTATTGAGAGATCATTCACACCGTGGACTCCCTAGAATAACAACTCACTCCTTCAGTGGTGGGGGGTGGGGAAGGGTCCGCTGAGCAGCTTTTTGCTGGGATCCTCAAATTTCTTGAGCTTGCACTGATTATAAATGTGGGGTGGAAACAATGAATTCAATTTACCTCAGCAAGTTTTACTCTTCTCACTGAATGAGAATAATAACCCAGATTCTCCATTTCTATCTGATTTCTTCAGCCTATTTTCTTAAATGAAGTTCTTGTGAAACTGCCGACTGATCCATCAAGTGATGATCCAGTCTTTCATATTTCGCACATTGACAGGGTGTACACACTCAGAGTGGAATCTCTAAATGAGAGGTGAGTAGCATCAATCTGCCTAAGAGTGTGTGTTGCATTATTGTTGTCAAGTTGTTATTCATGGGTAACTACAGCATTGCAAAAGAGAACTTGCCTACTGCACAACTTAGCATAACAGATGTAACCCCCACTCCTAACAGAATAATCACTTGTTTGAAACTTCACTTGTTAGAACAGCTCACAGGTGTAGTATGCTTGTGTACAATGTAGCTGTGCAATGAAAGAATATGAGTCTGCGTTGTGGTTTCCACTACAATGGGTACTTACCTTAGCTGGACCATCAGGGAAGGGTAGAGCAGAGAGAAAGAGAAATGATAGCTCAATCAAACAGGCTTGTGGCCAAAGTACTTTACTTACTCCTAATTTAAATACTTTTGTTCAATTGAAATGTAGCCCACACATCTTAATTCAATAACTCCCAGTTAATGTGGTGTAAGTTAACCATTTATCACTCTGAGGATAGACCCAGTTTTAATTCTGTTCACAAAGACAAAAAACCTCTCCCAGTATCAAAATCCGATTTCATGGTAGACTTTTAAAAATTTGTTTTTAATTATGTATAAATTATTCCTAAATACCTGTAAAAATGCCACCCTATAATCATTCACGATCAGAGAGGACAGTGCCTTGGCTTGTTCTGTATCTTCTCCAGTCAACTCGTTGGGATGTCATAATGCCCCACACAGGGAAATGTGGACTATTGTTCTGGTTTCCTAGATCTGTAAAGTGAAAAGGATACCATTCCTGTCATAGCCTGTAAATACAGGTCTGTTTTCAATCTTAAGTGATATAATTGCAGTACTCAGTTACTTTCATGCTGCAGTCAATCACGTGCTCACTGTTGAGATTACCCTGTGATTATTGTGATTGCCTTGCCATATGTACCCAAAGTGATGCAGATTTTATTAAATATTATTAGAGAAAAAGACAGGACTATAAAACATTTCAAAACTCTTACCTCCTTTCAGAATTTGACCTGAAAGGAGTCCCTATTAAATTCTCCATCCATCTATCACTTTGTATGTGGTAGTTTCAGATCAGTTGAGGTTTGAGGCATGATTTTGTTTTGAAACCTTTCCAGGGTGCAAATATACAATATACAATTTTTTTTTATTCGTGGGCATCGCTGGCAAGGCCAGCATTTATTGCTCAACTTTAATTACCCTTGAGGTGGTGGTGGTAAGCCACCTTCTTGAACCGTTGCAGTCCATGTAGTGAGGTACTCCCACAGTGCTATTAGGTATGGTGTTCCAGGATTTTGACTCAGTAACTATGAAGGAACGGCGATATATTTCCAAGTCAGGATGGTGTGGAACTTGGAGGGAAACTTGCAGGTGATGGTGTTCCCATGCACCTGCTGCCCTTGTCCTTCTAGGTGGTATACGTCACAGGTTTGGGAGGTGCTGTTGAAGAAGCCTTGGCAAGTTGCTGCAGTGCATCTTGTAAATGGTACACACTGCAGCCACTGTGCACCAGTGGTGGAGGGAATGAATGTTTAAGGTGGTGGGTGGGGTGCCAATCATCAGACACTCTCTTGTTGGAGATAGAAACATAGACATAGAAAATAGGTGCAGGAGTAGGCCATTCGGCCCTTCTAGCCTGCACCGCCATTCAATGAGTTCATGGCTGAACATTCAACTTCAGTACCCCATTCCTGCTTTCTCGCCATACCCCTTGATCCCCCTAGTAGTAAGGACCTCATCTAACTCCTTTTTGAATATATTTAGTGAATTGGCCTCAACAACTTTCTGTGGTAGAGAATTCCACAGGTTCACCACTCTCTGGGTGAAGAAGTTCCTCCGCATCTCGGTCCTAAATGGCTTACCCCTTATCCTTAGACTGTGACCTCTGGTTCTGGACTTCCCCAACATTGGGAACATTCTTCCTGCATCTAACCTGTCTAACCCCGTCAGAATTTTAAATGTTTCTATGAGGTCCCCTCTCATTCTTCTGAACTCCAGTGAATACAAGCCCAGTTGATCCAGTCTTTCTTGATAGGTCAGTCCCGCCATCCCGGGAATCAGTCTGGTGAACCTTCGCTGCACTCCCTCAATAGCAAGAATGTCCTTCCTCAGGTTAGGAGACCAAAACTGGTCATTGCCTGGCACTTGTGTGGTGCGAATGTTACTTGCCACCTATCAGCCCAAGCCTAAATGTTGTTCAGGTCTTGCTGCATGCGGGCACGGACTGCTTCATTATCTTGTGGTATTTATGTTGGAAGTTCATGTTTTGGATGTTTACAAAATATGATGGGAAAATAGTTTTAAAATCTGTGTGAAGTAAAGTTGCCGAGGTTACCACTGATGCCAGAACAGTGAAAGCAGTCTGTGTACATCAGTTAGTGAGGTGACTAGTCTTGAGACTGAGTCAGAATGTCATGAAGATATATTAATAGGTGATGGTGAATGACAAAGCTGGAAGGTAACAATCAGAGAAAGAGTGAAGAGGAAAAATAGGGGAATAGTGAAAAAGGGAGGGGTGTGAAAAGAGAAATACAAAAATGGAACATGATAACAAAACAGAGGAGAAAAACAGCAAGTAATAACATAAATAAAGAAGATACAGGTATAAAGATTGAGAGACATAAAAAGCTTGCAATAAATAATTTATTTTCCATTATGAAAGTGACAGTAAATGTAAGCTGCATAGATGGGCAGTTTCTAATTTAATGGATGCATTAGATGGATGAATTTTTCAACTGCCCCTCAGACTTTGCACCAAATAAAATAATTAATTACATTTTGTCAATGCAGTGGGCTGAGGAGATGAAGTATAGCACAGAGAGAGGTTTATCTGGTCTCATTTCTGATATTTCCCCTATTTTGGCCCTTTGCCGTGATTACAGTTCTACCTGAGCTGCTTGACCTGTTGCTATGGACGTGACTTCATATTGCAAACAGAGGCATGTCGAAGAATCTGGTAATAACTGGTATTGCTTGAGGGGAAGGTAAATTAGTAATCTTGTTAAGCGAGGCCCCTTGGGGAAGAGTGACCATAATATGGTAGAATTCTTCATTAAGATGGAGAGTGACACAGTTAATTCAGAGACTAGGATCCTGAACTTAAGGAAAGGTAACTTTGATGTATGAGGTGTGAATTGGCTAGGATAGACTGGCGAATTATACTTAAAGGGTTGACGGTGGATAGGCAATGGCAGACATTTAAAGATCACATGGATGAACTTCAACAATTGTACATCCCTGTCTGGCGTAAAAATAAAACGGAGGAGGTGGCTCAACCGTGGCTTACAAGGGAAATTAGGGATAGAGTTAAATCCAAGGAAGAGGCATATAAAGTGGCCAGCAAACCTGAGGACTGGGAGAAAATTAGAATTCAGCAGAGGAGGACGTGGATTAATTAGGAGGGGGAAAATAGAATATGAGAGTAAGCTTGCAGGGTACATAAAAACTGACTGCAAAAGCTACAGATACGTGAAGAGAAAAAGATTAGTGAAGACAAACGTGGGTCCCTTACAGTCAAAATCAGGTGAATTTATAATGGGAAACAAAGAAATGGCAGACCAGTTGAACAAATACTTTGGTTCTGTCTTCACTAAGGAAGACACAAATAACCCCCGGAAATACTAGGGGACCGAGGGTCTAGCGAGAAGGAGGAACTAAAGGAAATCCTTATTAGGCAGGAAATTGTGTTAGGAAAATTGATGGGATTGAAGGCCAATAAATCCCCAGGGCCTGATAGTTTGCATCCCAGAGTACTTAAGGAAGTGGCCCTAGAAATAGTGGATGCATTGGTGGTCATCTTCCAACATTCTATCGACTCTGGATCAGTTCCTATGGACTGGAGGGTAGCTAATGTAACCCCGCTTTTTAAAAAAGGAGGGAGAGAGTAAACCGGGAATTATAGACCGGTCAGCCTGACATCGGTGGTGGGGAAAATGTTGGAATCAATTATTAATGATGTAATAGCAACGCATTTGGAAAGCAGTGACAGGATCGGTCCAAGTCAGCATGGATTTATAAAAGGGAAATCATGCTTGACAAATCTTCTAGAATTTTTTGAGGATCTAACTAGTAGAGTGGAGAAGTGGGAGCCAGTGGATGTGGTGTATTTAGACTTTCAAAAGGCTTTTGACAAGATCCCACACAAGAGATTAGTGCACAAAATTATAGCACATGGTATTGGGGGTAATGTACTGACGTGGATAGAGAACTGGTTGGCAGACAGGAAGCAAAGAGTAGGAATAAACGGGTCCTTTTCAGAATGGCAGGCAGTGACTAGTGGGGTACCGCAAAGTTCAGTGCTGGGACCCCAGCTATTTACAATATACATTAATGATTTAGACGAAGGAATTGAATGTAATATCTCCAAGTTTGCAGATGGCACTAAGCTGGGGGGCACTGTGAGCTGTGAGGAGGATGCTATGAGGCTGCAGGTTGACTTGGACAGGTTAGGTGAGTGGGCAAATGCATGGCAGATGCGAAATAATGTAGATAAATGTGAGGTTATCCACTTTGGTGGTAAAAACAGGAAGGCAGATTATTATCTGAATGGTGATAGATTAGTAAAAGGGGAGGTGCAATGAGACCTGGGTGTCATGGTACATCAGTCATTGAAAGTTGGCATACTGGTACAGCAGGCGATGAAGAAGGCAAATGGCATGTTGGCCTTCACAGTGAGAGGATTGAGTATAGGAGCATGGAGGTCTTTTTGCAGTTGTACAGGGCCTTGGTGAGGCCACACCTTGAATATTGTGTACAGTTTTGGTCTCCTAATCTAAGGAAGGACATTCTTGTTATTGAGGGAGTGCAGCGAAGGTTCACCAGACTGATTCCCGGGATGACAGGACTGACATATGAAGAAAGACTGGATCAACTAGGCTTATATTCAATGGAATTTAGGAGAATGAGAGGGGATATCATAGAAACATATAAAATTCTGACGGGATTGGACAGGTTAGATGCAGGAAGAATGTTCCGATGTTGGGGAAGTCCAGAACCAGGGGTCACAGTCTAAGTATAAGGGGTAAGCCATTTAGGACCTAGATGAGGAGAAACTTCTTCACTCAGAGTTGTGAGCATGTGGAATTCTCTGCCACAGAAAGTTGTTGAGGCCAGTTCGTTAGATGTATTCAAAAGGGAGTTAGATGTGGCCCTCATGGCTAAAGGGATCAAGGGGTATGGAGAGCAAGCAGCAATGGGGTACTGAACTGCATGATCAGCCATGATCATATTGAATGATGGTGCAGGCTCGAAGGGCCGAATGGCCTACTCCTGCACCTATTTTCTATGTTTCTATGACACAGACTGGTTGGGCCGAATGGCCTGTTTCCGTGTGCCTGGTTTTCAGCAGCTAATTGCAGCAGGGACTAGAATTGAAAGTGGAAGGGAGAGAGCAACAATTAGTTTAAAGTAGAGTTGCCAATTAAATATCACAGTGCTGAAGAAATGAAGCAGAACTTCCAAGGCTACTGGAATGATTGGAAAATGGACGTAGATTAAGCATGATCACTAGAGGAATGAAGGGAATTTAGCTGAAAAAAATGCATATTAGGTTATTTAGAACTGAACTTTACCTCAAGTGGTTGTTGAAGTAGAAACTATAACATCATTTAATATGGAATTGGAAGGTATTTAAAAAGGAAGATGTGGGGAAAGGGCATTAGAGTAGATAACTCTAGTTGACAAGCCAACACTGACATAAGAACAATGGGATGAATGGCTGCCATCTGGACTGCAATTTCTATGACTCCTATGAAAACGATTACATGTTACTTCTCTGACCAGTAAAGCTCCCGATTTGTTGTGTCTGGCACGCCATGGTGATTGCTAGGAGATTGCTACCTGATCCTTTCATTGCTGTTGCATGATCCAACCGGTTTTTCGGGTTGCTATTCATTTGCATTTAGTCTTTATATTTGAACATGTGTGGCTTGTTGCCTTGGACTCTGTTGTATAGTGAAACATGCTGGCTGACTGGTTTCATTCCTTGGAATTCTGTGTGCTGATTGTCAGCCTGGAGAAAAAAACTAGTACTTCTGAATATCCTCTCTGCTTTGCTCTTTTATTATTCTCCATATGCAGTGGAACAGCTAAATAATCAATAGTTGAAAATGCATTAGACAGTCACTTTAAGACTTATCAGCCTGACTGACTGTCCCTTTCCTGCCCCACATATTACCAAATCTGCCAGTAAGTCCTTGAATTCTAATTGTGAAAAAGGTTTGTGTTGTAGAATATTTGAGCCTATTGATTCCATTACAGCATATAAAACGAAAAGCGATTTACAACATGAAAAGGTTTTTTTAATATGCAGGAGTTTGTAAAATGTGGGGTTAATTTAACTGCAGTTACTCAGTTGTTTGTGCCAGACAAACACATGGGATTTGTTTTTAGTAAACAACTTTAGCCTCTTAGTCATTTTAACTATCAGCTCTGATCTCATCCATTCCTGCAGTACTGTAATATTTACCTCCTCTGATTCCACTGCACCTCCTACTTTTGTTCTCCCAATGTCCTGGACAATATTCATCCCTCAACCAACATCACCAAAATAGATCAACTGGTCATTCATCTCAAAGCTGTGTACAAATCAGTTGCCACATTTGCCTATATAACTACAATGACTGAAATTTTAAAATAATTCAAAAGTGTGAAATACCATGTCATGTTTCCAAGAAATGTGCTAAGTTAGGACTTAATGGTATTTTTGTATCACCGACTTTGCCTTATACACTTGTCTAATTTTTTTGACACACAAAAAAAAATGGATAAATTTGTTCAAGTCATGGTGAGTTGTCTTTCCTTCACTCCCCGACAGGACTGCCTGGGTTCAGAAGATTAAAGCAGCATCAGAAAACTTTATAGAAACCGAGAAAGGGAAACGTGAAAAAGCTTATCAAGGTATATATCTCAAAATATTGTTTTTACTCCATTTTAGCCCACTTCCCCTTTTAAATCTTTCTATCATTCCTCAATCCTCAACCAAGGACACAGGGAGATAACCTACTTCCAGTACCACCCAGGATAGTTGCTGCATGAGAATCATTAGTGTCTCTTGCACATCAATTTTCCCTCCTTCCCAGTGGGGGCGGTATCTGGCCTCAACTTGCACCTCTGCCTGATGGATGGCTGATACAGACTTTCCATGTCGTGAATCATGGGACAAACCCTTACCTTCCTAATCTGTGACACGCAATTAAACAGTGGTGCAGCAGACTGATTTACCTCTTTGTACAACTTTGCGTTCTAATCTAACACTTTAGAAAACTGCCTTTCTACACACCTTGCTTTTTGTCTTGTAGCACGCTCACAGAAGACAAGTGGAATAGGGCGGCTTTTGGTGAGCATTATTGAAGCAACAGAACTGAAACCCTGCAGGGCAAATGGTAAACAACTGCAAACATTATACTTGTATTAGCTCAGACAGCATTTAAAACTGTGTTACAGCAACCACACAAGTAGTATAATAATCAGAATTTATGAAGTAATGTGTTTTTTTAGAATTTTATTTGAATCTGTTTGCTAGCGATTCATTTCTGCTATAAAATACTAATAGTGAACATAAATGTGGAAAAAAATACCACATTGGCATTGTAATTTCAATTATTTTAGTTATTTTTATGGATTATCGTTTGTTGAAAAATAATCAATCCCTGTTTCCCAGAATTTTCTCTTGGTATAATTCTTTGCCTAACTTGAGCGCATGGATACAATTTCTAAATACATTAGTGATTACTCCAGTTAGCAAGGAACATGCATAAAACATAGGGGCCTAAATTCCTTAGCGCCCCAAACCAGGCCTGATTCCGGCAGCGCGCCAGAACAAAGAGGCACTAGGACCAAAGTAAATTTGTCCTTAGGCTTCATCAGAATAAATCGAGCATTCTGCGGGCACATTACAAATTTCAGGCCTCACCAAGACCAAGATTAGTCCCGAAGGGAGGGAGCATATAGTTGTTTTGTGAAGCTTGTTGGAACACTCCTGCTCCATCCAACACTACAAAATACTAAAGATTTCCCACGCTTTTGGTCCTGTTTTGAATGGCCTCCAGTAGTCACTTGAAGGACCGTTGGTTAGGCTGCCCAAGACCCAGAAGTGCTAGTCAGTGCGAACTAATTTAACATTGGTTCAATCTTTTCCACTGAAGCCTGCACCTTGGTCTACATGAAGAAATGCACAGGGTGAAAATGTAAAAATGTATGAATAATTCAGAGAATACTGCTCAGTAAGACAGTGACAATGGGCTCAATTTTCCCCAAAACTGTTTTTTGCCGCACTTGACGAGTTATGCCCGTTTTTTTTGGGTTCAACTACGCCCAAAAAAATCATCCAAATGTCCCCGTTTGAATTGTTCATTTTGGCGCCGCCTAGCCGATCCTTTAGCTTTGGGGATGGAGCATAAGATCTGCACCAAAAAGATCGGGTTGCCACGGTAATCAGGGACACACTGCGGGCTGAGGCTGAAAAGTGAAACGTATAACAGCCAGCTCACAGTAACCTGCACAAGCACATTATACATTGCAGCAACTTACCACCATTAAATTATTAAAGTGTTTATGACAAAAGTCTATCTCCCCCTCTCTTTCTCCCCCATGCCAGTACCCACCACTATCTCTGGCCAAAGGGCCTCCCGATGCCAGTACCCACTATTATCCCAGGCCAAAGGGCTTCCTGGTACCGGTACCCGCTACTATCCCAGGCCGAAGGGCCTCCTCCCTCCCGGTACCCACTCCTAACTCTGGCCGAAAGGCCTCTCCCCTCTTTGCTGCAAGCTGTCCGGGCCCTGGAAGTACATCTGCTGCGCTGATTTCCTTACCTGTGCCGATTTTAACTGCCCAGAAGGTTTTTCCACAGAGGTCATGCACACCATCCTAAGAAAAATT
Organism: Pristiophorus japonicus; assembly: GCF_044704955.1. NCBI lineage: Eukaryota > Metazoa > Chordata > Chondrichthyes > Pristiophoridae > Pristiophorus > Pristiophorus japonicus. Next base: position 106,172,541 of record NC_091983.1, on the reverse strand, counting down.
GGAGTAAATCAGAGCTGGCCAAACTTGCTAGAATTGGCGTGGGTGGCACGTTACGCCCCAAATGAGGTAAAAAAAAAACCCAACCTAATATAATCGTAACGAACTGAATTACATTGGCACGCAATCTTTGGGGAAACTTGTTTTTTTAATTTAGGCCAAAAAAACGGCGCAAATAACTGGGGAAAATTGAGCCCAATTAGTGATCACATTTATATGTATTAAATCACTGAGGAAAAAATAAAGTATTATTGCCCTGAAACACAACTTTATGCAATGAATAACGGGTCTACATGCAACTAAATAACTGTTTAAAAAAAATAATGGTCCTAGATTAGTTTTAAGGTAGAGATGTGTACGGGCAGATTAGAGTAACTTGCATTTGTTTTGACGGTGCCTTTTCAACACTTCTGTATCGTGAAATTGCCAAACATCAGCTGAGCAGTTACGTGTGCAGAAGGAGGGTCTGAGAGGTACCACAATTGAATTCTGATAATCACAACAGATTTAGTAAGAAAAGTTATGTTTGGGCCACAAAAAGAATTCATGAAATTCTAGGCTTGGACTAGAGATGCACCATGAAAATTCAGCCAAGTATTTCTAACATTCTTTCTCAAGTTTTTATAAATCATTAATCATCTCAAGTGGAGTAGGTTATTCAAGAGCTAGCAGATTAACTGTTTGTCCCGGCCATAATTTCTCAATAGAATGTGCAGGGCAGGGTTGTACAAGAGTACACGCAGCAAAAATTTAGTAACTTGTCTAGTCACTTTTCCTGTAAGTAAAGGTACCTCCTGATTAGTCAGGAATGATGAATTAATAGTAAAGTGAATGTTTTGTGAAAATGCTTTACATCTGATATGCAGGTTGAAATGTCATTTAAAGCTCTTGTCTGGTCCATGTCATTACTAGGAAAGAGCAATCCTTACTGTGAACTCACCATGGGATCCCAATGTTACACAACCAGAACACTGTCGGACACTTTGAACCCAAAGTGGAACTTTAACTGCCAGTTCTTTATCAAGGACCTTTACCAGGATGTATTGTGTATCACAGTCTTTGAAAGAGATCAGTTTTCACCTGATGGTAAGAGTTCTTGTGATAACCATTTTTTTTTCCATCAGGGAGAAGTAGGCCAAAGAGAATACATGAAATCATGATGTTTTGATGCTGTCGAACAAGTCCCACTCAATATAACTTACTTCCAGTGAGGAAACGGCCCTTGATTTAAAAAAAAAACTTGATTGAAATATCAAGCTCCAAAAGTACATCTTATACCTATCAACTGAAGGAACTGTAGTTCAGTGAGAATTGGACAGAGAAGTAATGTGTTAGTCAAATAGGAAAGCAACTGTGGTCATTTTTTTTTTAGGCCTTGTTTCCTTCATCCAGCCCTTTCCTCACTTGCCATTGCAGTCAGTCAGTTATCAGTTCTTCCACAATAGTTATTTTACCAGTGTAAGACTCCACCTAGTGGGCACATGAGAAGTGATGAAATAAATCACAGACTTACATCAGGCAGTTTAGGGCATCAATTCAGTTGCTGAACATTGTGAAGAAGGCACTCTTACAAGTGCCTTCAGAAGCACATTTAAATATTCCTCTGAAGATGCAATGGGGAAGAGATATGATTGCTTACAGATTTTGAATTCAGGTTTACACACTTATATTTCAGCTGGTATACCCCCATCTTTTTAAGATGAGCAAAACCACAATACTTTGTAGCCTTCCCGACAGTATTAATTATGTATTTTCCCCTCCCAAATAAATTAGTATTTCCACCAGTACAAGCCGGCAACCTGGTTCTGAGCTTTTTTCAATTGTTATTTTTGAACCAGCCACTGTGGATCTTACTACAATTTGATATTACCAAAATTTAAATATATGAACAAAATGTAGTCTTTAAAAATTTAAGAAAATTAGTGTGCTTATTAAAAGTTAGTGTATTTCTGCACAATGGGAATAACTTTCACCGCCTTAAAAGTGGAAGTAGTGGATCAGCTGCCTGATATACACCCCGCCCAATTTTTCATTCCATTGACCTCTACATATCATTGGGGTTATTTAACTGAAGTTCTTTGGATGACCATTTGAGTCTAGTTTATTACATTTCTCGTAAGCATTGGTATGATTTTAGTGAGATATTAAAATATTAAGAGTTCAATTTAGCTAGGTATTTTTGGGTCATAGTTTATCATTTGTGATATTGTGCTTCCCTGTCCTATCAAATTGCCTGTTTTATCTTGTACTACATCTACTAACTCTTTGTTGATATGCATTCAATACGCCAGGAAGGAATCTTGATAAATTATAAACAAAATTGGTAAATGGGCTCCCCATCCTGGCATTTAGCCACACACACCAGAAAATGGTCCGAGGTTTTATTCCAGTTCGGTGCTGAGTAAGGAAAATCAGTCAGGATTACTGTTCTTCATCAATATCCAGTGACATCTGCTGCAAGGTGCCATGTGTAATATTGGATAAGGACAAGATCGGACTCTGGTATACTGCCCCTCCTAGTCCATCAACTTGAATTGAGTATCAGAGGCCTGCTGGCACCAGCAAAATCAATACTGTAACACAAGGCAGCACCTTAAGGAAAGGAGGGTGAATAATAAAATTCAATGATTTCTCAGCAATAACATTTTATATTTTGGCCAGATTTCCTAGGTCGGACAGAGGTCCCAGTAGCAACAATCAAAAAGGAGCAAGAAGGCAAGGGACCGTCTACAAAGCGTCTTCTTTTGCACGAAGTACCAACTGGGGAAGTATGGGTTCGTCTTGATCTTCAGCTGTATGAACAGAAGACGTTACTTTGAAATTCAGGCTTAAAAAGTGTGTAAATTTTGAATGTTCAGTGATTAAAATTGTGGCAATTATCTATGGATGACAAAAATAGAAATTCAACTTTTCTAGAATTATGGAGACAGTCTTAACAAATGAAACCTCACAACCAATGTACACTGTGATGTTCAGCAATGGTTGTAGCAAAATCATAAGTATTTTACCTTTTTTTGCCACTTCCTGCCCGTTTTCCTCATAGTGTAAACTTCCACCAGAGATCAGTAAGGGACATTAAATGCTGATTTCAGCAGTGTGAGCAATGAGGGAACTGGATTATTTTCCCCCTTGTTGAGGATAGCCTTACTGGCTGAGAACGACTCAAGGCAACCTGTGCAGTGACTTCACTACTGACGTCATTAAAAATAATGAAATGATAATCTATGCAGAAGTCAAGGAACAATTGAGCCTTTGTAAATTTGAAAACAAACAACTTTGAATTGTCTGGACTTTTCTCTCTCACTGCAAAAACTTTACATCCAAAAGCATTTTTTGAAGTAACTGAACAGAATTTGGAACTAGAACCCAGTAATTTATTTGGATATACTTTCAAGTGAAGAGTTGGAGAGAAAAATTGGCAACATACAGTAAATGGAAGCTAAGGGTGGTGTACACTGATTCAAAATATCTCCGGATATTTGCTGGAATTGCGAGCTGTTTATAAGAGGAGCTTAAAACTGAATGAGAGGTCCCTGGCTGCTGAATAGAGAAAAAAAAGTTTTGTCGAACTTTTTGTTGCACTGAATAAAAACAAATATTGTTTTTCTGTATATTATAAAAGCAGTGCATCAATAAACCTTTACCAGCAGTTTTTGCCTAGAGTTAACAGTACATAATGTACTTTCCACCTTGCCTTAGTTCAGGTGGCTTGTAAAAGTAAACTGAGATCTTACTTTTTTGAAAAATGATTTCTCCTTTTTATCTAGTCATTCATATGTCAAATGATTTCTCCATCTCTAGATTACAGATTATAGAAGCACACATGAACTATACACCAATGGTTTAGTCACTTTTAGTAAATTTAATATAAATCGGTGAAAATAGTACTCTGGTATTACCTTGCAATTTCAGATTTTATAAAGTAAAATATTTTATCAGATCAGACCAAATTTGATGACTAGTTTCTCAGGTGCCAGCTCCTTTATTAGATTTGTTTATATTGCATATTTAAGTTCTTGGTTAGATTTTTTAAGATGTGTATTTTGTACTTGTTATCCATCATTTAACTGGTGTAGCATTACCAGAAAACCTGTTTGGACTGAGTGCAAGAGAATGGTTAAAGAGAAATAGTGAGGCAGAAATGATTTATGGATTCCATTTTATTTCTGTCATATTTACTTGAGAAACCACCGATTAGTTTAGTCAAGTCTTCAGCAAAATTGTTGTAACGTGCTAAAGATAAAATGATGACGATTGTTGGAAATATGAAATAAAAACAAAAAGTGCAAGAAATGCCTAGCAGGTTGGTCAGAATATGAAAGGGAAAGACAGATTAATGGTTCAGGTAGTTATGAAAGGTTACATCCAAAATATCGACCCACCTCACTCTCAGTTGCTAATTGACCGGTTCTGCATTTCTACCATTTTCTGGTTTTATTTAATGTACAGCCGGGTTCCTTTGCTCATAGCATGAAGGCGTGCACCAAGATGTAATCCGCAAGTGAATTATTTACCAGTATCTGTCTCATTTTATTGATGTTTTCAAACAATGTTTTTTTGAATCCACAATCAGTTTAAATTATCAGTTTTCTACTTAACATGAAATACATGAATTGGTTTAAATGTTGTTCTGCTGTCCATGTTCCTGCAGAGGTGCAGTGGGATTTCAAACAGTTCATCTCCTTCATTTCAAATGTTATAAACAAAACTTGTTTTGAACTTATTGCTACACCCTTGGGTTTCCTGCTTGAATGTGAAAATTTTATTTTAAAAACTGATTCTTTAACTTTGGAATGGTGTAGGAATTGTCCTTTGATGTATTTATAGCACAATATAGGCTAGCATCACTGCATTGTGCATGTGATGTTAGACTATATCAGAAGAATATAATTTAAAAAAGGCTCATTTTCTGGCATTCAGTACTGAAGACACCATTTAAAACTTCCTGAGCCTTGGAAGATGCTAGATTGATTGTTGCAGCTATGTTTAGTGGACTATAACATATCAGAATATAAGTAAGCAGTCAATAATATAATCCTTACAGTACAGAACTGCTGCAAGTAGGAATATTTGGGAGCTCAGTGCTGTGGAGTCCTTCCCGTTTTACAATGCGGGGCACATTCATTCCACAACACCAGGCAGACAAAGTTTTCACATGCACTTTTATGACTTCCATATCCCCCCATGGATCTTCACTGATGGGTCGGGAAGGTCAGAAGAAGCCAGCAAATGAAAACCACAAAACTAACTATATTGAACAACGGAAAGCTTATTCTGTCTGTGACCAGAAAAAATGGTGACGAGCACCACTGGTGACTGGTGGTAAGTTATAGTTGGTGTTGCTGTTGCCTTGAGGGGAGCCCCGGAAGATGGGGTAGTTCTCTGCTTTTATGGAGGTAAAAGTACCACCTCAGTTACATTATGACACTGAAGCAGACATCAGTGCTATCATCAAAAAAGATGCCGTAAATGGAATATTTTTCTTCCATTTAGTTGTGAGATCTACGATAAAATAAGTTTATAATAACGGCGTGTTACCTCTGCAAACCCGAGTGATATCTCCATATTATTGCCTTTAAATTAACTTAATATATTCAATATGAACTTAACAGCGATTGGAGATACTAGATGAAGGTGGTAATGATCAGAGCTGTGCACATAGTTTCACGGAAGGTTCACTGGCAAAACTCTACATACAATGCACCACGTGAGCATTTCATGTAAACGCATGTTCAATTTGTTAAGTGAATCAGATATGCACCTGAAACTTCCATGGGTGTTCTCCCGCGCCCGACAAAATTGGCAGAAACCTTGGGGTAAACAACCATTTACGCTGTTCGTCCGGAATTTCTAATGAAGTTACAGCAGGAGCTTGGGAGAACCCCCATGGAAAATTTTACCCCATATTGAAGCTCATTGTACAAGCGCCCTTCCTGTATCCCCCTTCCCATTCCTAAAAGTATTGTTGTACAGTTCAAAGGGTCCTAGCAGCTCCGATACCATGTACAACTGATCATTCATTGTGTGTTAGCCCTACTGAGCTACTCAATTGGGGAAGGGATTTTGGTGGAGGAAATATGAGGAGCACATGAGCTGAGTCAGTTGCTTGTATACGTTTTATTAGGTCTCTAGTGGACAGTAACCAGGAGTAAAAACTTGCAGATTTCACTCAATGTCCCACGACCAAATCAGGGTCCCTGAGTCACTATTACTTAGCCAACCCTGCATAGACCAGGTATTGTTCGTGGATCCTGCTTAGGCAGTGTAGCTCAAAACAAAAACATGTGATGGATTTATCTGCTGAGCCCTTGAATGTTATTTTGTTACTCCCCTTATTTTTCAGTTTCACTGTTGACCTTTAGCAGAGATGGTCACTGACTGCCATTATTATCACTGTTTGCTTACAATCAAGGGTTGGAACCCAGTACTGATGTCTCCTTTTTACTCTTCTATCTGGTGGCCAAGGGGAAATCGAGTGAAACTTGCAATGAAAGTGGCCGAGTTTAAGGACTCAAATAAGGCTCTTCGGAATTTCTCCTAACAGGCTTCCTGATTACTACTGTGCTTAGATTTGTGGGGAAATTCTCTAGGTCTTTGCACTGATAGAAAATTACTCTAGCTGCTGTAGTGATTGAACAGCATCCAATAAAATGGCAAGATATGCCCAATGTGAGGATTCCAATCATTCTTTAACATCTTTTTGTTTGAAGTTAAGTTTAATTTTTAAACTGTAGTACAAATGCGATGATTTATTATTGACTTTTTTCCAAACTGTCTTGAAAGCAACCATTGTACAGTTGACCAAGCTGCTAGGAAATTGGCATTGAGTGCCAGAACATGCCACAATATGGTGTCTTTAATGGTCATTTAAAATGTTTGCATCTCAGACCTTTAAATTTGAATGTATAAAAACCCAAAAAAGCTGCAAGCTATGCAGCATTAATTAGTTTTCTTGAGTGCAAAAATGTACATTATAAGAGGGAACAGGGAATGTCTATTTTGCCAAATATTTTTCCTACTTATGGGAGCAATAGCCAGAAGGGTTATGAAAACACAATGTGGGGTGTTAAACCTCTGATAATTCAGTCAAACCACTGTCAAACTGTTACTAGTATTGAAAACAAACATTTTAAAAGGGGAATGCAACTGGAAGTTATATAGTTTAATATTTAAAAGTTTTGGCATGTAAATTGTTTTTTCTTTACGTTAAATCATGTAAAACTTTTTTTTAAATCTGCTGTGATTTTATGCCACTGCCCTTCCTATACAGTCTGCTAGAGAATCTCTTTGCACTACTGTGGTATGTATCAGTTGCTTGATATTTTGTAAACCGAATTTTCTTGTATAGTATGCAGTTTGATAACAATTCTCTAATATGTTGTCAATAAAATTGACACTTTTAAATTATTGGATGGTATTTTTGTCAGCATTTTGCTTTATGGAAATAATGGTAATGAAACAAGTTTACCTTCTGATCAGAAGATTTCGTGCAAAACCCACTCCAGGACTTGAACACAATCTAGACTGACACTTCGAAATAAAGTAAATGAGTTGACGGCACAAATCATTACAAATGGGTATGATTTGGTGACCATTACAGAAACATGGTTGCAAGGTGGCCAAGACTGGGAATTAAACATACAGGGGTATCTGACGATTCAGAAAGATAGGCAAGAAGGGAAAGGTGGTGGGGTAGCTCTGTTAATAAAAGATGATATCAGGGCAGTTGTGAGGGATGATATTGGCTCCAATGAACAAAACGTTGAATCATTATGGGTGGAGATTAGAGATAGTAAGGGGAAAAAGTCACTGGTTGGCATAGTTTATAGGCCCCCAAATAATAACTTCATGGTGGGGCGGGCAATAATCAAGGGAATAATGGAGGCATGTGAAAAAGGAACAGCAGTAGTTATGGGGGATTTTAACCTACATATCGATTGGTCAAATCAAATCGCACGGGGTAGCCTGGAGGAGGAATTCATAGAATGCATACGGGATTGTTTCATAGAACGCATATGGGATTGTTTCTTAGAACAGTATGTAACAGAACCTACAAGGAAGCAAGCCATCTTAGATCTGGTCCTGTGTAATGAGACAGGAAAAATAAACGATCTCGTAAAAGATCGTAAAAAATAAACGATCTCTTTGAATGAGGGATCACAATATGGTTGAATTTGTAATACAGATTGAGAATGAGGAAGTTGTGTCAGAAACGAGCGTACTATGCTTAAACAAAGGGGACTACAGTGGGATGAGGGCAGAGTTGGCTAAAGTAGACTGGAAACAAGGACTAAACGGTGGCACAATTGAGAAACAGTGGAGGACTTTTAAGGAGCTCTTTCATAGTGCGCAACAAAAATATATTCCAGTGAAAAAGAAGGGCGGCAAGAGAAGGGATAACCAGCTGTGGATAACCAAGGAAATAAAGGAAAGTATCAAATCAAAGACCAATGTGTATAAGGTGGCCAAGGTTAGTAGGAAACTAGAGGATTGGGAAAATTTTAAGCAACAGCAAAGAATGAATAAAAAAGCAATAAAGAAAGGGGAGATAGATTGCGCAAAACATAAAAACAGATAGTAAAAGCTTTTACAGATATATAAAATGGAAAAGAGTGACTAAAGTAAATGTTGGTCCCTTAGAAGATGAAAAGGGGGATTTAATAATGGGAAATGTGGAAATGGCTGAGACCTTAAACAATTATTTTGCTTCCGTCTTCACAGTGGAAGACACAAAAACCATGCCAAAATTTGCAGGCCACAGGAATGTGGGAAGGGAGGACCTTGAGACAATCACTATCACTAGGGGGGTAGTGCTGGACAGGCTAATGGGACTGAAGGTAGACAAGTCCCCTGGTCCTGATGAAATGCATCCCAGGGTATTAAAAGAGATGGCGGAAGTTATAGCAGATGCATTCGTTATAATCTACCAAAATTCTCTGGACTCTGGGGAGGTACCAGCGGATTGGAAAGCAGCTAATGTAACGCCTCTATTTAAAAAAAGGGGCAGGCAAAAGGCAGGTAACTATAGGCCGGTTAGTTTAACATCTGTAGTGGGGAAAATGCTTGAAACTATCATTAAGGAAGAAATAGTGGGACATCTAGATAGGAATAGTGCAATCAAGCAGACGCAGCATGGATTCATGAAAGGGAAATCATGTTTAACTAACTTACTGGAATTCTTTGAGGATATAACGAACATGGTGGATTGAGGTGTACCGATGGATGTGGTGTATTTAGATTTCCAAAAGGCATTCGATAAGGTGCCACACAAAAGGTTACTGCAGAAGATAAAGGTACGCGGAGTCAGAGGAAATGTATTAGCATGGATAGAGAATTGGCTAGCGCACAGAACGCAGAGAGTCAGGATAAATGGGTCCTTTTCGGGTTGGAAATCAGTGGTTCGTGGTGTGCCACAGGGATCAGTGCTGGGACCACAACTGTTTACAATATACATAGATGACCTGGAAGAGGGGACAGAGTGTAGTGCAACTAAATTTGCAGATGACACTAAGATTAGTGGGAAAGCGGGTTGTGTAGAGGACTGAGAGAGGCTGCAAGGAGATTTGGATAGGTTAAGCGAATGGGCTAAGGTTTGGCAGATGGAATACAATGTCGGAAAGTGTGAGGTCATCCACCTTGGGGGGGAAAAAAAGAGTAAAAGGGAATATTATTTGAATGGGGAGAAATTACAACATGCTGTGGTGCAGAGGGACCTGGGGGTCCTTGTGCATGAATCCCAAAAGGTTAGTTTGCAGGTGCAGCAGGTAATCAGGAAGGCAAATGGAATGTTGGCCTTCATTGCGAGAGGGCTGGAGTACAAAAGCAGGGAGGTCTTGCTGCAACTGTATAAGGTATTGGTAAGGCCGCACCTGGAGTACTGCGTGCAGTTTTGGTCACCTTACTTCAGGAAGGATATACTAGCTTTGGAAGGGGTACAGAGACGATTAACTAGGCTGATTCCAGAAATGAGGGGGTTACCTTATGATGATAGATTGAGTAGACTGGGTCTTTACTCCTTGGAGTTCAGAAGGATGAGGGGTGATCTTATAGAAACATTTAAAATCATGAAAGGGATAGACAAGATAGAGGCAGAGAGGTTGTTTCCATTGGTAGGGGGCACAGCCTCAAAATACGGAGGAGCCAATTTAAAACCGAGTTGGTAAAAACAGAGAGACAGACTATTATCTGAATGGTGACAGATTAGGAAAAGGGAAGGTGCAACGAGACCTGGGTGTCATGGTACATCAGTCATTGAAGGTTAGCATGCAGGTACAGCAGGCGGTTAAGAAAGCAAATGGCATGTTGGCCTTCATAGCGAGGGGATTTGAGTACAGGGGCAGGGAGGTGTTGCTACAGTTGTACAGGGCCTTGGTGAGGCCACACCTGGAGTATTGTGTACAGTTTTGGTCTCCTAACTTGAGGAAGGACATTCTTGCTATTGAGGGAGTGCAGCGAAGGTTCACCAGACTGATTCCCGGGATGGCGGGACTGACCTATCAAGAAAGATTGGATCAACTGGGCTTGTATTCACTGGAGTTCAGAAGAATGAGAGGGGACCTCATAGAAACGTTTAAAATTCTGACGGGTTTAGACAGGTTAGATGCAGAAAGAATGTTCCCAATGTTGGGGAAGTCCAGAACCAGGGGTCACAGTCTGAGGATAAGGGGTAAGCCATTTAGGACCGAGATGAGGAGAAACTTCTTCACCCAGAGAGTGGTGAACCTGTGGAATTCTCTACCACAGAAAGTAGTTGAGGCCAATTCACTAAATATATTCAAAAGGGAGTTAGATGAAGTCCTTACTACTCGGGGGATCAAGGGTTATGGCGAGAAAGCAGGAAGGGGGTACTGAAGTTTCATGTTCAGCCATGAACTCATTGAATGGCGGTGCAGGCTAGAAGGGCTGAATGGCCTGCTCCTGCACCTATTTTCTATGTTTCTATGTTTCTATGAGAAAGAATTTCTTCTCCCAGAGGGTTGTGAATCTGTGGAATTCTCTGCCCAAGGAAGCAGTTGAGGCTAGCTCATTGAATGTTTTCAAGTCAAAGATAGATAGATTTTTAACCAATAAGGGAATTAAGGGTTACGGGGAGAGGGCGGGTAAGTGGAGCTGAGTCCACGACCAGATCAGCCATGATCTTATTGAATGGCGGAGCAGGTTCGAGGGGCTAGATGGCCTACTCCTGTTCCTAATTCTTATGTTGGTGCTATTCTTTTAGATTATGTAACAAGTTTGGTTCAATGGTTCAGCTGCCTGTTAAAAGATTCCAGTGACATTAGGTGGCTCGATGTCAAATTTTGTTTTATAATGCTCCTGTGAAGCGCCAAGAGATGTTTTACTACGTTAAAGGTGCTATATAAATACAAAAATGCTCACTACCTATTCCGTGCTGCCACCTTTGATTTTATGTATGTTTAGCCAGTAAACACAGCTCATGGAAATTCCTACATGCCATGGGGATAATTCTAACCTAATTCCTCCCCCCCCCCCCCCCAGCAAGTGTCGAATCGGGCACCTGTTTTACACGGCACCCAATTTTGCTTGCCATTGAAATTAAATGTGGAATTTTTGCACACAACTTTATATTTCCGATAATGCAACAAGAAGTTTTTAAACATTAAAAGGAGATGTTCCTGATAGCATTATAAAAGAAATACTAAATGTAAATCTCATCTGGGATGTGTTTAACTGAATCCCAAATTCCTGGATCCCAATAAAACATCTAGGATTGCAAATGCCTCACCAGAGAAAACAAAATTACTTCTACTCATACTTATTAGCTGCTTGAGAAGTTTTAACTGATTATTTCAGGTATTTTATGATTAGCTCTTACCTTTTTGTTCTCAGTGGAGTCATAAATTATGAAGAACAGGTACTTTGAGTTTTCACAAGATATTTTCTTCAGTTCAGCATCATTGGCTGCCTCTGAAACAGACCTCCCCTCTCTACAATTGGTGTGTGCCACTAATCTGCTCAAAATCTAGATAAGTTATAGCAAAATCCAACAATTGCAACAGAGAATGCTTACTCTGTACATTGGCTACTGAAATATATCAAATGCCACCATGTGATTCTCCTATCTTTGACATGCAGACTGAATATACACAGACTCTGAATCAACGGGTGGTTTTACTCGACATCTTGATATATTTTCTCTAAACATAAGGGTGAATTCCCTTGCTGGTTCCAGCACACTTACTGTGCTGAAAAAGCATTGGCATCTTTTTCTGCGAGAAAAGTCAGGCGGGGAGGAAAGTCATTTCTGCCCATCTTCTCTGTTTAAACTGTTTGCTCGCGCTTCTGCAGCTCTCCTGCTATCCACGTGCTGAGTTGCCACAAATCTCATTTTAAAATGATGACTAGCAGAAAATTATTTGGTCAAATTACTCTCTCTTCCCCAGATGTACTTGCACTAAATAGTAAGCATTGGTAAATAAAAATAGAAATAGCTGGACAACCCGCATCCGTGGAGAAACAGAAAAGAACGTTTCAGGTCTTGGATCTTTCTTCAGGAAGCCATGGATGCTAACTGACCCAAGTATTTCCAGATCCTCAGTATCTCAGGTATTTTGTTGCTCATTTTAGCAGGCATTGATATATTTAATAAGCATAAAGTGCTATTGTGTTTTGTCAATTGTTTGATTAAGTAAAGAAGAATGGAAATGTCTTTAATTTTATGTCGTAAACTACTTCTCACTTCAGATTCTGGCAATTAAGTATCTGCTCTTTTCTCAACTAGTAGCTTTTACATGGTCATTAAACAATAATAGTCATTACATTGCATGTTAAGTAATATCATTTTATTACCAATTCGTTTGAGAGATGGTTGTTGCACAAGGAGGCTTTGGACAGCTTTCAAGAACTGGCATATCTTAGGACACAAATTGTTGTACAATAAATTAATCTGGAATATGTGTTTCTCCATGCCACGGTAGGTAATTAGACTGCCCATTCAATGTGAATCTTGGAAAAGTTTCTTGCAAATCTGCATCTTCAGTAAAAATGGATGATGAGGAACGTGTGTGTCTAGTTTCTCCTGGTTCTATGAATCATTCGTTTCCTTTGTGTAGATAAAATAAAAGTAATTTTTTTTAAAAATCCATTGTACATAACTTCAGTTCTAAACTGGTTAGTTAAACATTCATGTGGATGCTGGAACTTTGAAATAAAGACAGATAATGCTGGAAATACTCAGGTCAGGCAGCATCTGTGCAGACAGAGACAGGTTGATGACCTTTCATCAGAACATTCAGTTGTTTGCAGCTTTGAAGCTTGCAACACCAATGACTTGCATTTATATAGCGCCTTTAATGTAGTAAAACATCCCAACACTTCACAAGCGTGTAATCAGACAAAAGACACTAAAAAAGTTGTTCAAAGATAGGCTTTAATGATCATAGAATGACACCGCACGGAAGGTGGCCATTCGACCCATTGTGCCTGTGCCAGCTCTTTGGTAGAGCTCTCCAATTAATCCCATTTCCCTGTTCTTTCCCTGTAGAGTTGTATTTTTTTTTCTTTCAAGTATTAATCCAATTCTCTTTTGAAAGCTACTATTGAATCTGCTTCCATCATCCTTTCAGGCAGGGCATGCCAGATCACAACAACTCACTGTGTAAAAAAAAAAAAGTTTCTTCATGTCACTTCTTTTGCCAATTACCTTAAATCTGTGACCTCTGGTTACAGACCCTTCTGTCACATTTTCTCCTTATTTACTCTTATCAAAACCATTCATGATTTTGAGCATCTCTAAGGAGAACAACCCCAACTTCTCCTGTCTCGCCACATAACTGAAGTCCCTCATCCAAGTACCATTCTAATAAATCTCTTCTGCACCTGTCTAAGGCCTTGATATCTTTACTAAATTATGGTGCCCAGAACTGAACACAATACTCGAGCTGGGATCTAACCAGTGTTTTATAAAGGCTTACATAAACTTCCTTGCCTTTGTACTCTATTCCTCTATTAATAAAACCAAGGATCCATATGCTTTTTAACAGCCTTCTCAACTTGTCCTGCCAACTTCAAAGATTTGTGTACATACATCCCCAGGTCTCTCTGTTCCTGCACCCCCTTTAAAATTGTACCATTTAGTTCATTTTGCTTCTCCTCATTCTTTCTACCAAAATATAAGACTTTACACTTCTTCCCTGCGTTAAATTTCATCTGGCATGTGTCTAGCCCTTTACCCAGTCTGTCACTATCTTCCTCACTGTTTACTACATTTACAAATTTTGTGTCATTTGCAAATTTTGGAATTATGCCCTGTATACCTATGTCCTGGTCATTAATATATATCAAGAAGAGCGGTGGTCCTAGTACTGATCTCTGGGGAACACCACTGTGCACCTCCCTCCAGTCTGGAAAAACTACCGTTCACCACTACTCTGCTTTCTGTCCTTTAGCCAATTTTGTATCCATGTTGCCAATGACCCTTTAATCCCATGGGCTTGAATTTTGCTAACAAGTCTATTATATGGTACAGTACTTTGTCAAACACATTTTAAGTCCATATAAATATCAACTGCACTACCCTCATCAACCCTCTCCGCTACATCAAAGAGCAAGTTTTGCCTTTTAACAAATCCGTGCTGACTTTCATTTATTAGCCCATACCATTACAAATGCCAATTAATGTTGTCGTGGATTATGGTCTCTCAAAGTTTCCGACGCTCGGCTGACCGGCCTGTAGTTGTCAGGTTTATGCCTCTGCCCTTTTATTTAAAAAAAACAGGGATGTAACATTTACAATCTTCCAGTCCTCTGGCGCCACCCCCATATCCAAGGAGGATTGGAAGTTTGTGGTCAGAGCCTCTAATTTCCACCCTTGCCCCCGTAACCTAGGATGCATCCCATCTGGACTGGTTGACTTTTCTACTTTGAATGTCTTAAAGGAGGAGGAAGAGGTATAGGGTGGGAATTCCAGAGCTTAGGGACTAGACAGCTGATGGCATGGCCGCCAATGGTGGGGCGGAAGATGTTGGGGATGCACAACAGGCCAGAATTGGAGGAACACAAAGTTCTCAGAGGGTTGTAGGGCTACAGAAGGTTACAAAGATAGCAGGGGGCAGGCACAATGAGACCACAGTGGAATTTTAAATTGAAAATATTTGGGTACCAGGAGGCAAGGTCGGTCAGCGAACACAACAGTGATGGGTGAATGGGACTTTGTGCGAGTTAGGATATGGGCAACAGAGTTTTGAATGAGCTCAAGGTTATAGCGGGTGAAAGCTGGGAGGCTGGCCAGGAGAGCATTGAAATAGTCGAGTATGGAGGTAACAAAAGCACAGATGATGGTTTCAGCAGCAGATGGGCTGAGACAGGGCAGAGACAATGTCTCGGAGGTGGAAGTAGGCGGTCTTGGTGTTAGAGGATATGGAATTGAAGCTCAGCTCAGGGTCAAATAGGGCACTGAGGTTGCAAACTGTCTAGTTCAGCCTAAGACAATAGCCAAGGAGGTGGATGGAATCGGTGGCTAGGTAATGGAGTTTGTGGCGGGAACAGAAGACAATGGATGCCTGACAAGTGGGAAAATGTGAGGTTATCCACTTTGGCAGAAAAAATAGAAAAGCAAATTATAATTTAAATGAGAAATATTGCAAAGTGCTGCAGTACAGAGGGACCTGGGGATCCTTGTGCATGAAACACAATGTTAGTAATCAAGAAGGCAAATGGAATGTTGGCCTTTATTGCAAGGGGGATAGAGTATAAAAAGTAGAGAACTCCTGCTACAACTGTACAGGGTATTGGTGAGGCCACACCTGGAGTACTGCGTACAGTTTTGGTCACCGTATTTAAGGAGGGGTATACTTGCATTGGAGGCTGTTCAGAGAAGGTTCACTAGGTTGATTCTGGAGATGAAGGAGTTGACTTATGAAGACAGGTTGGGCCTATACACTTTGGAGTTCGGAAGAATGAGAGGTGATCTTATTGAAACAAAAAGGTAATGAGGGGGCTTGACAAGGTGGATGCAGAGAGGATATTTCCACTCATAGGGGAAACTAAAACTGGGGGAATAAGGGGCTGCCCATTTAGAACTGAAATGAGGAATTTCTTCTCCAAGAGTTGTAAATCTATGGAATTCTCTGCCCCAGAGAGCTGTGGAGGTTGGATCATTGAATATATTAAAGGCGGAGATGGACAGATTTTTGAGCGATAAGGGAATAAAGGGTTAAGGGGGAAGTGGAGCTGAGTCCATGATCAGATCAGCCATGATCTTATTTAGGGGCAGAGCAGGCTCGAGGGGCCAGGTGGCCTACTCTTGCTCCTATTTCTTAAGTTCTTATGTTCTAAGCAGCCTGACAGCACCAAGGCAGTGGAAAAATCAAGAGAGGTGGTGGTGAGGTAGAGCTAGGTGTCTTCGGTTTACATGTGGAATCTGATGATCTCTCTTCCGATTACGTTGCAGAGGGGTTGCATGTAGATGAGAAATAGGTGTGGATGGGTGCGGGGGGGGTGCGAGGGAAGAAAGAGATTCTCTGGCTACGACTGGATCGATAAGAATGGAACCAGGTGAGGGCAGTCCCACTCAGCTGGACAGCAAATGAGGATGGTGTGGCGTCAAAGGCTCGAGAAGGACGAGGAATAGTGCACCAGGACATAGGATGTAATTTGTGACTTTGATTAGGGCTGTTTCAGTGCTTTGGCGGGATGGAGATCTGATTGGAGAAATTCAAATGTGGAGTAGCGAGAAAATGGGCACGAACTTGGGAAGCGACAATACGTAATGTAAATATTTCACACAAGAAGTGATGGATCATTGCATTCACCATCTTGATGCATCTAAAAAAAAAAGTCAGTCCCAGCCTGCACCAAATTTTCTCTTGCTAGGGTGCACTTCCATAGGCGACAGTCACCTTCTACAATGTTGACAAATTGGCCATTCCTCATATGTAAACCTAAACAATGTGTTGTCAACAAGCTCCTTTAATGGGAAGGACATTACAGACGACATCTGCACGTACATACTTTACAGCTGGGATCACTAGAGAGCGATCCTTGCAACAAACATCATTAGACAGGATATAAAGCACAGAAACAGGCCATTCAGCCCAACCAGTCCATGCCGACATTTATGCTCCACTCGTACCTCCTCCAGTCTTTACTCATTTAACTATCAGCATCACCCTCTATTTTCTTCTC
Source organism: Pristiophorus japonicus (assembly GCF_044704955.1). Taxonomy (NCBI): domain Eukaryota; kingdom Metazoa; phylum Chordata; class Chondrichthyes; family Pristiophoridae; genus Pristiophorus; species Pristiophorus japonicus. Next base: position 106,155,402 of record NC_091983.1, on the reverse strand, counting down.
CCTCATATGCTTATCTTAAATGCATCCATAATATTCGCTTCAACCATTCCCTGTGGTAGTGAGTTCCACATTCTCATCACACTCGGTTTTTTGGAGGGCATCCGAAACGGAGGAGGACGCTCCATAGACCTTCGCGGTTCACAGTGTCAAAGGCCTTTGTAAGGTCGAAGAAGGCCATGTATAAAGGGCTGGTGCTGTTCCCTGCATTTTTCTTGCAGCTGTCGCGCTGCAAAAATCATGTCCATTGTGCCCTGTAGAGGACGAAATCCGCACTGACTCCGGGAGGAGCTCCTCAGCCACAGGGATAAGATGGTTGAGGAGGACTCTAGCGACAACTTTCCCAATGGCTAATAGCGGGGAGATTCCTTTGTAGTTGCCGCAGTCAGCCTTGTCCCCTTTTTTAAAGATGGTCATGATCACTGCATCTCTGAGATCTCCCGGCATGCTCTCCTCCCTCCAGATGAGAGATGAGGTCATGCATTCGCGCCAACAGAGCCTCTCCGCCATACTTCAGTGCCTCAGCAGGGATTCCATCCGCTCCTGTAGCCTTTATGTTCTTAAGTTGTTCTTAAGCTGTCTTATGGCTTTTTCAACCTCATGCAGTGCTGGGGTTTTACTGAGCTGGTGGCGGGTAGCATGCCACCTGCTCCACAACGACATGCAGGCCATGATCCTTACTAACTTATCCATTACAGACCCAAACCACATCCAGACCGGGGTCAAGCAGGGCTGCGTCATCGCCCCAACCCTCTTCTTAATCTTCCTCGTTGCCATGCTCCACCTCACAGTCAACAAGCTCCCCGCTGGAGTGGAACTAAACTACAGAACCAGTTCAACCTTCGTCGTCTCCAGGCCAGGTCCAAGATCACTCCAACCTCTGCCGTCGAGCTACAGTAGGCGGACGATGCCTGCGTCTGTGCACATAGAGGCTGAACTCCAAGTCATAGTCAATGTATTCATTCAGGTGTACGAAAGCATAGGCCTTACGTTAGACATCCATAAGACAAAGGTCCTCTACCAACCTGTCCCCGTCGCACAGCACTGCCCCCCCAGTCATCAAGATCCACGGTGCGGCCCTGGACAAAGTGGACCATTTCCCATACCTCGGGAGCCTCTTATCAACAAGAGCAGACATCGACAATGAGATTCAACACTGCCTCCAGTGTAGCCTTCGGCCGCCTGAGGAAAAGTGTGTACGAAGACTAGGCCCTCAAATCGGCCATCAAGCTCATGGTCTACAGGACTATAGTGATACCCGCCCTCCTGTATGGTTCAGAGACATAGACCATGTACAGTAGACACCTCAAGTCGCTGGAGAAATACCACCAACGATGTCTCCGCAAGATCCTGCAAATCCCCGAGGAGGACAGACGCACCAACGTTAGCGTCCTCGACCAGGCCAACATCCCCACTTGATCAGAAGCACTGACCACACTTGATCAGCTCCGCTGGGCAGGCCACATTATTCGCATGCCAGACACAAGACACCCAAAGCAAGCACTCTACTCGGAACACCTTCACAGCAAACGAGCTAAAGATGGGCAGAGGAAACGTTACAAGGACACCCTCAAAGCCTCGCTGATATAGTGCAACATCGCACTGACACCTGAGAGTCCCTGGCCAAAGACTGCCCTAAGTGGAGGAAGTACATCCAGGAGAGCGCCGAGCACCTCGAGTCTCATTGCCGAGAGCATGCGTTGGACTGTTCAACCACCTAAGGACTCATTTTGAGTGGAAGCAAGTCTTTCTTGATTCCGAGGGACTGCCGATAATGATGATGACTCTCTGAATGAAGATTTTGCATTTGAATTCCCTAATTGATTCCTTGGTGACTATCTTATAATGATGGCTTCTAGTTTTGCTCTTTCCCACAAGTGGAAATACTCTCTCTGTATCGACTCTATCAAAACGTTTCATAATGTTAAAGACCTCTATTAGGTCACCCCTTTTCAAGAGAAGAGACCCAGCCTGTTCATTCTTTCCTGATATGTATATCCTTGCAATTCTGGTATCATCCTTGTAAATCTGTTTTGCACCCTCTCCAGTGCTTCTATATCCTTTTTATAATATGGCAAACTGAATTGTACACAGTACTCCAAGTGTGGTCTAACCAAGGGTGATACAAGTATAACATAACTTCTCTACTTTTCAACTCAAACCCTCTAGAAATAAACCCTAATGCTTGGATTGCTTTTTTATGGCCTTGTTAACCTGTGTCACTACTTTTAGTGATTTGTGTATTTGTACTCGGAGATCCCTTTGCTCTTCTACCCCATTTAGATTCAGATTTTCCAAGTAATACGTGACCTCCCTATTTATCTTACCACAATGTAATATCTCACATTTATCTATGTTGAAATTCATTTGCCAATTATATGCCCATTCTACAAGTTTATTAATGTCGTCTTGTAATTTGTTGCCGTCCTCCTCAGTATTGACCATCACCCCCAATTTGGTGTCATCAGCAAATGAGTTTTTGATTCGTCTAAATTGTTAATATAAATTGTAACAGTGGTCCCAGCACTGATCCTTATGGAACACCACTTCCCACCTTCTGCCACTCTGAATAGCTACCCTTTATCCATATTCTGTTTTCGGACTTGAAGCCAGCTAGTTATCAATTCTTCTACGTATCCCCTGACACTGCATTCTTTGAACTTATTCATTAGTCTGTAATATGGTACCTTATTGAAGGCATTTTGAAAATCTAGATAAATTATATCTATTGCATTACCTTAAGAGTGGGAGAGGGATGATCCAGGTGCCGTGGTCCATGTAGGCACCAATGACATAGGTAGAACTAAGAATGAGGTTCTACTGAGGGAGTTTGATAAAGCTAGGGTCTAAATTAATAAGCAGAACCTCAAGGTTAATAATCTCTGGATTACGACCTGAGCCACGCACAAATTGGCATAGCGTCAAATGGATCAGAGAGCTAAATGCGTGCTCAAAGAGTGGTGTGGGAAGAATGGGTTTCAATTCATGGGGCACTGACACCATTACTGGCGAAAGAGGGAGCTGTTCCGTCGAGACGGGCTCCACTTAAACCAGGCTGGGCCTAGCGTCCTAGCGAGTCGAATTAACTAGGGCTGATGATAGGGCTTTAAACTAAAAAGTGGGGGGGTGGGGGGTCAGGTGAGAGGAAATTTAGAAATCTAAAGAGGATGGTCAATGCAATAGAGCAGTGTGGCGATTTGGGTAAAAATAAGCAGAGAGTAACAGGAAGGGACAGAGAGTTTAACGGTAGCAGTGCAGCAGAGAAGATCAAAGCAGGGAATAATGTTAAATGAAAGGCTCTGTATCTGAATGCACAAAGCATTCGTAACAAGGTAGATAAACTAGTGGCACAAATAGAGATAAATGGGTTTGATCTAATAGCCATTACAGAGACATGGTTGCAAGGTGACCAAGGTTGGGAACTAAATGTTCTAGGGTTCTTGATGTTTCGAAAAGACAGACAGAATGGTAAAGGAGGGGGAGTCGCCCTGATAATAAAGGATGACATAAGGACTATAGACAGCAAGGATCTCAGCTCGGAAGATCAGGAAGTAGAATCAGTATGGGTGGAGATAAGGAATAACAAAAGCCAGAAAACACTGATGGGAGTAGTATATAGGCTCCCTAACAGTAACTATACTGTAAGACAGAATAGTCATCAAGAAATAGGAGCTTGTAACAAGGGTAATGCAATAATTGTGGGGGTCTTTAATCTTACAGACTGGACAAATAAAATTGGCAAAGGTAGTATGGGGAACGAGTTCATGGAATGCATTCGGGACAGTTTCCCAGAACAATACGTGATGGAACCAACAAGAGAATAGGCTATTTTAGTCTTGTTTTGTATAATGAGACAAGATTAATTAGCACTCATAGTAAGGGATCCTCTGGGGCAGAGTGATCATAATAGGATATGAAATTCACATTACATTTGTGAGTGACTTGCCTAAGTCTTAAACTTAAATAAAGCCAATTATAGGTATGAAGGGCGAGTTGGCTACGGTAGATTGGAAAAATAGATCAAAAGGTGGTAGTAGATAAGCAGTGGCTAGCATTTAAAGAAATATTTCATAATTCTCAACAAAAATACATTCAACTGAGAAACAAAAACGCCACAGGAAAAGTGATCCATCCGTGGCTAACTAAAGAAGGATGGCATTAGATTGAAAGAAGAAATGTATAATGTATCGAAGAATAGTACTAAGTCTGAGGATTCGGAGAGTTTCAGAAACCAGCAAAGAATGACCAAAAAAATTGATAAAAAGGGAAAAAATAGAATGAGCGAGAACTGGCAAATATAAAAACAGATTGTAAGAGCTTCTATAAGTATGTAAAAAGGAAGAGAGTAGCAAAAGTAAACATCGGTCCCTTAGAGGCTGAGACAGTAAAAATTATTATGGGGAATAAGGAAATGGCAGAAACGTTGGTCTCTTAGAGGCTGAGACTGGAGAAATTATGGGAAATAAGGAAATGGCAGAAACTTTAAACAAATATTTTGTATCTGTCTTCACAGTAGAAGCCGTAAAAAACATACATAAAATGGTGGGGACAAAGGGTCTAATGAGGGTGAGAAACTTAATGTAATTAATACAAGTAGAGAAAAAGTTCTAGAGAAACTAATGGGACTAAAAGCCGACAAATCCCCTGCACCTGGCGGCCTACATCCTAGGGTTCTAAAAGAGGTGGCTGCATAGATAGTGGATGCATTGGTTTTGATGTTCTAGAATCTGGGGAATTTTGGAACAGTCCCAGCGGATTGGAAGGTAGCAAATGTAACACTGCCATTCAAGAAAGGACGGAGAGAAAAATAAGGCAACCACAGGCCAGTTAGCCTGATATCAGTCGTCAGAAAAATACTGGAACCCATTGTTAAGGAAGTGGTATCAGGGCACTTAGAAAATCATAACATGATTAGGCAGAGGCAACATGGTTTAATGAAAGGGAAATTGTGTTTGACAAATATACTAGAGTTTTTTTGAGGATGTAATTAGCAGGGTAAAGGGGAACCAGTGGATTTCCAAAAGGCATTTGATAAGGTGCCATATAAAAGGTTATTACACAAAATAAGGGCTCATGGGATTGGAGATAATGGATAGCATGGATAAAGGATTGGTTAACGAACAGAAAACAGAGTAGGGATAAACGGGTCATTTTCAGGTTGGCAGGCTGTAATTAGTGGGCTGCCGCAAGAATCAGTGCTGGGGTGCCTCAGCTATTTAAAATCTATATTAATAACCTAGATGAAGGAACAGAGTGTAATGTATCCAAGTTTGCTGATATATAGCTAGGTGGGACAATAAGCTGTGAGGCGAACAAAGAGTCTGGAACGGGATATAGATAGACTAAGTGAGTGGGCATATAAAAACAGAATGCTGCAAATCTCAGCGGGTCAGGCAGCATCTGTGGAGAGAAAAACAAAGTTAACGTTTTGGGCCGACGACCCTTCGTCAGAACTGCCGAATGATTGAAAAGAGCACATTCTTAAGCACTGAAAGGGGGAAGGAAAGAAAAAACAAAAGGGAAGGTCTGTGATAGGGTGGAAGGCAGGAGAGATGAGAGACAAAAGGGATGATGGGCTGAATTGAAATGGTAATGACAGAAGTTAGAAAAAGGTTAATTTGGATAGGGTGTGAATGGTGGAATAATGACCAGCTGCCATTAGAGACAAAGAGGATAAAAACATAAGATGTGGGGGGGGGGGGGGGGTGGAAGGGAGCCAAAGATGGCCAGAGGTTATGCTCTGAAATTGCTGAACTCTACTTTAGGCACTTTACAACCTTCTGGACTCAACATAAAGATGAGGTGCTATTCCTCGAGCTTGCATTGAGCTTCATTGGAACAGTGCAAAAAAGATTTGTTCCTTTTTGCTTTCCTAACTTTTTTGACCTCGCCTAATCTCTTTGTATTTTCTCTCATCATGCTCTCCTGTACTGTCCATATACTTATTGTATTTTCTGTCATCATGCTCTCCCTGTACTGTCCATGTACTTATTGTAAGCCTCTTTCCTTACCCTCAATTTTTCCCTTATTTCTTTATTCCTTTCCTAAGCCTATGGACACCAGAGGTCAAATGTGACACCCCCAACTCAGCACAGATCAGCGATCAAACTTAGAACCTGCTTGATATGCATGGTTTAAAGAACAAACTTGCTTACATATAGCTCCTTTCTCAATCTCAGGATATCCAGAAACATCTCGCCACTACTTGTGAAGTGTTGTCAGGCACATGAGACAACCGATTTGCACATAGCGAAGTCCCAGCAACAGCAATGTGAGGAAGAACTAGGTAATCTGCTTTGGTGGTGTTGACTGACAGTTTGACAAACATCTTATTTTCTACATAATGACTGAGCACAAATTTGGCTTATAAGTTCAGAGACATTTAATAATTATATTCTACACTTAGTCACTAGATCCACCAGCTGTAAAAATGTGTTTACTAGTTTCTGCATCTACTGTCTTATATCAGTTTACATTGTTACTTCAAGTGCCAAAGTACATGTCTTTAGTTGTAAAGCCTCTGGCAGAACAACAAATGTGGCATTATAGAAATTTATTTTTTTGACAGCCTGGAAACTTGAGGTATACAGACAAATAAAATTAAGGCCATCAATTTATTTACTACACATTGAACGTGAATTTTTAGCAGATTTTAGACCCACATTTACTGGATCAGTAGTTAACTTAAGACATCATTTTTCTTCGTCATTGTGCCAAGTATGGTTAAAAGTAAAGATGATTATTAAGCGAAAATGTTTGAAAAGACTTATTTTGCATCATCATTCTAATGAAATGTCAAACTGCTTATGTAATTAATTTTAATTGCTTAATCTTTGTATTTGTGGACAAATTGAAGATTGGCTTCAGAAGCCATGGACAGTCCAAAGACGACTTTAATTAGTCTGCCACTATAGAATAGTGAGGACGGAAATGGAAAAGTATGGCAAAATATTAGTTACCTGCTTCTTTGTCGGACATCACTCTCAATATAGCTTAGTGGTACAAGGAGCCATGTAATGCTGTCAATATTCTGGCGACCCAATGGAACCAGAGGTAGTTTTGTCTGGTGATATTCTTCTGTTTCTTTCAAAGTGTAAACTTTACCTGGGTTAGGGATAGAGGTAAAAGTTCCGTACTTAAAATCATTACATACTGAAAGAAATGTTTTCGTGACTGTTGGATATATTGGGCTCAATTTTCCCCAGTATTTGCTCCGTTTTTTTGGAGTAGGTTGCTTTTTCTGGCCTAACTTAAAAATCCCCAGTTTCCCCAATCAATTTGCACCAGCGTAACTGACTTAGTTACGTTATTTTTTAGGTACCTTTTTTTTTCTCAAAACGGGACGTTACCAGCCATCTACGCCAATTCTGGCCATTTAGGCGACTTTAGCCAGCTAATAAAGCGGATGAGCTAAGAGCACAGGTAGACACTTGGGAGTATGACATTACAGAAACATGGCTGAAAGAGGGGCAGGTTTGGCAGATCAATATTCCTGGCTACAGGATTTTTAGACATGATAGAGAGGGGTTAAAAAAAGGGTGGGGGGGAGTTGCGGTACTGATTAAAGAAACTATTACAGCGGTGAGGAGGGATGATATGTTAGAGGGATCATCAACTGAAAAATAAAAAAGGGGCGATCACACTGCTGGGAGTGTATTATAGACCCCCAAACAGTAGGAGGAAGATAGAGGAGCAAATATGTAGGCAAATTGCTGTGAAGTCTAAAAACCATCGGGTAGTAATAGTAGGGGATTTTAACTATCCAAATATTGATTGACACAAATTTAGTGTGAAGGGTATAGAGGGTGTGGAATTCTTGAAATGCATTCAAGAGAACTTTTTTAGTCAGTATGTAGCAAGCCCAACTCGAGAGGGGGCGGTCTTGGATTTTGTTTTGGAGATTGAAGCTGGGCAGGTTGAAGGGGTATTAGTGGGGGAGCATTTGGGTGCCAGTGACCATAATTCAGTCAGATTCAAGTTGGTTATGGATAAGGACAAGAATAGGCCTGAAATAAAAGTTCCAAATTGGGGAAAAGCTAATTTTGCTAAATTAAGGAGTGATTTGGCCATAGTGGAATGGAAACAGCTACTTTTGGGTAAATCAGTGTTGGAACAGTGGGAAGCATTCATTGAGGAGATCCGGAAGGTTCAGGCCAATCATGTGCCCTTAAAGAAAAAGGCTGGGAAATATAATTCTAGAGCCTCCTGGATGTCTAGGGACTTACAGGGGAGGATTAAGAAAAAAAGGAAGCTTATGTCACACATCAACAGCTAAATACTTTAGAATCTTTCGAGGAATATAGAAAGTTAAGAGGCAAAATTAAAAAGGATATTAGGAATGCTAAGAGAGAGCACGAGAAATTCTTGGCCAGTAAAATTAAGGAAAACCCTAAGATGTTTTATAAATATATTAAGAGTAAGAGGAAAGGGTAAGGCCTATTAGAGACCACGAGGGTAATCTTTGTGTGTTGGTAGGGTTCTTAACGAATATTTTGCATCTGTTTTCACAAAGGAAAGAGGTAATGCAGATACTGCTATAGAGGAGTGTGATATTCTGGATGAAATAAATATAGTGAGAGAAGAAGTATCAAGGGGTTTAGCAGTTTTGAAAGTAATAAGTCCCCAGGCCTGGATGAAATGCATCCCAGGTTGTTGAGTGAAGTAAAAAAGGAAATAGCAGAGGCCTTGACCATCATTTTCCAGTCCTCTTTGGATATGGGCATGGTGCCGGAGGATTGGAGGACTGCTAATGTAGTACCCTTGTTTAAGAAGGGGAAAAGGGATAGGCCGAGAAATTACAGGCCTGTCAGCCTAACATCAGTGGTGGAAAAATTATTGGAAAAAATTCTGAAAGACAGGATAAATCTGGATTTGGATAGGCAAGGATTAATTAGGGACAGTCAGCACGGATTCGTTAAGGGAAGATCATGCTTGACTAACCTGATTGAATTTTTTGAGCAAGTAACCAAGAGGGTTGATGAGGGTAGTGCGTACGATGTGTAGTATATATGGACTTTAGCGAGGCTTTTGATAAGGTCTCTCATGGTAGACTGGTCATGAACGTTAAAGCCCATGGGATCCAGGGCAAAGTGGCAAGTTGGATCCAAAATTGGCTTGGAGGCAAGAAGCAAAGGGTAATGATTGATGGATGTTTTTGTGACTGGAAGGATGTTTCCAGTGGGGTTCCGCAGGGCTCAGTACTGGGTCCCTTGCTTTTTGTGGTATATTGAGGGAGTGCAGCGAAGGTTCACCAGACTGATTCCCGGGATGGCGGGACTGACCTATCAAGAAAGACTGGATCAACTGGGCTTGTATTCACTGGAGTTCAGAAGAATGAGAGGGGACCTCATAGAAACATTTAAAATTCTGACGGGGTTAGACAGGTTAGATGCAGGAAGAATGTTCCCAATGTTGGGGAAGTCCAGAACCAGAGGTCACAGTCTAAGGATAAGGGGTAAGCCATTTAGGACCGAGATGCGGAGGAACTTCTTCACCCAGAGAGTGGTGAACCTGTGGAATTCTCTACCACAGAAAGTTGTTGAGGCCAATTCACTAAATATATTCAAAAAGGAGTTAGATGAGGTCCTTACTACTAGGGGGATCAAGGGGTATGGCGAGAAAGCAGGAATGGGGTACTGAAGTTGAATGTTCAGCCATGAACTCATTGAATGGCGGTGCAGGCTAGAAGGGCCGAATGGCCTACTCCTGCACCTATTTTCTATGTTTCTATGTTTTCTATATCAACGATTTAGATTTGAAAATAGGGGGGTATGATTAAGAAGTTTGCAGAAGATGCTAAAATTGGCTGTGTGGTTGATAATGAAGAGGAACGTCATGGGCTGCAGGAGGATATCAATCTACTGGTCAGGTGGGCAGAGCAGTGGCAAATGGAATTTAATTCAGAGAAGTGTGAGGTGATGCACTTCGGGAGGGCTAATAAGGAAAGGGTATACACATTAAGCAGTAGGTCACTTAATTGTGTAAATGAACAAAGGGACCTTGGAGTGCTTGTCCACAGATCCCTGAAAGTAGCAGGCCAGGTACATAAAGTGGTTAAGAAGGCATATGGAATGCTTGCCTTTATTGGCCGGAGCATAGAATATAAGAGCAGGGAGGTTATGCTTAAATTGTATAATACTTTGGTTAGGCCACAGCTGAAGTACTTGTCGTCATATTATAGGAAGGACGTGATTGCACTAGAGAGGGTGCAGAGGAGATTTAACTCGGATGCTGCCTGGAATGGAGAATCTTTGTTATGAGGACAGATTGGATAGGCTGTGTTTGTTCTCATTGGAATAGAGGAGGTTGAGAGGAGACCTCATCGAGATGTACAAAATATTGAGGAGCCTGGACATAGTGTATAGTAAGGGTCTATTTCCATTGGTCTATTATGAGGGGGCATAGTTTTAAGGTGGTTGGTGGAAGGTTTAGAGGGGATTTGAGGGGGGGGGGGACTTCTTTACGCAGAAGGTTGTGGAGATCTGGAACTCGCTGGCTGGAAGAGTGGTGGATCCAGAAACCCTCACCACTTTTAAGAGATGGTTGGATGGGCACTTAAAGTGCCGTAATCTGCAGGGTTACAGACCTAGAGCTGGTAATTGGGATTAGATTAGATGACCATTGTTGGTCGGCGCAGATATAATGGTAAGTACTGTAGGGAATAGAATACGGCCAGGGTGATCGCCTGGACGGGTCGGAGAGGAATTTTCCCAGATTTTTTCTCCCTAAATTGGCCTGGGTTTTTATCTGGTTTTGACCTCTCCCAGGAGATCACATGGCTCCAGTTGGGGTGGAGTGTAGATGTTTTTAGTAGAAGGGGTGTTGCCGTGATGTGGGGCGGACTGGTTGCTCTTTGCCTTTCCCTCATTGTTCATGGGTTTGTATGTAACCTTTAGGGCTGCTGACGAAGGGCCGTGCGACTCTTTGTCGGCCGGCGCAGACATGATGGGCCGAAATGGCCTCCTTCTGCGCTGTAAATTTCTATGTTTCTAATAAGTACTCCATTTCTACTTAGGCCAGCGTATGTGGCCACTCGAGAAAACCCTTGCAGAGAGTTAAAGAAATCGGCGCAGGTAAGTAAATCGGAGGCCATTCGGCCTGGGCTAAGGGCGGGAAGCGGAGCGGACCTGGACCGGCACAAAATCGGGGGCCACAGAGCAGCGGGAAGGCACCGGAGCGGCTCAGGGTGAAGGGAGTGACCTTGGCCGGCACGAAATCGGGGGCCACAGAGCGGCAGGAAGGCACCAGAGAAGCTCGGCGGGTGAAGGGAAGGAGGAAGCAATCTGACTGGCAGGCAGGCACTCACCACAGCGGACCAGGAAGGAACCTCACTCGGACTGGAGAGGGTCGCAGACAGCTGATCTGAAGGTTTGGCGGCCGGGGAGGGGGGAGGGAGCGAGGTCACAAAACTCAAGGGGGTGGGGAAAGAGAGGAGAGGACAAAAGACCTATTGTGTGGTCCATCCATACAGACCTTGGGGAGAGAGAGAGAACGAACTGCGAACCTGTACTGCCTGCTTTCCTGCCGTTTTGAGCTTCTTTGAAAGTTTAACTTTACGTATGGGGGCAATACTGAATGCCATACCTTGTGCTAGTGTTCTGAATCATTGTGCTACGTAGGAGACAATTGATTAGAGTTCATCACATCAGGAATATCAGAACCCATAGGGTATTGGGCAGGAAGCCTTACCCACCTCGGGAATATCGCGACAGGCGTTCGTACTTGCACCTGAGTGATGTAGACTGTGTCAGAAGGCTGCGTTTCTGCAGAGAAGTTGTCTGTGAGATCTGTGAATTGCTGAGACCAGACCTGCAGCCGAGAAGCGTCAGATGGACTGCTTTGTCAGTTCAAGTGAAGGTTCACTTTCATTCTATGCCTCCAGATAGTTTCAAGCTACAACTGGAGATGCGTGCACCATCTCTCAACATGCAATACATGTCTTCATTCGCCAGGTCACGGCTGCACTGTATGCATGGAGGAATGACTTCATCTAGTTCCCAATGACCGTCGAAGCAATCCATGACAGGGCTGTGGGGTTCTCAAGGACTGCTGGCTTCCCAAAGGTACAGGGCTGCATTAAAATACCCACATCGCCTTGCGAGCACGTTTGCAGGATTCCGAGATGTTCAGGAATAGAAAAGGCTTCCACTCCATTAATGTGCAGCTTGTGTGTGACAACATGCATCGCATCATGTTAGTCGATGCAAGATATCCTGGCAGCACCCACGATCCTATGCGACAGCGTTATATCTGCCATGTTTCAGCAGCAGCCAGAAGGGCAGAGCTGGCTACTGGAAGACAAAGGGTACGGCCTCGCCACTTGATTCATGACACCCGGACGGAAGCTGACCGTGAATACAATATGTCGCACATTGCAACGCGTAGCATCATAGACCCCAAGTTTCGTCCTGCGGCAAAAACGGCGCACCTCCGAGCTGGGCGCCTGTTTTTCGCGCCGAAAACTGCGCCTAAAAAAAAGTCCGATATTCTGCTCGATGTCTGCTTGACGTGGCGCGCTCTTCGCAGCAGGGGGTGGAGCCTAACACTCGCGCCGATTTTCTAAGTAGCAGGGGGCGGGTACAATTTACATTAGCCTTCGTGGTGCCGGCAACCCTGCGCGTGCGCATTAGAGCGTGCGCGCACACGCAGTCTCACACAAATATTGGCACTCGGCCATTTTTAAAAATACTGCAGAAAAAGTGAAGATTTGTTTCTTGGATCCCTGCAAAGGCTTGTAATTTCATTTTTTTTGATATTTCTGTGTGTGAGGGAGTGCTTTTAGCAGCACTGCTGAATAAATCACCTGCTGAAATCAGTGAGTTCAGCTTTTCACTTTTTAATTTAAATTTGCAGAACCGGTGCTGCATTGGTGCATGCAAATTAAGGACTGTGTGTTTGGAGAAATAAGAGTGCCAATTCAACTTTGCAATAATACGTGGTGTTGACAATGCAGCACCCATTCTGCAAATTTAAATATAAAACTGTCGATGTGGCTGCCTCTCCCTGTCCAAATGGCCTCAGTCCCCCTCACAGCTCGAAGGCTGCTGCTGTATCTTCGGCTGCCGTCGAGCCACTGACGCCGCCCCTAAAGTGTGGCCGAATGGCCTCAAGAACCTTAATGAGCTGCGTGTGTCAGGTGTTGATTCTTCGGCTGCCGGCCAGCCACTGACGCCGCTGATATCCTATGGCCGAATGGCCTCACGTCTGTCCGCTGCTGATTCTTCGGCTGCCGGCCAGCCACTGACGCCGCCCCTAAAGCGTGGCCGAATGGCCTCAAGAACCTTAATGAGCTGCGTGTGTCCTGCGTTGATTCTTCGGCTGCCGGCCAGCCACTGACGCCGCTGCTATCTCATGGCTGAATGGCCTCACATCGGTCCGCTGCTGATTCTTCGGCTGCCGGCCAGCCACTGAAGCCACTGATATCTCATGGCCGAATGGCCACGGGTCCGTCCGGTGCTGCTTCTTCACGGCCAGCCACGAAGAGAATGAAGGCCTGCCTCAAGCACTGCAGCTCAGCTCGAAGCTTGCTGCCGCTGCCGTCGAGACACTGACGCCACACCCCTGCCTGTCTCCAACATGAAAGGCCTACCTGAAGCACAGCAGCTCGAAGGCTGATGCTATTTCACACAGGTAGGAACATGGTTTATTTAATCTTTTCTTTGCTTATAAATTTTTATTCAGGTTGGATTTATTTGTATAATATTTGTACAAGTATAACTAAGGATTGATTGTAGAATTTAATGACTTCCCTTCCCCGCCCCCCCCCCCCCACCCCCCCACCTACCTCATCCCCGACACCTAATTTGTAACCTACGCCTGATTTTCTAAAGTGTAGACAAGGTTTTTTCGAGCGTACAAAAATCTTCACTTACTCCATTCTAAGTTAGTTTGGAGTAAGTTTTCACTGCCGAAACTTTAAAAACAGGCATAAGTGGCCGGACACGCCCCCTTTTGAAAAAAAAAATTCTGTTCCAAAGTGAAATTGTTCTAACTGACTAGAACTGGAGCAAACTAAATGACGAGTATTCCGATTTCTAAGATACTCCGTTCTACACCAGTTGCTCCTAAAAATCAGGAGCAAATCATGTGGAAACTTGGCATCTTGAAAGTGTTTCCGATGCCTGGACCATTCCGGAGGCTACTTGCAATACTCCCCTAAGATTGTCAGTCAATTCACTGTTGTGTGCTGCATAACGTAGCCATCATGAGGAAGGTGGAGGTGGAGGAAGGAGGAAGGCGGTGGAGACGACTATGCAAGTGCCTGAGGCCGGAGCACGATGGGCCATCGTGCTCCTTTAACGATTGCTCGAGCCTTGCACCAGCAACTCATCCGTGAAAGCTTTTACTGATGCCTGAGGGGTTAAGCGACAACTATTCCATATGAAGATGTTTATTATTTGGAGCTGTTCTGTAATGTGTTGTGTTAATGGAACATGATTCAGTTTTAATGTAAAATATTTTATTGTAAAGTTTATTAACTTTACTGTAATAAAATTATTCTTGTATCAAACTTTTCTTTAATATGACTCTTTAAGATCACTTAAACTTGTAAATTTACATAACTTACAAAAAACTTTTAATGCGAGAACATTTACATAAGAACATAAGAAATAGGAGCAGGAGTAGGCCATACGGCCCCTCGAACCTGCTCCGCCATTCAATAAGATTATGGCTGATCTGATCATGGACTCAGCTCTACTTCCCTGGCCGCTCCCTATAACCCCTTATCGTTCAAGAAACTGCCTATTTCTGTCTTAAATTTATTCAATATCCCGGCTTCCACCGCTCTCTGAGGCAGCAAATTCCACAGATTTACAACCGAGAAGAAATTTCTGTTTTAAGTGCACGGCCCATTATTCTAAGATCATGCTCTCTAGTTCTAGTCTCCCCCATCAGTGGAAACATCCTCTCTGCATCCACCCTGTCAAGCCCCCTCATAATCTTACACGTTTCGATAAGATCACCTCTCATTCTTCTGAATTCCAATGAGTAGACGCCCAGCCAACTCAACCTTTCCTCATAAGTCAACCCCCTCATCCCCGGAATCAACCTAGTGAACCTTCTCTGAACTGCCTCCAAAGCAAGTATATCCTTTCCTAACTATGGAAACCAAAACTGCACACAGGATTCCAGGTGTGGCCTCACCAATACCCTGTATAGCTGTAGCAAGACTTTCCTGCTTTTATACTCCATCCCCTTTGCAATACAGGCCAAGATTCCATTGGCCTTCCTGATCACTTGCTGTACCTGCATACTATCTGTTATGTCTTGACTAAAGTGTCAGACTAGATACTGCAAGCACAAAGTAAGGTGTGACCGTAGTTCTTTATTACAGATCTCTCGGTGCCTCTCCAACCTGTGAAGCCTCCTTATATACAGGTGCTCCCAAGAGAAACGGAGAAAGAACGCGACAGGCTGTGGGTGGGGAAAGAAACGGAGAAAGAATGTGGCAGGCTGTGTGTGTGTGGGAGGGGGGCGGGGGAGGGGAGAGAGAGGAAGAGAGAGAAACTAAGAAACACGGCAGGCTGGAGGATGGTGGTAATGCCCCACTGAGCATGCACGAATGCTGCAATGGGCATGCGTGTGCTGCCGGCACTCGCACAGTCGCTCAGATCAGGCCCCACCCCCCTGCCAGCTCTGCGCGGCCAGCACGGACCTAGCTCCGCCCCCCTCTTTTATTGTACGCCACATGCCAGCTCCACAGATGGCCCGAGAATCGGCCACGATCACACGGATTTTTTTCGGCACTCCTTCTGAGATAAAATGTCAGCCGGGGGGGCTTGGAGGTGTGCTGAAAAAAATGGAGGACCAAATTTGGGCCCTAAGTCCTCTTTCATTTCTCTGCAGTTTGTTTTTCTCCAATCAACTTTTGTTTTGGCTGTTTTCTTACTCTGCTAATATGATAGATAATGATGTTGAATATTTGATTTTAATATCCAGCTTGCTGCATTTTTTTTTAAATGCTCTTGGGGCTGTCACTGACACTGGTAAAGCACATTTACTGCTCATCTTTAGTTGTCCTAAGGTGTTTGATAGTAAACTTTCTCCTTGAATCGTTGGCAGTCCTTGTGGTGACGTTGCTCCCCTGATAGTGTTAAGCAGGATATCCCAGGATACTGACCAAGTGACAATGAAGGAAAGGCAAACGATGGTGTCTGATCGAGGAGAACTAGGTGATGATCCTCCTCTCATGCTAGTGCTGCTCGTCCTTCTCAGTGGTAGAGATCACAGGAAAAGAAGGTGCTGTTGAAGAAACCTTGGCAATTGCTATAGAGCATCCTGTAGGTAGTACATGCTACAACCACAGTGCACCAGTGATGGAGGGGTGGACACTGAGTTCAATGACAGGGTGCTGAACAAACAAATTGCTCTGTTCTGGGTGGTTGAGTCCCTAGAGCATTGTTACAGCTGCACCCATCCAGGTGATTGGTGAGTTTTTCATAATTCTTCTGATTCGAGTCTTGTAGACGGTGGAGAAGGTCTAAGGGGTCAGAAGGTTAGCCAGACATAAGCGTTCCAAGTCTGCCCTCTCTTATAGCCATGGTGTTGATATGGGTGGTCTAGTCAGGATTTTGGTCAATGGTGATTCCCAACATGTTGATGGTAGGGAACTCGATAATGGTAGTGCCTGAAGGTTAGAGGACATAGCATGGCTTCCTCTTGTCCAAGATAGTCATTACCTGCCATTTGTGTACCTTCATCCCCCAACAGCTTCTAATAACCTGTAATGGCCTTTCTTTTAAAGGGCAGATATCAAACAAGTTTCCTTTTTCATAGACTGACTACATTATTCCAGACTAGTTAAGTTTTCTTCTAATGAGAGATTAACCTTTCCCTTCAAAACTACAACAATTACAAACATTGAAATCAAAGTGAGGAAAGAGCTTTTTTCCCTTTTTCAGCACAAATCCCGTAGTTCCTCAAAAATACCAGAGCTTAACTAATTGGGATCAGGTTTTCATCTGGCTTTTCCTCTTTTTTGATATCTTTCTGAACTACTTTGCTCTTCAAAAAAATGTGTTTGAAATATTAATGCTAGAGTTGGAGCCATTTTATTTTCATTTCTGGTACCCAATCCAAACTAAAACACTCTAGGAGAGATACTGCAGGGTCACATCTCTTTAGCAATTAGCCCTCATCTCAGAAGACTACTCCAATGCAATTTACGTTCCAATTTCAAAACCAGCTACCCTTATAGGCTCCCAATTATAATTTAGTACCAATTTACCACCAGTTTGTGCTAGGCCCCATAAGGAGCCTGTGTGAAAAGGATGAAACAGATGAAAAAGAGAGACAGAGAATGAGACTTTCAACCTACTAGTCTCCACGAATAACAACTTCGATTTAGATAGCGCCTTTAACACAGAAAAATGTTCCAAGACACTTCACAGAAACGTAAATCAGACAAAAATGGATGCGGAGCCATAGTAGGAGGTTAGGACGGGTGACTGAAAGCTTGATCAGAGAGGTAGGTTTTCAAAGAGATTCTTAAAAGAGCAGAAAAGTGGAAAGGCAGAGAGGGAATTTCAGAGCGTCGGGCTTCGACAGCTACCAATAGTGGGGCAAAAGGAGTTGGGAATTCACAAGAGGCTAGAGTTGCAGGAACATAGTTCAAACCCAGAATCATATAGGAAAAAGAACAGTGTTTCTCCAACTGATTTCACCAGTCAGCAACTTAAAAAAAAAAATCAGTATTACAACTCTCTTCTCTGATTTACTAGTTCTATTTTGATAGGCTACTTTCACCCCTTCAAACTTGCTGATTTATCAACTGAAGGAGGCTTAATTGACCCAAATTTATGTTGCCAATAAAAGTATTGTGAATACAAATAAAAGTAATTTTCTTTGCTATTAGCAAGATACTATTCAAATTAGTTGAATAATTAAAAAATAATGATCTGGTATTTTATATTGTATACTCCATTTTGAGTATGGTCGAAAATAAGGAATCAATGTTGAAATATTAAATATTGCTTTATATGTAAAGAAGGTCGAAGCATACTTTATAAGTTACTATGTTACCCAAATACAGTTTAAAGTGAAGCTTTTCTCCACCCCAACTAAACTAAATGGTTTAATTTTTCCACCTGCAAAACTACTCCCATGCACTGAAATCCATTTTTTAATGAATTTCACAAACCTTTTTGACATTGCAGTATGGCACTGTCTTCCTCATTCTTGTTTCGACTCTGCATAAGCAGAGGATCATCGAGAGTTGAAGTCCTTGTCTGCAGAAAGAGTAAATCTTATAGAAATATCATCAACATTAATTACAAGGAATTAACACTAAACAAATCTTGGTACTTAAAAAGTACAGAATAAAAAAATTTAATTTTCAATAACTACTGGCAATTTTCTCATAGCATATTATTCCATAAATCTCTCGTAATTACATTGGAAACACCTTTAATATCCTTATATGAAAATCTGACGGAACTATATCACTTTCAAGTTTACCACAGAAACCTGCAAGAGACAATTTTGGGCCCAAATTTGACCAGTACAGATTTCTGGCGCACTCACCAGAGGTGCGCCGCTTTTGTAGAACTCCAAGGACGCCAAAAATCTTCAGGCCGAGTTTGGCCGCTTCCCAGCCTCTCATCGATGGTGGCGTAGCATGGCAACTGGATTCGGGAGCGGAGCCAGGTCCCAGCACTACCTCTGCACATGCGCGCTAGAGTGTGCATGCATGCGCAGTAGCTCCTCGCCCCCAGAATCTGTGAGTGTGCTCTGCAGGCTATGTGGGAGGGGCCCGAAGCGCACTGCCCCTATCCCTGGCCAAATGGGCTCCCTCATTAGTGGCCCGCTGCCTTCCCTTCACAAAGGTAGGACTTCTATTTTTCATTTGTTATTGATTAATTGCTTATTACTTTGGTCTTGGTGCTATAGGTGCTGGGTTTCTTCTACTTTTTAATTTGATAATTAATTGCTTATTACTTTTTGTGCTTTGTAAGTCTTGGTGCTAGGTGCAGGTCCTCTCAGCTTCCTTGTATTATTTATTTGTTATTGAATGCTTATTTTTGTGCTTTTTTAGTGCTTGGTGCTTTAAGTGAAATTACCTGCGCTGATTTCTTAACTCTCCGCAAGGGTTTTCTGTGCGGGTTACAAGTGGCCACATATGCTGGCCTAAGTTAGTTTGGAGCAACTATTAGCTGTCCAAACTAGCTTAAATGGCCAAAACAGGTGTAGGTGGCTGGTAATGTCCCCTTTTGAAAAAAAACTATAAACTAAAAAAAATCCTAACTAACTCACTTACACTGGCACAAATTAAATGTGCAGAATTGCGATTTTTAAGATAGTCCAAAAAAAATCAAGTTGCTCCAAAAAAAAAACAGAGCAACTCCTGGCCAAATTAGGGCCCAATAACTCGGGAAAACGCTTCAATTGAAAGGAAGAGAGTAACATGGTGTGTTACTTACACAGAACATACAACACAGAAACAGGCCATTCGGCCCAACTAGTCTGTACTGTTATTTATACTCCACGAGTCTCCTCCCATTCCATTTCTCCTCATCTCAGCCTTTCAGCATATCTTTCTATGCCCCTTTCTGTCATGTACTTGTCCAGTTTCCTTTTGAAAGCATCCAAGCTATTTGCCTCAACCACTTCCTTTGGTAGTGAATTCCACATTCTAACCACTCTGAATAAATAATTTTTTCTCTCATTTCCCTATTGAATTTATTAGTATCCATCTTGTATTTATGGTTTCTAGTTTGAATTCCCCACAAGTGGAAACATTCTCTCGACAGCTACCCTGACCGACCCATTCATAATGCCTCCATCAGGTCACCTCTAAGCCTTCTCTTTTCTAAAGAAAAAAAGCCCAGCCTGTTAAATCTTTCCTGATAGCTGTAATCTCTATGTTCTGGTACCATTCTTGTATATCTTTTTTGCACTGTCTCCAGTGCTTCTATGTCTTTTTTATAGTATGAAGACCAGAACTGTGCACAGTACAACTTGACCAGGATCCTATACAATAAGTTCACTACTTTTGAATTGTATACCCCTAGAAATAAATATCCTGGTGGTTTGTTAGTATTTTTAATTACTTTGCTGACCTACGATGCTGCTTTTAATGATTTGTTCATCTGTATCCCATGATCCCTTTGCTCTTCTACCCCATTCAGTTTCTTATTTTCTAAGGTGTAAGTGATGTTTCTGTTTTTCCTAACAAAGTACAGCACCTCACGTTTATCTATGTTGAAGTTCATTTGCCACTTAACTGTCCAGTCTTTAAGTTTCCTAATTTCTTCCTGTCTTATGTTGCCTTCTTCCTCAGTGTTTGCTATACCCACATCCCCAGTTTGGTATCATCTGCAAATTTTGATAGTGAGTTACTTAATCCCAAATCCAAAGCATTCATGTAAACTTTAAATAACAGTGGTCCCAGCATGGATATGCTTGTGGAAGACCGCTTTCTACCTTTCTCCAATCTGAATAACTAACCTTTACCCCTACCCTCTGCTTTCTATTTCAAGCCAACTTGCTATCCACTCAGCTATTTGACCTCTGGCTCCACATGCCTTAACCTTTGTCATGGGCCTACCGTGTGGTACCTGATCAAAGGCCTTTTGAAAATCCAAGTATATGACATCTATTGCATTATTCTACTCTTTCCATTACCTCTTCAAAGAATTCTATCAAAGTAATTAAGCATGACTTAGCCTTTCGGAATACATGTTGACTGTTTTTTAATTATATTTTCTGTCTCTAGATGATCTATCACTTCTTTTAGTATAGATTCCAGTATTTTTCCCATAACTGACATTAAGCTGATAAGTCTGTATTTCCCAGGTTTTGTGCGGTCTCCCTTTTTGTATATAGGAACAATATTAATTGTTCCGCAGTCCTCTGGCATTACCCACTCTCCTATGGATTGTAGTCAGTCACAATGGAAGGAGATGGGAGCAGACACAGAGCGAGAAAAAATTACTAATGAGGCGAACGAGGCACTTATCACTGCTGTGGAGAGGAAATGGGAGCATTTCAATCGGAAGGGTGCAAGTAAACTCCTCCCAGCGGTTTGTAGGCATCTGTGGACCAGCATTGCTGAGGTGTCTTGTGTGGATGACATCAGAAGGACCTACACCCAGTGCCACAAGAGGTTCAATGACCATTGCAGGATTGTCAGAATAAGTAATATTTTTATTGATGCACTCCTTCATTTCTTAAATTATAAATCTGACACATGTTGGTATAGGTAGGCTTAGTTTTGCACCTTATTTGCCTTGAATGATCGTTACACATTATTAAGATTGCTTTCTGAGATCTTAAAAGATATTTCTGCACTTCGATGTCTTCCTCATGAACCACATGCAACTTCCAGGGCCATTAAACAGAGGACTGTATTAAATGCACTTTTAAGTAAAGTATAAATGCTTTGATGGCTATCTGTGTGTGCCACAAGAGCAGATGGGTCCTCTGGTAACCATTCCCATTGTCATTTTTGCAGGAAAAGATGTCCCACAACCGCTGGTCCACCGAGAACCATGCCTCTAACAGACCTAGAGGATTGAGTGGCCGGTCTGATCGGTGCCTCAGGAAGGACAACTGCCCATGCGGGTGCTGAGCCCCGTTCAAAACTGAGGGTAAGTCCTGCAAAATTCCCGGGCTGGGGCAATGTGATGTCGTGTCTGTGGACTAGGGTTGGGACAATGTAATGCAGTGTCTCTCAACTGCATATAATGGAGTAGCGGCGGTCCTTCAAATGAGCCTGTGCTATGTGACCTACCTCATGTCACCCTGCTGCTAACCACTGATCTGTTGTTTTCTATTTCCATATGAGTCGTCGCAGGCGCCACATCCTTGAATGGAAGTCTCTACCTCAATCTGTCATGTGGCGGGGGGGGAGGGAAAGAGAGGGGGGTACGTTCGGTGGGATTGTTTTGTTGTTGATATTTTATTAAAGTTTTCACAATGTTTAAACCTTTCAAAAGTGAAATAAAATTTATCAATTTTATTCAAGTTAAATCTTATTCACGTTACAATGCTTAATAAATCTTATTCAAGTTACTGTCTGTTTAATAAATTATTTTCCTCATTTTAACCTTTCCTGTGTAGTGCCTCATTTTCAGACTAAAGGGGGAATAGTCAACATGATGGGATAGAGTGGCCAGGCAACGGTCAAACGTGCCGTTCGCTCTTCAAGCAAAGCGTTGAATTATGAGCTGCTGATGTAAGGTTTTTGCAGCCTCCACGAGGCCTCCCGTGGTGGTGGTGGGGGTGGTGGCAGTGGTTCATCACCAGGCTCCTTGTCTTCCCCTCTCTCCTGAGGTGGTCTTGCAGTCCCCAATGGCAAATCCTGTCCCCTCATGATGGCTAAGTTGTGTAGCATGCAGCACACCACAATGAACTCTGAGACCTGCTGAGGGGAGTATTGCAGGCAGCCTCCAGCGTGGTCCAGGCATCGGAAGTGCTGCTTGAGCACTCCAATTGTCTGTTTGATGATGTTGCATGTGGCTATATGATTGTCATTATAGCGATGCTCAGCTTTTGTCTGAGGGGGGTCGAGGCCGTAATCTTTGTCCCCCAGCATCCAGCTCTGGCCTTATGGCTGATGCTCGAACAGGCATGAGACACTGCTCTCACGCAAGATAAAAGCATCATGAATGCTCCCTGGAAATTGGGCATTTACTGCGATGATGCGCTGAGTATCGTCACAGACGATCTGTACATTCATGGAGTGGAATCCCTTTCGGTAAACCTCTGGATTGAGTAAAGGTGCTCGCAGGGCGATGTGCGTAGAGTCAATGGCAGCCTGAACCTCGGGGAAGCCAGCAATTTGTCCAAAACCTACAGCCCTCTCATTCTGTGTCTCCTTGGTCATTGGGAACTTTATAAAGTCCATCCTGCGTGCGTACAGTGTAGTAGTCACCTGGCAAATGCAGCGATGTGTAGCGTACTGCAAGATGAAGCATATGTCCCCTGTTGATGCCTGAAAGGAGCCGTTGGCATAGAAGGCAACTGCTGCAGTCACCTTCATCTCGATGGGCAGTGCAGTCTTGTTGCTGCTGATGGGCTGTAGGTCTGCCTTTATGAGCTGGCATATCTCGGTGACCACCTCTTTTTGGAAGCGCAGCCATCTAATGCAGTGTGCCTCAGCGAGTATGAGTGCTGTTGCCTGTAAATTCGTGGGGGGTAAGGCCTCCTCCCCTTACGTCTGCAAGCTCTTCGATTACGCTCGTCAACAAGCCTTCTTCCAGCTCAACACTGCATACAAAAAGCAGCCAGTAATAACGTCTGACATTGTATAGCCCCCCTTTTAAAAAAAAATCCCTTAAAACGAACTATAAACTCACATAAAACTTGTGAAAAATGCAGCCTTCCTTCTCCAAATCCTTTTATACACTGAACTTCTGCTCCGTTAGCGCCGGGTACACCCTGGGTCCAACCGTTTTTCCGGGTGGGCGATAAAACAGGTGATAGCTGAATTTTTCGCCGGGACGATAGTGCAGCGTTCCATGCCGACTGATGTCATTAAAAAGCTTTTAAAAAAATCAGGCAGGTAATAACTTTTAGTGACGGCGCAAAACCACTGCTGAAATTTCCGCCTGGGCGCAAAATGTTGTGCGACTCGTTTAGCCCCCAAAAATATATATACAGGTTGAGCATCCAAAATCCGGAGTTCCGGAATCCGTAAAGTGTTCCGGAATCCGAAGCCGCTGAACCTGACCGAGGTCCCGCCGCTGCCCAACCTCGGGCCTCGCCTCGCTGCTGCCCGACCGAACACCACCTCCACGATGGAGCCGCCTGACCAGCTCTTCGGCAGGCCCCACCAGAACTCTTCCTCGGCGGCGGGCCCCGCCTGAACTCTTTCCGGCGGCGGGCCCCCGTCCGAACTCTTCCCCGGCGGCCGTCCCCGTCGGCGGGGCCTCAGCCAGCGACCCAAGCAGCTCCTCAGCAAGCACCCACCCCGCCACATCTCTGACTTTTCAAAATCCGGAAATATCCGAACCTGTGCTAGGGTGTTCCGGATTTTGGACATCAGAAACACGTTCCGAAGTTCGGAAAAACACGAAAAACGGCTCAGCCCCGGTCCCGAGGTTGCCGAATTCGGGACGCTCAACTGTATCACTTCGCCCAGGCGGTAAAATGGTCGCCAAACTTTTTGAAATTCTAGCCTGTGTCTCCAATTTTCCTCATATTAAGAAGCATCTCCACTGCATCAGCAATGGGCATGGTACAGTACTTACCTTTCTTCTCCTGACTTCATGTGGATTACCTGGATAATCTTTGGATTTATTTTATTACATTGGGGTTATCCAACAATTACATAGGGAATTTTATGGAATCTTTCAAAGAATGCAGAAGAGATTCATGAAGATAACACAAGGGATGAAAGGGTTTTTAGTTATGAGGAGAGACTAGAGAATCAGAGGCTCTTTTTATTACAATTAAAGGTCAAGAGCTGTTCAAAGTTATGAGGTCTCTAATGAGGTAAAGGGGAAAAAAGTATTTCCAATAGACAGTAATTAGAGGGCATGAATTTAAGATCACTGAAATGGATAAAGATTTGAAGAAGAAAAATGTAAAAGGGCAGAGGAAGAGAATAAGCACTTTCGCAAAGCTGGCCTAAGTGCAATGATCTGCAAGACCTCCTTCTGTGCTGTAAAATTCTATAATTTTATGATTCCAGTTATCACAATCCCAGGAGACAGAGACACAGACACACATAAAATGTATCCAAAATAAATATATAGCTATGATTTTGTTTGAAACCCTAAACTAATGCCGATGATAGGAAAATATTGGTGGAATCCATTTGGCTATGTTAGAGCACAACAATTCATGACAATAACATAGCTGCTGCCTTCCTCAGAGATCCCAAAACACAATAAAATGCTTATTTCATTCAAGAACAATTCTTGATATTTCTTAGTCTTTGACATCAAGTAAGTGTACTTTGCAACGAATTGGAATATATAAATTATGGAAGTCAATTGTTTCTACATATCAGACTCTATTAAAATTTAGTACTAGAGACCTAAAACTATCATTTGTGTAACTGTAAAGTCTTGTGAAATTGTGCTGCATATCATAGAAAAGGAGTTTTAGCAAAACAAAATGTCAGGAGTGTAGTCTTTCAGATTAAAGTAGAAGCTATGCCATTGAAGTGAATAGGCTACATTCTGGAATAGATTTTGAGCAGACTAAAGCAGTATGCTGTGGTCTCATGCTGGATTAACAATGTGTCACATAAACTGCAGTGCAATAATTACAGCAAGAACCAAATGCTGCAAGAATATTATATAAAGACAGTACCTTGAATCTACGAGGTTTGCACAGATGGAGGACAAATGGATTGTAGTCATTGGGGTTATAATCTTCCAAAAACACAGGTTCCTATTAAAAGGAATATAGTTTAATATTTCTGTAGATTAAAGTTACATTATAAAAATAGATTGGCTATAGTTGCCAAATAGTACCTTTTTATTGCAGTGATCTAAGTACTGTAACATTGAAGCACGTGTTCTTTCAATTGACTGGTTTAATACTGCTTTGACTTTCCACTGCATTGGTTCATAAACACATTCATTCCATTTCTTGTACAGTAGCTCTTTCTTTCGCAAGTTTAGCATATCCCTGTAGGCCAAATATTTACCCAACTCCTAATGAAAGGCAGAGACAAGGAACATTTTTATAAAATAAACAACAATTTGCCAATACTCAATCTACTTTTATTATATTTCATTACATTTGTACAGGTATGAAATATACAACACATCTGGACTTGAATTTCATAATAGGTAACAAAATAGTGCACCTAGCATATTAGCTTGGTGCAGTTATCATAGGAACAGCCAATTTAGCCCCTTGAGCCTGTTCCCACCATTCAATATCATAGCTGATCTGTATCTCAACTCCATTTACTCCTTTGATCCATGTCCCTTGAAACTCTTGCCTAACAAATATATAGTGATCCCAGTCTTGAAAAGTCAATTAATCTATTGTCTACCGCCTTTTAAGAGAGAACTCCCATCAGAATCTTGTATCATAGAAACATAGAAAATAGGTGCAAGAGTAGGCCATTCGGCCCTTTGAGCCTGTACCACCATACAATATGATCATGGCTGATCATGCAACTTCAGTACCCCATTTCTGCTTTCTCCTTGATCCCTTTAGCCGTAAGGGCCACATCTAACTACCTTTTGAATATATCTAATGAACTGGCCTCAACAACTTCCTGTGGTAGAGAATTCCACAGGTTCACAATTCTCTGAGTGAAGAAGTTTCTCCTCATCTCGGTCCTAAATGGCTTACCCCTGCCCTTATCCTTAGACTATGCATCCTGGTTCTGAACTTCCCCAACATTGGGAACATTCTTCCTGCATCTAACCTGTCCAATCCCATCAGAATTTTATATGTTTCTATGAGATCCTCTCTCATTCTTCTAAATTCCAGAGAATATAAGCCTAGTCGATCCAGTCTTTCTTCATATGTCAGTCTTGCCATCCCGAGAATCAGTCTGGTGAACCTTCGCTGCACTCCCTCAATAGCAAGAATGTCCTTCCTCAGATTAGGAGACCAAAACTGTACACAATATTCAAGGTGTGGCCTCACCAAGGCCTTGTACAGCTGCAGTAAGACCTCCCTGCTCCTATACTCAAATCCTCTCACTATGAAGGCCAACAAGCCATTTGCCTTTTTCACCGCCTGCTGCACCTGCATGACAACTTTCAATGACTGATGTACCATGACATCCAGGTCTCGTTGGACCTCCCCTTTTCCTAATCTGTCATGATTCAGATAATATTCTGCCTCCCTGTTTTTGCCACCAAAGTGGATAACCTCACATTTATCTACATTATACTGCATCTGCCATGCATTTGGCCACTCACCTAACCTGTCCAAGTCACCCTGCAGCCTCTTAGCATCCTCCTCACAGTTTACACTACCACCCAACTTAGTGTCATTTGCAAACTTGGAGATATTACATTTCTTTGTCCAAATCATTAATGTATATTGTAAATAGCTGGAGTCCCAGGACTGAACCTTGCGGTACCCCACTAGTCACTGCCTGCCATTCTGAAAAGGACCGTTTATTCCTACTCTCTGCTTCCTGTCTGCCAACCAGTTCTCTATCCATGTCAATACATTACCCCTTTGCTGTTCCTTAGTTCTACCCAGTGTTTCCACTGTCTAATCACCTTTACTGAAATCCTTTCTTTCTACTGCTGTAATTATGTCTTTTATCAATATTATTACTACTCCTTTTACCAATTCCCCTGTCCTTTCTATAGATTCTATAGTGTGAAATATTTAGCTCCAAGTTTTGCCCAGCTTGTAGCCAGGTCTCGCTAACTGCTACTACATTCTACCCTTTAAGCTGAATTTGTGCTTCTAACTCATCTGTTTTATTTCTTATACTACATGCATTTGTACAAGAACTCTTATTTGCTAACTGTTCTCAATCTGTCATATACCCCGATGGTGTTTTTCCTCGTGCTTTTTGCTGATGCTCTGTGCATTGCTATACAGGCAATTTAATATTTTTTTATTTTTCATCACTCCTGTTTTATAACTGGTATTTTATTACTTTCCATATACTTTTCTGTACCCAAAGTATTTATATTGGGCCGGAATTTGCGGCAGGATTAACGGCGAACTAACAGCGTTCGCCATTATTATCCCTTTGAAATTGATCACAACTTCAGTATATAGTAAATGCGCATCTAAATGCAGAAATCCTGAAGATGTGGTCAATCATTTACTGTTCCAACACTGGCTGCGCTGTGGGACCCCCACCCCCCCCCCACCACCACCGGCAATCAGTGAAATGGATGAACACTTGGGCTTTTCTGCGGTAATATCGCTGTTAAATACCCCATTAACTGGTAGGCCTTGTTAGATTAAGTGTAACTGGATCTTTAACAGCATATGACAGCTAAACAAATGTTATGGCCCTGAAAAACTGATTTTAATTTTGTGGAATGTCACATTTCTCCATTATGATAAAAATTACAATTTTTAAGAAACATTTTTAAATAGTTGTGAAAAAAGCAGGTTCTCATTTCCTGCTTCCTTGTCTGAGAATTCTGCATTATGATTGGCTGCTTAGACAGCTTGTTGTCATCACAGCAGATCGCATTAGGGATTTCCCATTATACTGCGCTGAAATCTCTTATGCATCTAAAAAGGCAAACTTCTCGCCACATCACAAGATCTCTGTGGGCAGCTTTCTTCGGGGCCAGCAGCAAACACCTTTGCTTCACCACCAACTGCAAATTCCGGGCCATTATTTCACAATGTGGTGAAAATGGAAGATTTTAATTTTACTTTCCTGATCTGTTTATTCCAATGCAAATTAACAACTGCTAAAATAGGTGATCTTACCTTGATAAAGCTTTCTTCTGTGTCATACATGGGCTGGCAGAGAGCATCAACTTCACAGGATTCCATAACTGCTTTAGCCTACAAAGCACAGACATTTCAAAACTACGAGACCGCCTACCCAGAAACATTCAAAACTTTCACAACTGAGCAAGTTAAAAAAAATGGGAAGATCAGGCTCAGAACTGATCATGATTTGGACAGTTCAAACGGTTGACTCTTTTATTCCGCCCAGACATTTGTATTTCAACACTCTTGCATATAGACAACTTTCATAATGACTAAGCCTGAGTCAATAATAAAGAAAGAAATAAACAACTTAAATTTGTATGGTGCTTTTCACAGCCTCAGGACGTCTCAAAGTGCTTCACAAATAATAAAATACTTTTAAAGTATAGGCCTCGATTTTAACTCCCCCGACCTGTCAAATATTGAGCGAGGGAATGGGGAGGGCAATTAAAATAAGGGCAGTGACCTACCGCCTCTGATCCCGCTGCCCTCATACCTTGTCTTAATGTTAACCTGCTCTTTTGAGCAGATGGGCAGGATACCCGACCCAAGCTGACAGGGTGTGCTTTAAATATTCAGATCGGGTCCCAATTATGTCATCGGGACCCAATCTTCTATTTTGGTTGGATGCCCAAGTGGTGGAGCAGCAACGGCTTCCCCATCAGGGCAAACACATCAGGAGCTGGATCGTGGGCCAGAAGCAGCTCAGGCAGGTACATTTTTAATTTTATTTCAGGTGTCTTTGTGGGCCAGGAGGAGTAGGGGCCTCTCTTTCCTTGGGCTCTCCCCAATTACATCCATAGCCTACCCACCCATTGCATGTCATCATGGAAAGGGTAGACAAGCTTTCGGTCCTCTAGCAAGATTACAATCAGTGCAAGAGTTGTTTACAGCAGCCCACTGAGGAACTCTCTCCTATATATCACAGCCATTAGTAATTCTGTTCTCGCATCTGGAGCTTCAAATGCACCTAAATGCAACAACTGAATGTGATTGGACAAAATCTCTGATTTACCTGTTAGCACCCTAATGTAGTTTTTCTTTGTGTGCATCCAGCAACTTCATCAGGCATGTGGGCTTACTGCTGGTCACTATTATTAAAAAAACAATTATACCTGGAGATGAGCAAAAGACTTCTTTGAGAGCCAGTCTACACAATTCTGTTCCGTTGGACAAATAGATGCACTTAGACATTTTTCTGGTGGTTTTATTTTTGCACACCTTTGTGCTGAAAGAGATTCTTTTGGACATGTTCTTGCAGTAGCAACCTATAAAGACAGAAAATATACGAATGACAATATAAAATTAGACCTGACAACTTTGATTAGAGTTGTCTTTAATGCTGTAGCTCTCAATCTGAGGTTTTAGTCAAGCAGTATTCTATGCGCAATGTCTGACTGCATCTTCAATTCTTCTGCCCACGAATGAGCTCTGCTTTACTAACATTCAAGAGATGCCCTAAGCACTTTCTAAACTTGGTTATACTCCATGCAGTACCCAAACAGTACAAGACTTCCTCCTCCAGGGAATCTTGCACCACTTTACTCCAGACAATTTGACGATGTAAATAACAATTTTAGCATCCATGCAAAAAAAAAGAACGGCTCATTTTATTCTCGGAACAAAACTGAATACGCTTAATTGGTAACATGGCTATTTCGAGTCTGATCACCTTGAAATCTTGTGGTGTTCATCAGGTTGTACACTAATAGCTTATTCACTGTTTAACAAGAATAACCGTTGCATTTTAACTTCTTTATGCTATTATAGTTTAATAAGTATAATAAACATATACTTTTGAACAAGGCTCCCTCCACTTTGAGTATCACAAATCAAATCTAATATAAATAATATACAGTGACACTAAAGTTGTAGTGTAAATTCACCCAAAGGTATTTTGTGCCTCTGCTCAACCAATATCCAAAGTCCTATGCAACAAGATCTTCCTCACATACGGCACAGCATTTCCCCATAGAGGTAGGAACAGGGTGATGAGAAGGAGACTGTCATCAGCCCCTTGCACCAAGCACAAAAGTAATAATTACCTGGCTCAATAAGACACACATACAAAGTACTTCCTGCCCATGGCTACTGCAAACAAAAGTCCCCAATCTTCATGTGTGCAATACTGCTACATCATTACATGGAAGTATGCCAAAAGACTGATTACATCAATGCATGTTCTATAAATGCTGTGTAAACTCTTAGGATCCCTCATTCGAGATAAAATTAGTGAGCATTTAGAAATATGAGCTAATCAAGGATCGGTTGCGTTTGACAAAGTGAATAGATTTTTTTGACGACCAATTGGTTAAATATAAGGAATGTAGTAGATTTAATGTCATCGTCATCATAGGCAGTCCCTCGGAATCAAGGAAGACTTGCTTTCACTCTTAAAATGAGTTCTTAGGTGGCTGAATGGTCCAATACGAGAACCACAGTCTCGGTCACAGGTGGGACAGATAGTCGTTGAGGGAAGGAGTGGGTGGGACTGGTTTGCCACACGCTCTTTCCGCTGCCTGCGCTTGATTTCTGCATGCTCTCGGTGATGAGACTCGAGGTGCTCAGCGTCTTCCGGATGCACTTCCTCCACTTAGGGCAGTCTTTGATCAGGGACTCCCAGGTGTCAGTGGGGATGTTGCACTTTATCAGGGAGGCTTTGAGGGTGTATATGGATTTTCAAAATTCTTTTGCATTGACACTATGAAGCTTTAACATACAAGGGTTGTTAATGTATTGCCTTGATTCAAAAAGCGAGTGCAGGATAAATCCAATAGCGATGGACCAGTCAAACTAATATCAGTACCTGTAATGGGTAAACTTCTAGAGGCTATAATATGGATTAACATTAGGCTGAATAGAGATAGCATCCGTGTGCTGTAATGTACAGGTTTACGTGGGTGTATATGACTCTGCTCACCCATCATTTTATCCAGAAAGTGTAGCTTGGTCCAGGCATGGCAGTTAAGCTAGAAGCAGCCTCAACTAGAAAGATGTAGGTAAATTTAAGAGGGTCAGCATGGATTTGTAAAAGGCAAATTGTGTCTGACGAATTCAATTGAGTTGTTTGGATAAATCAGAGTGTACTGATTAAAGAAGATGCAATGGATGTCATATATCTGGATTTTGAAAAGGCATTTAATAAGCTGCTGCATAGGAGGCTTGTTACTAAAAATAAAGGCACATGGCAGTAAAGAGAATATGGCAACATAAATAGGAAGTTGATCAAATGACATAAAACAGGAGTGATTAATTATGTTTTAGGGACTGGAAATTTAGACGAGGGGATTAAATGTAGTATCTCCAAATTTGCGGATGACACTAAGTTGTGTGGCAGTGTGAGCTGCGAGGAGGATGCTATGAGGCTGCAGAGTGACTTGGATAGGTTAGGTGAGTGGGCAAATGCATGGCAGATGAAGTATAATGTGGATAAATGTGAGGTTATCCACTTTGGTGGTAAAAACAGAGAGACAGACTATTATCTGAATGGTGACAAATTAGGAAAAGGGGAGGTGCAACAAGACCTGGGTGTCATGGTACATCAGTCATTGAAGGTTGGCATGCAGATACAGCAGGCGGTTAAGAAAGCAAATGGCATGTTGGCCTTCATAGCGAGGGGATTTGAGTACAGGGGCATGGAGGTGTTGCTACAGTTGTACAGGGCCTTGGTGAAGCCACACCTGGAGTATTGTGTACAGTTTTGGTCTCCTAACTTGAGGAAGGACATTCTTGCTATTGAGGGAGTGCAGTGAAGATTCACCAGACTGATTCCCGGGATGGTGGGACTGACCTATCAAGAAAGACTGGATCAACTGGGCTTGTATTCACTGGAGTTCAGAAGAATGAGAGGGGACCTCATAGAAACGTTTAAAATTCTGACGGGTTTAAACAGGTTAGTTGCAGGAAGAATGTTCCCAATGTTGGGGAAGTCCAGAACCAGGGGTCACAGTCTAAGGATAAGGGGTAAGCCATTTAGGACCGAGATGAGGAGAAACTTCTTCACCCAGAGAGTGGTGAACCTGTGGAATTCTCTACCACAGAAAGTAGTTGAGGCCAATTCACTAAATATATTCAAAAGGGAGTTAGATGAAGTCCTTACTACTCAGGGGATCAAGGGGTATGGCGAGAAAGCAGGAAGGGGGTACTGAAGTTGCATGTTCAGCCATGAACTCATTGAATGGTAGTGCAGGCTAGAAGGGCTGAATGGCCTACTCCTGCACCTATTTTCTATGTTTCTATGTCCTTCAGAGGTAGTTATAATATATATATTATATACACACATACCCTGTATTAATATGCACACATAGATTCTTTAAAATTGGAACGACAAGTTGATAAAGATGTAAAAGAAAAAGCATTGGGATCCTAAGTTTTATAAATAGGGACATTGAGTGGAGCTACAGAACCCAAGGTCTCTAAATTAATAGACACGAGAGCAGACCTGCGGGAGAGCGAGCGAAGCGGCCGCAGATAAAGGTAGACCCAATAGCCCAGAGCGAGCACGAGCGTGGTAAGTGATGTCAGTACAAGGGAAGGAGTTGATTAATTTTTTTTTTAAAGTCGTCAGTTTATTTCTGTTCGGTCAGTTAATTAAGTAGAGGCACAGCAGAGCACCTTGGTCCTGTAGAATGCACATCTTGTGCCATGTGGGCATTCCAGGAAGCTTCCCGTTTCTTGGACAATCACATGTGCAGGAAGAGTTATTAGCTGGAGGAGTTCAAGCTCCAGGTTTCGGAGCTTGAGCAGCAGCTGGCATCAATACAGTGCATCCATGAGGCACAGAGCTATGTGGATAGCACGTTTCAGGAAGTGGTCAACCGCAACACAAGTGTGCAGGCAGAGAGGGAATGGGTGACCTTCAGACAGACAAGGAGGACCAGGCAGATAGCGCAGGAGTCCCCTGAATGCATCGCGCTCTCTAACTGAGAACTGAATTTCTGGAGAGTACAGCCAGAGCCAAGTCCATGGCACCATGGGTGGCTCAGCTATCAGTTGGGGGCGGGGGGGGGGGGGAAGGAGGAGGAAGATCGGGAAAGAAATAGTGATAGGGGATTCAATAGTTGGGGAACAGAGAGACGTTTTTGCAGCCGCAGACATGATTCCAGGATAGTATGTTGCCTCCCTGGTGCCAGGGTCACGGATGTCACTGATCAGCTGCAGAACATTCTGAGGAGAGAGGGTGAACAGCCAGAGGTCGTGATCCATATCCGTATCAACAACATAGGTAGAAGGAGGGATGAGGTCCTACAGGCAGATTTTAGGGAGCTAGGAAAGAGATTCAAAAGCAGGACCTCAAAAGGTAGTAATCTCTGGCTTACTCCCGGTGCCACGAGCTAGTGAGTACAGAAATAGGAAAATACAGATGAATGCGTGGCTGGGGGGTGGGGGAGGACTTTAGATTCCTGGGACATCTGAGCCGGTTCTCGGGGAGGTGGGACCTCTGCAGGCCGGATGTGTTGCACCTCAACAGAGCTGGGACTAATGTCCTCGCGGGAGGAGGGATTTGCTAGTGCTGTTGGGGTGGGTTTAAACTAATTTGGCAGGGGGGTGGGCACCAGTATGTAGCATTAGAAACGAGAAACAAGATGCACAAAGGATTGGGAGAGATAGATTAACACTAGAGGAAGGAATGGTACGGTATTCGGTGGGACCAGACGAAGCGAGAATGCAACAAAGTCTAAAATAGGTTTACAGTGCATGTGTGTGAATGCACAAAGTGGTAAATAAGGTCGGTGAGCTGCAGGCGCAAAGAGACACATGGGAATATGATGTGGAGATAACGGAGACCCGATTCAAAAAAGGGAAGGATTGGGTATATTACTGGATGGTGTTCAGGAAAGACAGGGAAGGAAAGAAAGAAGGTGGCAGTATTGATTAAAGAGAATATTACAGTGCTGGAGAGAGGATGTCCTGGAGGGGACAAGGACAGAATCTATATGGTTAGAGTTGAGAAACAATAGAGGTGCTATTACATTACTAGGTGTATTCTATAGGTCACCAACTAGTGGGAAGGATATAGAGAAGCAAATTTGTAGGGAAATTACAGAGAGGTGCAAGAACTATATAGTGATAATGGGAGACTTCAACTATCTTAGTATAGACTAGAATAATAATAGTGTAAAGGGCAGAGAAGGGGCAGAATTTCTGTTGTGTTCAGGAGAACTTTCTTGATCAGTACATTAACGACCCAACAAGGAAGGAGGCATTGCTGGATCTGGTTCTGGGGAATGAGGTGGATCAAGTAGAGCAAGTGTTAGCAGAGGAACATTTAGGGAACAGTGATCACAGTATCTTAAGGTTTAGACTAGCTATGGAAGAAAAGGATAGGGAGCAATCTAGAGTAAAAATACTTAATTGGAGGAAGGCCAATGTCAGTGGGATCGAGAATGAATCTGACCCAGGTAAATTGGAATCAAAGACTGGCAGGCAATACTGTAATCAAACAATGGGCTCCCTTTAAAGAGATGGTTCGGGTACAGTCAAAGTACATTCCCATGAGGGGGCAAGGTAGAGCAACTAAAGCCAGAGCTCCGTGGATGACAAGAGATAGAGAGTAAGATGAAGCAAGAAAAGAGGGCGTATGACAGATGTCAGATTGAGAATACAAGTGAGAACCAGGCTGAATATAGAAAGTTCAGAGGGAAGTAATAAAGGAAATACGAGAGGCAAAGAGAGAATATGAGAATAGATTGGCAGCTAACATAAAAGGGAATCCAAAAGTCTTCTATAGACATATAAATATTAAACAGGTAGTAAGAGGATGGGTGCGGCCGATTAGGGACCAAAATTGAGACCTGTGCATGGAGGCAGATGGCATGGCTGAGGTACTAAATGAGTACATTGCATCTGTCTTTACCAAGGAAGATGCTGCCAAAGTCATAGTGAAAGAGGAGGTAGTGGAACATAAGAATTAGGAACAGGAGTAGGCCATCTAGCCCCTCGAGCCTGCTCCGGCTCTAGTATCTCCGATCTGGAGATACTAGATAGGATAAAAACTGATAAAGAGGGGTTATACTAGAAAGGTTGGCTGTACTTAAAGTAGGTAAGTCACCAGAACCAGATGGGATGCATCCTAGGATGCTGAGGGAAGTAAAGGTGGAAATTAAGGAGGTATTGGCTATAACCTTCCAATCCTCCTTGAATACGGGGCTGGTACCAAAGGATTGGAGAATTGTAAATGTTACACCCTTATTCAAAAAAGAGTGCAAGGATAAACCCAGCAACTACAGGCCAGTCAGTTTAACCTCAGTAGTGGGGATGCTTTTAGAAACAATAATCTGGGACAAAATTGTCACTTAGTCAAGTATAAATTAATTAAAGAAAGCCAGCACGGATTTGTTAAAGCAAATCGAGTTTTTGATGAGGTAACAGAGGGTTGATGAGGGCAATGCGGTTGATGTGGTGTACATGGACTTCCAAAAGGCGTTTGATAAAGTGCCACATAATAGACTTGCCAGCAAAGTTGAAGGCCATGGAATAAAAGGGACAGTGGTAGCCTGGATATGAAATTGACGAAGTGACAGGGAACCAGAGAGTAGTGGTGAACGGTTGTTTTTCGCACTGGAGGAAGATATAGAGTGGTGTTCCCCAAGGGTACTGGGACCACTGCTTTTCTTGATATATATTAATGACAAAGCCTTGGGTGTACAGGGCACAAGTTCACAAATTGCAGATAACAATACTTGGAAGTATAGTGAACAGTGAGGAGAATGATGATAGACTTAGGAGAGGGCATAGATAGCCTGGTGAAATGGGCGGACACGTGGCAGATAAAATTTAACGCAGAAAAGTGTGAAGTGATACATTTTGGTAGGTAGAAAGAATGAGAGACAGTATGAACTACAGCGTACAATTCTAAAGAGGATGAATGAACAGAGACACCTTGGGGTAAATGTGCACAAATCGTTGGAAGGTGACAGGGCAGGTTGAGAAAGCAGTTAAAAAAAGCATACGGGATTCTGGGCTTCATAAATAGAGGCATTCGTGGCAAAAGCAAGGAAATTATGATGAACCTTTATAAAACACTGATTCAGCCTCAACTAGAGTATTGTGTCCAATTAAGAACATAAGAAATAGGAGCAGGAGTAGGCCATGCGGCCCCTCGAGCCTGCTCCGCCATTTAATACGATCATGGCTGATCCGATTATGGACTCAGGTCCACTTCCCTGCCCACTCCTCATAACCCCTTATCGGTTAAGAAACTGTCTATCTTTGTCTTAAATTTATTCAATGTCCCAGCTTCCACAGCTCTCTGAGGCAGTGAATTCCACAGATTTACAACCCTGAGAAGACATTCCTCCTCATCTCAGTTTTAAATGGGCGGCCCCTTATTCTAAGATTATGCCCCCTAGTTCTAGTCTCCTCTATTAGTGGAAACATCCTCTCTGCATCCACCACGTCAAGCCCCCTCATAATCTTATACGTTTCAATAAGATCACCTCTCATTCTTTTGAATTCCAGTGAGTAGAGGCGCAACCTACTCAACCTTTCCTCATAAGTAAATCCCCTCATCTCCAGAATCAACCTAGTGAACCTTCTCTGAACTGCCTCCAAAGCAAGTATATCCTTTCGTAAATATGGAAACCAAAATTGTACGCAGTATTCCAGGTGTGGCCTCACCAATACCCTGTATAACTGTAGCAAGGCTTCCCTCCCTTTATACTCCATCCCCTTTTCAATAAAGGCTAAGGTTTCATTGGCCTTTCTGATCACTTGCTGTACCTGCATACTATCCTTTTGTGTTTCATGCACAAGTACCCCCCGGTCCCCTGTACTGCAGCACTTTGCAATTTTTCTCCATTTAAATAATAACTTGCTCTTTGATTTTTTTTCTGCCTAAGTGCATGACCTCACTCTTTCCAACATTATACTCCATCTGCCAAATTTTTGCCCACTCACGTAGCCTGTCTATGTCCTTTTGCAGATTTTGTGTGTTCTCCTCACACATTGCTTTTCCTCCCATCTTTGTATCGGTAAACATGGCTACGTTACACTGAGTCCCTTCTTCTGTTAATATAATTTGTAAATAGTTGGAGTCCCAGCAGTGATCCCTGCGACACCCCACTAGTTACTGATTGCCAACCCGAGAATGAACCATTCTAGGCACCGCACTTTAGGAAGGATGTGAAGGCCTTAGAAAGGGTGCAGAAAAGATTTACAAGAATGGTTCCAGAGATGAGAGACATCAGTTATGTGGATAGACTGGAGTGCCGGCATGGGCTTGACAGGCCGAATGGCTCCTTCTGTGCTGTAATCATTCTATAAGTATAAAAGCAATATGCAATGCTACACCTATGCTAATTTTAGGTTGGCCAAAACAACTTATATTTACATAGCACCTTTAACGTAATAAAATGTCCCAAGACACATCAAAAAAAAATTGATATAATTGAGATGTTAGGGCAGACAATCAAAAGATTGGTCCTTTGAAGAGGTAGGTTTTATGTAGCGTCTTAAAGGATGAAAGATAAGTGGAGAGGCGGAGAGATTTAGGGAGAGAATTCCAGAGCTTAGAACCTAGGCAGCTGAGGCACGGCCACCAATGGTGGTGCAATTAAACTCAGGAATGTTCAAAAGACCAAAATTGGCAGAGCATAGAGGTCTAGGGGGATTATAGGGCTGGAGGAGATTAGAGATGAGATGGGGCGAGGCCACGGAGGCATTTGAAAACAAGGATGAGAATTTTAAAATCGAGGTGTTGCTTAACTGAGAGCCAATGTAGGTCAGCAAGTGGGACTTGATGCGAGTTAGCACACGGGCTGCAGAGTTTTGGAGGGTAGAACAAGGGAGGATGGTCAGGAGTGCATTGGAATAGTCAAGTCTAGAGGTGATAAAGGAGTGGATGTGGGTTTCAGCAGCAGATAAGTTAAGGCAAAGATGGAGATGGGCGATATTACGAAGGTGGAAATGGAGAGTCTTGGTGAGAGAACGGATGAGGTAGAAAGCTCAATTCATGATCAAATATAACACCGAGGTTGCGAACAGATCTGGTCAGCCTTAAACAGAATACTTTCCAGTTCTGGGTGCCTTTAGAAAGGATATCAAGACCATAAAGGAGGCTAAGAGATTCAGCGAGATCTCCCGAGTCTGGACTCAACCTGACTCCAGAGTTAAATGGAGTGAGACTCCATCCTCCGTAACTGAGGATTTACACTAACTTTAGTCGGAGTGCAAATCCCTTTCCTTCACAGCAACACTACACTTGCAGTGTAAATGCGTCATAAAATAAACAAATGCAACGTTTAACTGCTCAAACAACGTAAATATATTATTTCAAGATTTTTAAGCTTACAATGACGAGGCTGTTCTGACATTCGATCAGTCATCCCGACATCATAAATTACTCAGTAATGCAATATAAAACACATTTTTGTCTCTTATTAAATCCCGGTAAAAAAAAACCTGACAAACATAAACCCGCCCTCGAAAGCAACCCTGTGCAGTGAGTCCGATAGTTGCACAGCCCGTGTCTCGGTTTTCGCATCAGTGACTATGGATAGAACTTACTATTTGAAACCAATGACTCGGTTACTAGACAGTACCCTCTCGGTAGGTGTCTGCACCGCCATAAGGTGCCTTAACAAATTGGGAAACTGTTCAAAAGTTTCAACAACTGTGGGCTCCGAAGGTGGAAACAAATTCTTCTTATTGCGAAAAGCATCGCACGGTGCTGCTGGGCAGCAGGTTTGGGAGAAAAACGA
Source organism: Pristiophorus japonicus (assembly GCF_044704955.1). Lineage (NCBI taxonomy): Eukaryota > Metazoa > Chordata > Chondrichthyes > Pristiophoridae > Pristiophorus > Pristiophorus japonicus. Next base: position 106,116,367 of record NC_091983.1, on the reverse strand, counting down.
ACCACATATGGTGGGGATTCCCGGTGGGCACAGCAGGGCAGAGAAGTCACTGGGAATGATATTTAATGTTCAAAGTGTCCTTCGTTTTATGGTTTAGTTTCTCGTTTATTTGGGTCCCTCTTTGGGGGAGGGGGAGCACTTTTGTTTGAGGACACCGGGGTAACCCAGTGTTTCCTTATGGGTTTTATTAGAAAAGGCATGTTGTGGAGGAACCGCGCTATTAGTGCAGTTAATGTAGATTTGTTGATTCGTTTCAGTGACTTAACTCCTTTAAAAAAAAGAGAATGGATAAATGTAGACGTGCATCGCCATGACACGGGAGTGTTAACCAGGTAGCCCGGATACATTCATGGCAGTTAGTTATTTATTTGGGCTGGGACAGACGATTTAAAGTTACTAAATCCCGCCGCCACAGTTTATTTTCCTTCCTCTCCTTGCACTCACTGCTCCGATGCACTCGGTTTGAAACGGGCCATGTACGGTAATGTGACCCGAGCGGTTCCTCTTGGAGCTCATGGTCCGGAGCCTCGCCCCGCCCGGCCGGCCGGCTCACTCACTGGGGAGATCACAGCGTCGCACCGACCAACGGCCGGCTCACTCACTCACTGGGGAGATCACAGCGCCGCACCGACTAACGGCGGCCCGGCCCGGCCGTCTCAGCGCTGCCGTGCCGAGAGCTCCTGTTTCTACCGATTCATAGTTACACATAAACGTGCGTCACTGCCCTTTGACACCAGTTGCACCTGAGAACTATGATTAGGATGTTTGTTTTGCAGAGTTTATTTTTAATGTGAACCGGATTCTTCTGCCAGCGGGAACTTCGATCAACAACGGTGAAAGTGTCTGGTTTCTATGGCGACGTGGCTTTTGACAACGCCGTGAAAGTGAGGCTGCATTGATTGACAGGCCGGCTGACCAATGATATCACAAAAGAGCATTACTAACCGCGTGACGGCGCTGGTACTCCGCCCAATCCGAGTGCGCGGGAGGCGGACCCTGGCCGCGGGGTGATGCAGCCAGCGGGTGGTCTTCATCTGCCGTTTGCTCTGCTGCCGAGTATAGCTCTGTTGTGTCTTCTGCCTCATCCACTTCCCATTGCTCTCGTCAGGCTGGGCCCCCAGGGGCCACGGCCCTCGCCTGTGAGTCGGGACCCGGGTTTGGGGAGGAGGTATCAGGGACGAGAGCCCTGTCTCAGCAGCAGTTAGTGGATGGCGATCAGGCACACGATTCCTGATTGATGTTATTTCTCCTCCCTAATGCAGGGTACGGAGGCCAGTCGCACCCCCATCATCATAGGCAGTCCCTCGGAATCGAGGATGACTTGCTTCCACGCCAAAAAAAGATGAGTTCACAGGTGTTCCAGTGAAGGACCTAATATTCCAGGTCCTGAACTGCAGTGTCGGGTGGAAGGGCCCTCGCCTCTAACCCTAACCCTAAATTTAAAGTAGTGTAATTGGTAGAAGGTTTAGAGGGGATTTGAAGGGAAACGCAGAGGGTTGTAGGGGTCTGGAACTCATTGCCTGAAAGGGTGGTAGAGGCAGAAACTCTTACCACATTTAAAAAATACTTGGATGTGCACCTGAAGTGCCATAACCTGCAGGGCTGCGGACCTAGAGCTGGAAAGTGGGATTAGGCTGGATAGCCTTTTATTGGCTGGCACAGACACGATGGACCGAAATGGCTTCTTTCTGTGCTGTAAACTTATATAATTCTATGATAATTTTTTTAAACTTGCATTTATATAGCACCTTTAACATAAACGAACATCCAAAGCACTTCACAGGATAATATGGGGGGTGGGGATTGTGAGAGGTGACTGAAGACATGGTTGAATTGATGGGTTTTGAGAAGGCACTTAAAGGCATGAAGAGAGGAAGCAAGGCAAGGGTTTTAAAGAGTTGCACAGAGTAAGGCTGAGATAGCTAAAAGCTCTACTGTTGATGGTTGAATGCGGGTTGGGGGAATGTACAGGAGACTAGATGGAGGATTGAAGAGCTAAGGATGGGACAAAAGTGGAGTAGATCATGGAGATAGTATGGGACATGGCCATGGAAGGAGATGGCCAGGCTTTCTCTTGTTCGAATAGTCATTACCTGCCACATGTGGTGCAAACATTTCCTGCCACTTGTCAACTCAATGCTGGATGATATCCAATTCCTGCTGTAGGATGGCATGAGTTGCTTCAATAATGGAAAGTTGAACACTGGAATATCAGCGAACAGCTCCACTCCTGATCTCTCAAGACAGGGATGCTCATTGATGAAGTTGCTGAAGATGTTTGAGCTGTGGAAGATTCCTTGAGGAACTCGTGCAGTGATGTCCTGGGGCTGTGATGACTGGCCTTCAACATCTCTAACCATCCATCTCTCTTTGTGTTCATTTCTATGATTTATTGAATGATGAATGGAAAACTGCTAACGGTATTTGGTTTCTCTGCGGAAAGCATTGGATCAAGTACAGTAGTTATAAACAGGAGACTGGAAAAATGACAGCCTCTAAAAGTTACTGAAAAGTTGATTAAGTTCTTAACAACTCTGGAGAGAGTGAAAGAGAACGTGTATTATTAAGCACTTTATTTTCAAAACAAAACATTTATACGTCAGGATAAGTTAAATAATTTCAAACTTTGCACATTTCTGTGTTGTATCAATAATATTTGACATACTTTTAAATTTACATCTAATTTGTAAATAAATTCTGACCAATGATGAAGTAATGATGATGTAAGTCCTAGTCGCGTTGGTGTGTAACTTAGAACGGTACATGAAGGTGATGATGTTCCCATAACATTGCTGCTCTTGTCATTCTTGGTTGTAAGGGAGGGGGTGCTATCATAGTAACCTTGCTGAGTTCCTGCAATGCATCCTGTAAATTGTACATACTGCAGCCACAGAGTATGCCACTGTAGTTGGGATTGAAATTGAGTCCGAAACCATGGGCACAAATCAAGCAGACTGCTGTATCCTTAATGGTGTCAAATTTCTTGAGTGTTGTTGCACCTATCTAAGTCAGTGGTGAAAATTCCATCACATTCTTGACTTTAACATTGTAGATGGTGGATAGGCTTTGACAGGTCAGGACATGAGTCACGGGTCATAAAGCCTCTTGATGCCATGCTATTGATGTGGCTAGTCCACTTCAGCTTCTGTCAATAGTGAATTTCATGATGTTATTGGTGGAGGACTCAGCGATGGTGCTGCCGTTGAAGGTTGAGTATGGTGGGAGATGCTGGATTTATTCTTGCTCGAGATGGTTATTACCTGGCACTTATGCAGTTAGTTGGTTGGTTACACTATTATTTTCAAGAGAGGAAGGTGTTAAAAAATTAATTTCCATAAATGCTAGAGAATAATGATCCCCAAGAACCCAAACATAAGAACATAAGAAATAGGAGCAGCAGTAGGCCATACGGCCCCTCGAGCCTGCTTCGCCATTTGATACGATCATGGCTGATCCGATCATGGACTCAGGTCCACTTCCCTGCCCGCTCCCCATAACCCATTCCCTTACTGTTTAAAAAACTGTATTTCTGTCTTAAATTTATTCAATGTCCCAGCTTCCACAGCTCTCTGAGACAGCGAATTCTACAAATTTACAACTCTCTGAGAGAAGAAATTTCTCCTCACCTCAGTTTTAAATGGGCATCCCCTTATTCTAAGATTATGCCCTCTAGTTCTAGTCTCCCCGATCAGTGGAAACATCCTCTCTGCATCCACCTTGTCAAGCCCCTTCATAATCTTATACGTTTCAATAAGATCACCTCTCATTCTTCTGAATTCCAATGAGTAGAGGCCCAACCTCCTCAACCTTTCCTCATAAGTCAATCCCCTCATCTCTGGAATCAACCTAGTGAACCTTCTCTGAACTGCCTCCAAAGCAAGTATATCCTCTCGTAAATATGGAAACCAAAACTGCATGCGGTATTCCAGGTGTGGCCTCACCAATACTCTGTATAGCTGTAGCATGATTTCCCTGCTTTTATACTCCATCCCCTTTGCAATAAAGGCCAAGATACCATTGGCCTTCCTGATCACTTGCTGTACCTGCATACTATCCTTTTGTGTTTCATGCACAAGTACCCCCAGGTCCCGCTGTACTACGGCACTTTGTAATCTTTATCCATTTAAATAATAACTTGCTCTTTGATTTTTTTCTGCCAAAGTGCATGACCTCACACTTTGCAAAATTAAACTCCATCTGCCAAATTTTTGCCCACTCACTTAGCCTGTCTATGTTCTTTTGCAGATTTTTTGTGTCCTCCTCACACATTGCTTTTCCTCCCATCTTTGTATCGTCAGCAAACTTGGTTATGTTACACTCAGTCCTTTCTTCCAAGTCGTTAATATAGATTGTAAATAGCTGGGGTCTCACCACTGATCCCTGCGGCACCCCACTAGTTACTGATTGCCAACCGGAGAATGAACAATTTACCCCGACTCTCTGTTTTCAGTTAGTTAGCCAATTTTCTATCCATGCTAATATATTACCCCCAACCCCATGAACTTTTATCTTGTGCAGTAACCTTTTATGTGGCACTTTGTCAAAATGCCTGCAGGATGTCCAAATACACCACATCCACTGGTTCCCCTTTATCCGCCCTGTTCATTACATCTTAAAAGAATTCCAGCAAATTTGTCAAACATGAATCCATGCTGACTCTGCCGGAACGATTTTTGCTTTTCCAAATGTCCTGCTACTGCTTCTTTAATAATGGACTCCAACATTTTCCCAATCACAGATGTTAGGCTAACTGGTCTACAGTTTCCTGCTTTTTGTCTGCTTCCTTTTTTAAATAGGGGCGTACATTTGCAGTTTTCCAATCTGCTGGGACCTCCCCAGAATCCAGGGAATTTTGGTAAATTACAACCAATGCATCCACAATCCCTGCCGTACTTCTCTTAAGACCTTAGGATGCAAGCCATCAGGTCCAAGGGATTTATCTGCCTTTAGTCCCATTATCTTACTGAATACCACCTCCTTAGTGATTGTGTTAAGTTCCTATGGTCCTATAGCCCCTAGGCTATCCACTGTCGGAATATTGTTAGTGTCCTCTACCGTAAAGACTAATACAAAATATTTGTTCAGAGTTTCTGCCATCTCCATGTTCCCCATTACTAATTCCCCGGTCTTGTCCTCTAAAGGACCAACATTTACTTTAGCCACTCTTTTCCTTTTTATATACCTATAGAAACTCTTGCTATCTGTTTTTATATTTCGTGCTAGTCTACTTTCATAGTCTATCTTCCCTTAATCATTCTTTAGTCATCCTTTGCTGGCTTTTAAAAGCTTCCCATTCTTCCCACTAGTTTTGGCCACATTGTATGCCCTTGTTTTTAATTGGATACCGTGCTTTATTTCTTTAGTTAGCCACGGATAGCTATCTTTTCTCTTACACCCTTTCCTCCTCACTGGAATATATTTTTCCTGAGTTGTGAAACCTAGCAATGAAGCCTACCATTTTGGGGGCAAAAACATGAAGGCAGAATATTATCTGAATGGCGGCAGATTAGGAAAAGGGGAGGTGCAACGAGACCTGGTTGTCATGGTTCATCAGTCATTGAAGGTTGGCATGCAGGTACAACAGGCAGTGAAGAAGGCAAATGGTATGTTGGCCTTCAAGCTAGGGGATTTGAGTATAGGAGCAGGGAGGTCTTACTGCAGTTGTACAGGGCCTTAGTGAGACCTCACCTGGAATATGGTGTTCAGTTTTGGTCTCCTAATCTGAGGAAGGATGTTCTTGCTATTGAGGGAGTGCAGCGAAGGTTCACCAGACTAATTCCAGGGATGGTTGGACTGTCATATGAGGAGAGACTGGATCAACTGGGCCTTTATTCACTGGAGTTTAGAAGGATGAGAGGGGAAACGTATAAGATTCTGACGGGATTGGACAGGTTAGATGCGGGAAGAATGTTCCCAATGTTGGGGAAGTCCAGAACCAGGGGACATAGTCTTAGGATAAGGGATAGGCCATTTAGGACTGAGATGAGGAGAAACTTCTTCACTCAGAGAGTTGTTAACCTGTGGAATTCCCTGCCGCAGAGAGTTGTTGATGCCAGTTCATTGGATATATTCAAGAGGGAGTTAGATATGGCCCTTACTGCTAGGGGGATCAAGGGGTATGGAGAGAAATCAGGAAAGGGGTACTGAGGGAATGATCAGCCATGATCTTATTGAATGGTGGTGCAGGCTCGAAGGGCCAAATGGCCTACTCCTGCACCTATTTTCTATGATTCTATAACATAGGTTAAAATAAACTACAGTCTTAGCTTTTGATGTTTGGATTTACTGCACAGTGTTATGGTTGTTTTGTCTTGACAGGATAAATTCAAAATGGGTGAGTACCAGGATTTGTTGACTCAGTCTCTTCTTGCAACAAACCATGTTCATCACTGCGCAATCATAAATTTGAAAAATGTCTCAGTGGTGACAGCCTCCAAAGGATTCAAAGTAAGAATGTTGCATTTGTTATATTTTTGGTGATGAGTTCAGTACCTTCAGCTTGTAATGTTTGTTTTGGTGATCAAGAGAATAAATCTCACGGGTTCCATGGGATTCTTCGGAATTCTCCCGAAAAAAAGGGAGGTGCCCAAAATACAGTGCTATGGAACCATTCACTGGGGCACTTGGGAAATCTCTCGCTTTCCTGTGAGGCCAGTGACATGCTGAACTGCATGCGAATTGGAAATGGCTTAGGAAGAGGTTACTGGCTCCTGTGCAAACAACTAGTTCCCCAAATTGTGTCTGTGAAAACAGGTGCCACCCCTTTGTTGCAGATTAGAAAGCACACAACCAAGAAAGTATGCTCCCTGTCTCTGCCATTAAGACTGGGAACTGAAAGTGCAGAATTAAAGACCCAGCTACAGGGTGATACCGAGAGAGACTCCTCAGGCTTTAATGGGCATGAGGCAGATTGTAATACACACATGATCAAATCTAGGTATAGGAATAATAAAGCTGTTAATCTGTGCTTTGTTACCAATTCACTCTTATCACAAGGGAGTAGACCAAGGACACTGCACACATTTAACCATGAAGGGGCCAAAATTGCCCTCTGCCCCAAACAGGGCGCACCTTCCGTTTTTTAAGTGTTCTGTCTGCCCCTGTGCATGAGACAGACAGTCTGGGGAAATTCAGCACTTGTTTTTTTTGGAGCGGGGCAGATGTGGGGTCGTCAGTGGGGTGGAAGTGCGGGCCGGTTGGAAGCGTCAAAACATTTATTGCGTTAAATTAAGGGCCTTAAATTAGGGACTGGGATTAATAACTAAAAACAAAATCTAATTAATTAAATACATTAGAGATGACAAGGCAGGCAATGTGTCACAGCTGCAACATGTGGAAGCTGGTGGACGCCATTGACATCCACGGCGACCACATCTGCAGCAAGTGTCTGAGGCTAGAGGAACTTCAGCTCCGTGTTGATGAGCTGGAGTCCGAGCTGCGGACTCTACGGAGGGAGAGTTACCTGGATGCCGCGATCCAGGAGCTAGTCACACCAATTAGAGTAATGAATTCAAATTCGATCCATGGTCAGGGACAGGAAGGTGTGACAATGAGAGAAGAAGGTATGGGGACTCAGGATGGAGTGATGGAGGAGCCTCAGCCCTTGCTCTTGTCCAACAGGTTCAAGGCTCTTACTCCTGTGTGGATGAGAGCAGGGACTACAGGGAGGATGAGCACACTGACCACAACACCGTTTATGAAAGGGAAATCATATTTGACAAATTTGCTGGCGTTCTTTGAGGATGTAACAAGCAGGGCGGATAAGGGGGAACCAGTGGATATGGTGTATTTGGATTTCCAGAAGGCATTCGATAAGGTGCCATATAAGAGGTTACTGCACAAGATAAAGGTCCCGGGGTTGGGAGTAATATATTAGCATGATAGAGGATTGGCTAACTAACAGAAAACAGAGAGTCGGGATAAATGGGTCATTTTCCGGTTGGCAAACAATAGCTAGAGGGATGCCGCAGGAATTGGTGCTGGGTCCTCAACTATTTACAATCTATATTAATGACTTGGATGAAGGGACTGACTGTAATGTAGCCAAGTTTGCTGATGATACAAAGGTGGGTGAGAAAGCAATTTGTGAGGAGGACACAAAAAATCTGCAAAGGGATATAGACAGGCTAAGTGAGTGGGCAAAAAAATTGGCAGATGGAGTCTAATGTGGAAACTGTGAGGTTATCCACTTTGGCAGAAAAAGTAGAAAGACAAATTATAATTTAAATGGAGATAAATTGTAAAGTGCTGCAGTACAGAGGGATCTGGGGGGGTCCTTGTGCATGAAACACAAAAAGTGTGTATGCAGGTACAGCATGTAATCAGGAAGGCAAATGGAATGTTGGCCTTTATTGCAAGAGGGATAGAGTATAAAAGCAGAGAAGTCCTGCGACAACTGTATAGGGTATTGGTGAGGCCACACCTAGAATACTGCGTACAGTTTTGGTCTCCGTATTTAAGGAAGGATATACTTGCATTGGAGGCAGTTCAGAGAAGGTTCACTAGGTTGTTTCCAGAGTTGAGGGGCATGACTTATGAAGATAGATTGAGTAGATTGGGCCTATACTCATTGGAGTTCAGAAGATTGAGAGGTGATCATATCGAAACATATAAGATAATGAGGGGGCTCAACAAAGTGGATGCAGAGAGGATATTTCCACTCATAGGGGAAACTAAAACTAGGGGACATAGTCTCAGAATAAGGGGACGCCCATTTAAAACTGAGGTGAGGAAGAATTTCTTCTCTCAGAGGATTTTAAATCTATGGAATTCTCTGCCTCAGAGAGGTCTGGAGACTTTGTCATTGAATATATTTAAGGCGGAGATAGACAGATTTTTGAGCGATAAGGTAATAAAGGGTTATGGGAAGCGGGCAGTGAAGTGGAGGTGAGTACATAATAAGATCCGCCATGATCTTATTAAATGGCAGAGCATGCTCGAGGGGCCAGGTGTCCTATTCCTGCTCCTACTTCTTATGTTCGTATGGAACGGCCGTCGTTTCGAGTCATCAGTTAAAGTGGAGAGCCGCTGCGAACATTGCAGCCACTTTAGTGGCAAAAACTGGGCCACCAGGGAGGGTTTCGGCTGGACTGTTAGCCGACAATTAAAATAAAATGGTGGCCATGGCAGTGCGCCCTCCTCTTTAAGGGGGGACGCACCACCCAGCCACAAGAAGCTTCCCACTGGGGAAGCGGCCAGGGGCATTGAGCAGTGGCCGATCCACTCCCGCGGGGCAATTTCCCACAAGTGGGCGGAAAGGGGGTTGCCGCCAGTCGCTAAGGGGATAGAGCGGGAAGATGGCTGGGGCGGTCCCGTACACTGCTCCAAAAATAACGGAGGGCAATTTAAAAAATGGTGGCCCCTCTGCACCGACCGAGCGGTGAGTCCTTACTGACCCATGGCAGCCTCTTTGAGGCGGTCCCGGCATTTATAGAAAGGGGCAATTTCGGCCCCGAAATCTCTTAATAATAGTTACGGTCTGTGTGTATGTGGGTTAGATTGGGATTGAGAGTGTAGGGTTGGGCTTTTTGTTAAATAAATAGCAGGACCTTCATGTGGGATTTGGGTTGGTATTAAATAAACTGATTCTGCTACTGTTACTTCTGAGTGTAGTTTTATTTACACTATAATACTGCAGAGGGGTATTGTTGTATTATGTGAAGAAGAAAACGATTGCTCCTAGTCTGTTTCACACATTCATTACTCGGTGGGCAAAATGATCTTCTAACTTCTAGTTTTATTTGTGGTTTTGTAATTTTAAATGTGTCCTCTAATTCTGCAAGCATAATCCAAGTTTTTTCTTTGTATTTATTTTCTGCTGGCATTTAGGTTCTCATGAGCTTTTACGCTAATTGTTTTAATTTCTTTTTAGTCCCCAGCAGTACTACTGCTACCAATATGACTCCCAGTGTGTCACCCTAAACCTGCAAGATACATGTAGCAGAGCTTTGGACAAATTGGAGTTTATGGCAAGTGGAGAATAGGAGACCTGCAAGGAGAGCATTGAATAACTAAATCTGGAGGTGACCAGGGCATGAATAGGATTTTAGTCGTGGAGGAGCTGACTTATCATAGAATCATAGAATGGCTGTAGCACAGAAGGAATCCATTCGACCCATCAAATCCGTGCTGGCTTTCTGCAAGAGCACTTCAGCCCTACTCCCCCAACATATGAGGAGAGACTGGATCAACTGAGCCTTTATTCACGGAGCTTAGAAGGATGAGAGGGGATCTCATAGAAACGTATAAGATTCTGACGGGACTGGACAGGTTAGATGCGGGAAGAATGTTCCCGATGTTGGGGATGTCCAGAACCAGGAGACATAGTCTTAGGATAAGAGGTAGGCCATTTAGGACTGAGATGAGGAGAAACCTCTTCACTCAGAGAGTTGTTAACCTGTGGAATTCCTTGCCGCAGAGAGTTGTTGATGCCAGTTCATTGGATATGTTCAAGAGGGAGTTAGATATGGTCCTTACGGCTAAGGGGATCAAGGGGTATGGAGAGAAAGCAGGAAAGGGGTTCTGAGGGAATGATCAGCCATGAACTCATTGAATGACAGTGCAGGCTCGAAGGGCCAAATGGCCTACTCCTGCACCTATTTTCTATGTTTCCCCGTAGCCCTGCAAAAATAAATTTCCTTTAGGTACTTAACCAATTCCCTATTGAAAGCCACGATTGAATCTGCCTCCACCACCATTCAGGCAGTGCATGCCAGATCTTAACCATTCGCTGAGTAAAAATGTTTTTCCCTATGTTGCCTTTGGTTCTTTCATCAATCATCTTAAATCTGTGTCCTCTGGTTCTCGACCCTTCTGCCAATGGGAACAGTTTCTCCCTATCTATTCTGTCTGGACCCCTCATGAATTTGAACACCTCTTTCAAATCTCCTCTCAAACTACTCTGCTCTAAGGAGAAAACCCCAGCATCTCTAGTTCATCCATGTAAACTAGATAGTCCCTCATCCCTGCAATCATTCTCATAAATCTTTTCTGCATCCTCTCTAAGACCTTCACATCCTTTCGAAAGTGTGGACACAATACTCCAGTTGAGGCTGAACGAGTGTTTTATTCAGGTTCATCATAACTTCCCTGCTTTAATACTCTATACCTCTATTATTGAAACCCAGTATTCCGTATGTGTTTTAACTGCTTTCTCAATCTGCCCTGCCACCTTCAACAATTTGTGCACATATACTCTAGGGGGCCGAAATTCATTGAAATACTGCCCACTTACCGCCCAAAATAAAATTTTGGTGAAAAAACACGTATATACTGCCGACATACCGCTCAGCGGAATAGTCATCTTGACATACCGCCAAGCGGTATGCATACCGTCCGCTATGCAGAACCTCCCGCATACTGGCCAAAAAGTCAAATTTTCATGACATACCCTGACATACCATCAGAGCTGCATACCGTCCTGGAAAATGTGGTTTTACTCGATTTTAAGTGGGTGGGAATGGGCAGTAGTGCTCGGAGCCGCCATTTTGAAATTGGGAGCAGTCAGCAAAAGCAGCACCTCAGTATTTCTGAGGTGAATAGTGACGTTACAGTGCGATTTACAGTGGGAAAGGTATTTTTCTTGGTATTGAGTACATTATTAAGATCAAAGACATTTTAGTTATATTTTTTAAATTCAAAAATCTTCTGGAGATTTGAAAAGAATGGGCCCTGTACTATCTCAGCCTGTATTGCTGACTACCTGTCTAATGCAGGATCCAGATGGGAGAAGGTTTATTGAGTAGAGTTATCAGGGTAATGGAGGAGGTCACAGACTGATGGGAGAGGAGGAGGCCTTATCCCAAAGAATTTTCAGGGAGAAATGCTCATACTTGGACCTGACCAATCGACAGTGCGTTCGAAGGATGCACTTCTGAAAAGAGATGATCAATGAGATTTGCCAGCTCATTAAGGCAGACCTGCAGCCCAGTACCACGAACATTACTGCACTTTCTGTCGAAATGAAGGTGACTGCAGCACTTTCCTTTTATGCATGCGGCTCTTTTCAAGCATCAGCTGGGGACATATGCTGTATTTCACAGCATGCTACTCATCGCTGCATTCGACAGGTAACCGAAGCACTATATGCACGCTGGATGGAATTTATAAACTTCCCAATGACCAGGGAGGCACAGAGTGATAGGGCTTTGGAATTTGTACACATTGCCAGCTTCCCCAAGGTGCAGGATGCTGTTGACTGTACCCATGTTGCCCTGTGAGCACCATTACAGGAGGCGGAAGTGTACCAAAACCGTAAGGGATTCCACTCCCTCAATGTGCAGCTCGTCTGCGACCATACACAGCGCATAATGGGAGTGAATCCCATCTTTCCAGGGAACATCCATGATGCGCACATGTTGCGTGAGAGCACTATGTCTGACCTGGTAAATGCTGGATCCTGGAGGACAAAGGGTACAGCCTCACCACCTGGCTCTTGACCCCCCCCCCCGCGGAACCCTCAGACAGAAGCTGAGCAATGATATAATAAGAGCCATATAGCCACACATAATATTATCAAAAAGATAATTGTAGTGCTGAAGCAGCGCTTTCGATGCTTGGACCACTCAGGAGGCAGGCTGCAATACCACCCTGAGCAGGTTGCTCAGTTCACCAGTGGTGTGCTGCATGTTGCATAATTTAGCAATCATGCAGGGACAGGAATTGTCACAGAGGACTGCGGACTGCCTGAGGAGACAGTGCAGGAGACGGAAGAGGAAGAAGAGGAAAATGGGTGGGGGGAGGATGAGGATGAACTTCCAGATGAACCGATGGTAACCCCCCCCCCCCCCAAACACCACAGCGGAGGGCACGCGGAGCATATGCCACTGCAAAATTATTACGTCAGCAGCTCATAAATGAACGCTTTGCTTGAATGTGGAGAGCTGTGTTTTAAGACCCTGATGACTGTTACCCCAAAAGTTTGACACTGTACAAGAGTGCTTCAATTCAATTCAAACATTTATGTAAAAATGTAAAAAATATACAACAATTTTAAAGCTTTGTAAAACTTATAACTATATCTTTGAACAACTAACAACTTTAACAACCACTTTAACAAAACTTTAACAACTTGAATAAATTAAAAAAAATCAAACTTCAATTATTAAATGAACAACTACAACAAAAGACCTTTTACTGTCCTCGAACTCGACCGCGTGCGCCATCATCCTTGGAACTATTCCCCGATTTCTTACTCCCGCCCTTCCCACTGCCCCTGAGTCCGAACCTCCCTGTGGTGGTACCAAGCTGGCGTGCAGCACTGCACCCCGAGTACTGTTGCTGTCGTTGGGGGTCAGACATTGCAGGCGTAATAAATGGGGCCTCAGGAGAAGCTCGTGATGTGGAAGGCACGGCTTCAAGGCTGAAAGCTGCTGGCAGCTCCCCACCTTCAGGTGCTGCCGACCCGACTACTATGGAATGGGGGGACTCCGCGCCATGTCCTGATCCCGTCGATTGCCGCATGGCATCGACGGAGTCGGCAGTTCGCTCCATCGCGGCAATCAGACGTGACATATCCTCCGACTGTCATTCTGATAGAGCCGCGATGTTTCCGGCTATCATAGACATGGCCTTGACCTATATCGATGCTGGCCTGTAATAGACGCATCATGTCCTGGTACATGCCTATCTGTCGTGCAGCAATCGACCTTTTCTGCATCAACCTCTGTCGCTGCGGCAAAGGCGCTGCAACGCTGGGGGTGCATTGCTGCACACTACTTGGTCCCACAGAATCAGAGGAGGCATGGGGGAATCCCCTGAATATACACTCGGTGGTGGAGGATATTCCAGCTGGCCCACATGGAACTGGTGTATCCTCCTCCGTCTCCACCCCCACCCCTACCTCCACTGGCTCCAGGATCAGCGGCTCTTCCTCTTCGTCTACATCATCTCTGGCAGTGGTGAAGTCGGGAGAGGGCTGGGTGACGCCAGAGGTGGAGGCAGTGGGTCTGTGGTCTGGTCTGAATTGTCCAAGTCTGGAAATACAAAACAACATTTAAAAATGCTTGGCACCAGGGGAGGGGTCAGGGTTACATGAGTAGTACAGTGACTGAGCGCAGTCTTAAATCCACTTTGGTGGTAAAAACAGAGAGACAGACTATTATCTGAATGGTCACAGATTAGGAAAAGGGGAGGTGCAACGAGACCTAGGTGTCACGGTACATCAGTCATTCAAGGTTGGCATGCAGGTACAGCAGGCGGTTAAGAAAGCAAATGGCATGTTGGCCTTCATAGCGAGGGGATTTGAGTACGGGGCAGGGAGGTGTTGCTACAGTTGTACAGGGCCTTGGTGAGGCCACACCTGGAGTATTGTGTACAGTTTTGGCCTCCTAACTTGAGGAAGGACATTCTTGCTATTGAGGGAGTGCAGCGAAGGTTCACCAGACTGATTCCCGGGATGGCGGGACTGACATATCAAGAAAGACTGAATCATTTGGGCTTGTATTCACTGGAGTTCGAAGAATGAGAGGGGATCGCATCGAAACGTTTAAAATTCTGACGGGTTTAGACAGGTTAGATGCAGGAAGAATGTTCCCAATGTTGGGGAAATCCAGAACCAGGGGTCACAGTCTGAGGATAAGGGGTAAGCCATTTAGGACCGAGATGAGGAGAAACTTCTTCACCCAGAGAGTGGTGAACCTGTGAAATTCTCTACCACAGAAAGTTGTTGAGGCCAATTCATGAAATATATTCAAAAAGGAGTTAGATGTAGTCCTTACTACTAGGTGGATCAAGGGATATGGCGAGAAAGCAGGAATGGGGTACTAAAGTTGCATGTTCAGCCATGAACTCATTGAATGACGGTGCAGGCTCGAAGGGCCGAATGGCCTACTCCTGCACCTATTTTCTATGTTTCTATGTCCACCACTGCTGCATTACATATTGCAGACAGACAATACATATATACATATACATATGCATCGCGTTACATGCCCCCACCATTGCAATACATCACATGAGGGCAACATTACAGTGCAATAAACTTACATTATATTACATTACATTACATTACATGAGGCCAACATTACAGTTACATTACATGACTTTACAGGACTGCAACACAGACCAGGGATTGTATTGAACTGACTATCCTGTATGAGTGGGTTAGCTCCAACGCCGGTGGTGGCACGGTTGCTATCCCCGACCAGTGACAGGGCATGGATCGCTATCTCCGTCAATAGTTCTTGGGTTGTGGGTCCTTCCCCCGTATGCTGCTGAACCGCAGCTATTGCAGATATCATCTTCTGCAGAAAGTGAAGTAAATGAAAGTAAAAATATTCAATCCATTTAACATCGCAGACACACAGGTTCACACACGCCCACACACACATATTAAAACACTGTATTGATCTTCTTGTCATTGCCTGAAAGCACAAATACATTGCCGTAACGTTAAGATAAATAACATCATCCGTGTGACACTGAACCTACATTTACATGGTACATGGCACATGGGGGGGGTGCATAAATAAAATCATTACTTTTGCTACCTTCACCAGGTCGTTCCACCTCTTACAGCACCTTTCCTCGGTGTGTACCATCATACTTGTGGAGGACACAGCCTCCCCGATCTCATCCTATATTCTGTTGTACTCCTTTGGGTAGGGCTTCCCACAACCACCCTTCATTAGGTTGGAGTACCCCTCCGTAATATTCTCCAGCAGGGCAGGTAACTCCGTCTCGTCGAAGGCGGGCGCCCTCAACCTCCCGTCCTTCTCAATGTTCCTGCACTTCGACTTTTTTTGGAGCATTTCCATTCTATTTACGCTGTTATGATTTTTGATTTCTAAAATATGTCTTACTATTGATATTGTATAATTATTTGTTATTAATATTTATTAACTCTGCAATCTGTGATTAAACCAACTGACCCTCGAATAGCTTGCTGCTCCTTCTCACTCTCTCTCTCCCTCGACTTCAACTCACTGCGCATGCGCGGGTGACCCCTGACCCCCAAAATCGCGGGTAAAAGCTTCTCTGGAAAAAAAAAATTTGCGCATGCGCAGTGTAGAGCCATCGATAAGAAAGTCGATCTGGATCAACTACAATGCTATCTACCGCCCGTTGCACACTGCTCACATACCACCGAAAAAAAATCCACCAAAATTGCGCTCTTTGGTCTTGGCGGTATGCTGGCGGTTTGAAATGACGCACCACCGGCATACCGCCGAGAAATGGGCAGACCTTATGTCCTGACAATTTGGGGCCCTCGGTCTTTCTCTTCCTGCACCCACTTTAGAATTGTACCCTTTAGTTTATATTGCCTCTCCTCATTCTTCCTACCAAAATGTATCACTTCCATTTTTCTACTTTAAATTTCATCTGCCATATGTCCTCCCATTTCACCAGTCTGTCTCTGTCTTCTTGAAGTTTATCACTATCCTCCTCACTGTTCACTATACTTCCAAGTTTTGTGTCATCTGCAAATTTTGAAACAATGTCATGTACTCCCAAGTCCAAGTCATTAATATATCTCAAGAAAAGCATTGGTCCTAGTACCGACCCCTGGCAAACTGTATATTTTCCTCCAGTCCAAAAAACAACCGTTCATCACTATTCTCGATTTCCTATCACTCAGCCAATTCCGTATCCATGCTGCCACTGTCCCTTTTATTCCATGGGCTTCAATTTTGCTGGTAAGCCTATTATGTGGCACTTTATCAAACGCCTTTTTGGAAGTCTATGTACACCACGTCAGCTGCATTGCCCTCATCAACCCTCTCTGTTACCTCATCAAAAAACTCAAGTCAATTTAGTTTAATACAATTTGTCTTTAACAAATCTGTGCTGGCTTTCCTTAATTAATCCACACTTGTCCAAGTGACTGTTAACTTTGTCCCTGATTATCGTTTCTAAAAGCTTCCCCACTACCGAGGTTAACCTGACTGGCCTGTATATAAGAACATAAGAAATAGGAGCAGGAGTAAGCCTCGAGCCTGCTCCATGGCTGATCTGATCTTGACCTCAACTGCACTTTCCTGTCCGCTCCCCATAACGCTTGACTCCCCTATTGTTCAAAATTCTGTCTATCTCCACCTTAAATATATTCAATGATTCAGCCTCCACAGCTCTCTGGGGTAGAGAATTCCAAAGATTCACGACTCTCAAAGAAGAAATTCCTCATCTCCATTTTAAATGGGCGACCCCTTATTCTGAAACTATGCCCCTCGTTCGAGATTCCCCCACGAGGGAAACATCCCCTCTGCATCTACCCTGTCAAGCCCCCCCCCCCTCCCCCATAATCTTATATGTTTCGGTAAGATCACCTCTCATTCTGTAGTTGCTGGGTTTATCCTTGCACCCTTTTCTGAACAAGGGTATAACATTTGCAAATCTCCAGTCCTCTTGCACCATCCCCTGTATCTAAGGAAGATTGGAAGTTTATGGCCAGTATCTCCACAATTTCCTCCTTAACCTTCCTCAGCATCCTAGAATGCTTCCCATCAGTCCTGATGACGTATCAACGATACGTACAGACAGTCTTTCTAGTACCTCCTCTTTATCAATTTTTATCTCATCAAGTATCTCCATTGCCTCCTCTTTTACAATGACTTTGGCAGCATCTTCTTTCTTGACAGATGCAATGTACTCATTGGTGCAGAAATTGCAGTCGGAGGCTTCCCGCATAAGCCTCCAACCTGAAAAAAATCTACAAACTTACCTGGTGGTCCGGCAGGTTTGGCAACAGACGTTTCGCAAGCGTCCCTGGGATCACGTGCGCCGGCCCAACTAATCAAAGTAGAGGTATTCGCATTCATACTTGTGGTGAGTTCCGTATATACGGAATCACCATAAGTATGAATGGGAATACAGGTTGAACCTCCCTTAACCGGCACCCTTGGGATCTGGCCTGTGCTGAATGAGGGATTTTGCCGGATGAGGGGAGGTCATCGGCCCGGGGAAGGAGGGGGGAGGTGGCCCGAGGTCGGGGTGAGGAGGTCAGTGGGCCCCGAAGTGTCGGTGGGCCGATGGCCCCGAAGAGTCGGCGGGCCCTGAAGTGTGGGCGGGCCTCAATGAGTCGGTGCAGCCCGAGTGGGCCCGATGAGTCATTGCGGCCCGCTAGGCAGACCTCCCCGGAGGCAGCGCTGAGCGGAGGAGCGACCGACCCGAGAACGTGGCCCGTCGGGCAGAACCCCCGGAGGGAGCGCTGTGTGGAGGGACGGCCGGCCCAAGAACGTGGACCACCGGCCCGACCTCCCAGAAGCAGCTTTGAGTGGAGGTGCAGCCGGCCCAAGTATGTGGCCCACCGGGCAGACCCCCGCCCGGAGGAAGCGCTGAGCAGAGGAGCTGCCGGCCCAAGGACTGTGGCTGCAGGAGTTCCAGCAAGGCGAGGAGGAGGCAGTCGATAACCCTGTTACCGAGGAAAAAGATTATATTGGTGAGTACCCTGTACGAATCTTTTTTTAATGTATGTTCTGAGAGCGGGGAAGGAAGGATTTTGACCGGCCGCGTTCTGCACATACGCCACCAGGAATGGTGCCGGACGAGGGGTGGTGCCGGATAAGGGAATCCTGGATAAGAGAGGTTCAACTTGTACTCTGAAAAATACATAAACACCTAAAATACATTTTTTTAAAACATCACATATTTAAAATTAATCAAAATGGAATTTAATTAATTTTTTTTTAACTAAGTTTTTGAAAAATAAATTTACATATTTTAAAGGGTCTAAAAATAAACTTTCCTTATTTCACAGGTTTTTTAATGTTTAATTTATTGAAAAAAAATTATTTTTACGTCCTTTAAATGTCTTACGCTGGCATAAGAAATTCATGGTCATTTGCTGGGCAGAAGTTGGGCAAATAGCCCAACTCTCTGCCAGTGAATGCCCATTTCTGTCAGATTTGTAGGATCTTGATAAGATTCTAGATAGATCACAAGTTCCGGGATTTGGCGCAGGCATAGTACATGCCTAAATCTGGAACTTGCCGGGCCCCTATGGGTTCATGAGTACCTCGTACACACACACATAGGGGCCGCAAATTCAGAGCCAATTTAGTACCTCAGCCATGCCTTCATCCTCCATGCGTAGGTCTCCTTTTTGGTCTTTAATCATCCCCACCCTCCTCTTGCTACCTATTTATTTATATGCTTATAGAAGACTTTTGAATTCCCTTTTATGTTAGCAATTCCCTTTTTTGTTAGCATTTCATGACCTCAGGACATCCCAAAGTGCTTTACAGCCAATTAAGTACTTTTGAAGTGTAGTCACTGTTGTTATGTAGGCAACATAGAAATGTAGGTGGAGGTGAGCAATGTAGCAGAGTTAAAAATAAGCAGTCTTGGTGATGGATAGAATGTAGGATATAAAGCCCTGTTCATGGTCAAACAATACAACATGGTTACAAGGCGTGCTCAGTAATTTCAAAAACTGTTGAAGTAACAATAACAATTCAGTTCATGTCTTTGGCTAGATACTTTATAGTACTGACAGAAGGTTGGAAGCTGACTACAAGTATTTGAATTTTGGGAAAGATGTGCATAGAGTTAGCAGGCAGTGTCATATTCTAAGATTGTAGAGGGAAAAAGGAAGTCAGACAAGGGGATGTCATTGAAGGGGGATGGATGGGTCAAGAATGGGTTTTTAAGAAGGGTATGAAAGGCGGTTGATGGCGATTTTGAAAGTACAGAGTCCATGGAGAGAAAACCACTGACAATGTCAGTAGTACTGCATGAAAAAAGGCTCGCCACAGGTGTACACTGTTTGGCCACACCCACTAAGGTGTAACAACCACATCTGCAGACTTTGGCACATATACCTGGCAATGACCATGGCAAACTGTCTTCATTGATATGCAGTTTGCTGTTTCCATTATTTATGCTTCTGAACTTATTCTAATGAACTCACCTTGGAAAATTGGGTGGAAAAAGCAAAGCTCAGTTTGTATCAGTAAAAAAATGTTTTTTTAATCATGGGTATAAACTGCAATCTATATAGGAAAATCTAAGCTGCTGTGGGTATATTGATTAATAACGGATATCAAGTCACATTTATAATGTAGTTTCAAGGTATGGCTGAAATATTTAGCTGTCACACATTCTGTTGTACTGGACTTAACCTTACCTGTATCAAACTAAGGCATGTTGTCGAAATCTCGACTCTCAATTTAACTAAAAATCTGAAACTCTGACACAAACAGCTCCGGTAGATGTCCCTTTAATAGTTTTACTTGCTGCAAGGAAAAGCCTTGCTAAGTCAAAGGCTCGGCGAAGACTTCTTCAGAGGTACAAAATCACATTATCTTTATACGGAAGAACAAACAAAGAAATTATGGCTCCATCACGTGTATCAGTTCTGCCCTTGCGGTCAGCAAATACAGATAAGGAGTTCTTCAATCACTTAATTAACACCACATCCTTGTTTTGCTCTATATCTATACAACCTTTATCTAGTATTTCTAAGGTTTAGCATAGCAACAGTTATTAGTAGGGAGTATAATTCTAACAGAACATTCTTTCTGTTAGGGAGGATAAATTCAAGGTTTCCTCACTCACATAGATGGCTCCTGCATTTCTAAATTAGTCGGCTATCAGTCAAGGTTAATATGTTTATGCAGAAACAGGCTGTCTGCTGCAGGGGCTTCTGGGAGAACCGAGACTCCATTGTGTTTTATTACAAAAGGGTACATTTAACAGAAAGTGTAACTTCAAAAAATACATTTTCACAATGTTTGTTATGTTAGAAATAGCCAAGTTAAGGCTATCTCTGGTCACTTTAATAATCAGTTTTCACTGGAAACCAGTCTGGTGCATTTTGGGCTGGAAATTTGGTATCGCCCAATTTGAGGCATTTATCCTGTCCGGGTGGTAACTATAGCACCTTCGTAAAGTTTGCCCCAGGTACCACAAAATTAGATTTCAGCGTCCCAAGAGGGAAAGGGAGCACTAAATCAGTTGTTGCACAATTGTCTTAGGGCTATGGAACCGAAAGTCTCAGCGATAAATTTCCAGAATGAATATGCATGCTGCGAAGACTGCTATATATCTCGTGTGTTAAGTTCAAAATAACTCCACGAGATTGTGTTATAAGCTCAAACCATTGTGACCTTGGTCTCTTTAATATAACTCCAAAGTGAGGCAGCAGCATGGTGGGCTGCCTTTTATATCTGCTTGCTCCAGGATGCACAGGTGACCCATAGGTCTCCTACAGGTGTACCCCCTAGTGGCAAGTCTTACACATAGGTGAGGTTTACATACATAACATCACTTTCCCCCCAAAGTCTTAAGTAGAAGTTATTTACAGGTTGAGGCGATCTGGCATTCTGAGTTCCCAGCTCGTTCGCCTGAGTTGAAGTCCTGGCATGGGTGAGTTGGTCGGATCATTGCTGCACAGCAGCGCGGCTGGTCTGATCAGACTGTCGGGCATGGTGGGTTCATCCTCATGGTTGATAGCGAGTTCGATTGCTGGTTGGATGTGTGTTGGTGGATCATAGATGGTAAAGTCTTCTTCAAACTGTTCTTGGATGTCCGTGAATCGCAGTTTGATCTGATCCAAGTGCTTTCTGCACGTTTGCCCATTCATAACCAATTTAACAACAAATATTCTATTCCCCTCCTTGGCTAAGATAGTGCCAGCAATCCACTTGGGACCGTGACCGTAATTTAGAACCAACACCGGATCATTAACCTCAAGGTCACGCAATACCGCCGCGCGATCGTGGTACACATTATGCCGGTGCTGCTGGGTTTCTACATGATCATTGAGATCTGAGTGGACTAAGGAGAGCCTGGTTTTGAGTGCTCTCTTCATTAACAATTCTGCAGGGGGAACCCCGGTGAGCGAGTCGGGGCGCGTCCGGTAGCTGAGCAGGACCCAAGATAACCGGGTCTGCAAGGAGCCGTCCGTTACGCATTTCAAGCTCTGCTTGATGGTTTGGACTGCCCGTTCTGCTTGACCGTTGGATGCGGGCTTAAATGGGGCAGACCTGACATGCTTAATGCCATTGCGGGTCATGAACTCGTTGAATTCCGAGCTGGTGAAACATGGTCCTTTGTCACTAACAAGGACATCGGGCAAATCACGGGTGGCGAACATGTGGCTTTCAGTGGTGGCAGTGGACGTACATGATGACATTATTATACATTCAATCCATTTAGAATAAGCGTTCATTGCTTCTAGAAACATCTTCCCTAGAAAGGGGCCAGCAAAATCTACGTGGACCGTGGACCACGGTTTGGAGCGCCATGACCACAGGCTTAGTGGGGCCTCCCTGGGTGCATTGCTCAACTGTGAGCAAGTGTTGCATTGATGTACGCATGACTCCAGTTCGGAGTCAGTGCCGGGCCACCAAACGTGCGACCTGGCGATAGCCTTCATCATGACTATGCCTGGGTGGGTACTGTATAGGTCGCGTATAAACGTTTCACTGCCGTTTTTTTGGCAAAACCACGCGATTCCCCCATAGGAGACAATCCGATTGGATGGACAATTCATCCTTACGTCGGTGAAATGGCTTAATTTTATCATGCATTTCCCCGGGAACGGCCGACCAGCTCCCATTGAGGATGCAGCTTTTTACTAGTGATAGCACAGGGTCTTGGCTAGTCCAGGTCCTGATCTGGCGAGCCATGATGGATGACCGTCGCTTTCAAAAGCATCCATTACCAGAAACAAGTCTGCGGGTTGCGCCATTTCCACCCCGGTGGTGGGCAATGGCAGCCGACTGAGGGCGTCAGCGCAGTTCTCAGTGCCTGGTCTGTGGCGGATTACATAGTCATATGCAGACAATGTTAGTGCCCATCTTTGGATGCGGGACGAAGCAGTTGATACTTCACTGCTCTCAGAAAGCAAAGGTAAGTAGTTTGTGGTCGGTTTCGAGCTCGAACCGGAGACCAAATAGATATTGGTGTATTTTCTTAACCCCGTATACACATGCCAACGCTTCTTTCTCAACCATACTGTAGGCTCTTTCAGCCCTGGATAAACTTCTGGATGCAAATGCAACCGGTTGCAGTTTGCCTGACACATTTGCTTGCTGTAACACACAACCGACCCCATACAACGACGCATCACAAGCTAGTACTAAATGTTTACATGGGCCATACAATACAAGTAACTTGTTAGAGCATAGCCGGTTTCTGGCTTTATTAAAGGTTGTCTCTTGAGATTTACCCCAAACCCAGTTGTCACCCTTGCGAAGCAATAAATGCAAGGGTTCCAGCAAAGTGCTCAACCCCGGTAGAAAGTTACCAAAATAGTTGAGGAGTCCCAGGAACGAACCAGCTCTGTCACATTCTGTGGTTTGGGTGCATACTTGATGGCCTCCGTCTTGGAGTCCGTGGGTCTGATGCCGTCTGCTGCAATCTTTCTCCCCAGAAATTCGACCTCTGGCACCAGGAAAACACACGGAGTGTTTCAGCCTGAGTCCCACTCTGTCCAGTCACTTTAGAACCTCTTCCAGGTTGTGCAAGCGTTCGGTGGTGTTGCGACCAGTGATCAAGATGTCGTCTTGGAACACCATGGTTTTTGGAACCGATTTCAGCAGACTCTCCATGTTCCTCTGGAAGATGGCCGCAGCCGAGCGAATCCCAAAGGGGCATCTGTGGTACACGAACAGTCCTTTGTGTGTATTGATGCACGTCAATTTCTTTGACAGTTCAGCCAGCTCCTGTGTCATGTAAGCAGAGGTTAAGTCTAGCTTGGTGAATGACTTTCCCCCTGCTAGCGTTGTGAATAAGTCCTCCGCTTTGGGTAGTGGGTACTGGTCCTGTAACGAGACTCGGTTGATCGTTACCTTGTAGCCCCCGCAGATTCTGACCATCCCATCGCTCTTTAGCACCAGCACGATTGGACTGGCCCACTCGTTGAACTCGACTCGATCTGATTCCCTCTTGTTGAAGTCTGTCCAGCTCGATCTCGACTTTCTCTCGCATCATAGATGGGTCTGCTCGGGCATTGTGATGAACGGGCAGTGCCCCAGGAACAAGATGGATCTGCATTTTGGCGCCTGTGAAGTTGCCGATGCCCAGCTTGAATAACGGCGGGAATTTGTTTAGCACCTGGGCGCATGGGGCGTCATCCACCGAAGACAGTGCTTTGATGTTGTCCCAGTTCCATTGGATCTTTCCTAGCCAGCTTCTGCCGAACAGCGTTGGGCCATTGCCGAGTACAATCCATAGTGGTAAATCATGCACTATTCCGTCGTATGACACTTTCACTACCGCACTGTCGATAACAGGTATGAGTTCTTTGCTTAAGTGCGCAGCGTTGTGTGAATCGGGCTCAGTTTTGGCCTCTGTACCTTGTTGCCTCACAGTTTCTCAAAAGCCTTCTGGTTTTTGATTGATTGAATCGCCCCCGTGTCCAATTCCATGGAGACTGGAATGCAGTTAAGTTTAACTTTTAACATTATCGGAGGGCTTTTGATGGTGATGGTGTGTACCCCATACACTTCCTCTTAATCCTCAGGTTGAGTTGCCTCTCCTGCTCGTTCAGCGTGATCCGCGCTGGATCGGTCGTTCTCTGCTGACTCGGCCACATGGCGAGTCAGAAGTCGCTTGCACATTCGCTGGAGGTGCCCCATTGTTCCACAGCCCTTGCACACATAGTGCTTGAATCGACATTGATGGGCTCTGTGACTGCCCTCGCAGCACCAGCATGGATTCGCATTAGCACTCCACAGCGGCCTCTGAGTCACCCTAGGCCTGGCCTCTGCGGTCGTGTGGGCCCTACCATGTACAGTTCTGCCTGCTGAAAGCATTATTTTATGCACAGTACTTGCCGGTGAGCTACAATGCTGTAAAGATATCTGTTTCGTGTTGTCGCTCGTGGATATGAAGGCCTGGGCTATCGTGATGGCCTTGCTCAGATCTAAGGCTTCGGCAGACAGCTGTTTGCGAAGAAATATCTTGTGGCCGATTCCAAGCATGCAAAAGTCCCGGAACATTTCCCCCCCAAGGATCCTGCAAATTTGCACTATCCCACGAGGCGTCTTAGGTCGGCGACAAAGCTCGCCACGTTCTGGCCCTCGGAGCGATGGTGCGTGTAAAAGCGATACCTGGCCATTAAGATGCTTTCCTTCGGCTGGAGGTGTTCCCGAGCCAGCGCACACAGCTCTTTGTAGGTCTTGTCCGGTGCCGGCAGATATTTGAGGAGGCCATATATCGAAGACCCACATACAATGAGCTTGATCGCCGTCTCAGCCGTGTCCAGCTCGTTGGCCACGAAGTACTGGTCGAGACGCTCAACGAAGGCTTCCCAATCATCACCCTCAACAAATCTCTGAAGAATACCAACGGCAGCCATTTCTGCATGAAAGTTCATGATCTGTAACTCGTCGCCAGTTGTTAAACATAGAAAATAGGAGCAGGCCATTCGGCCCTTCGAGCCTGCACCACCATTCAATAAGATCATGGCTGATCATTCACCTCAGTTTTCCTTTCCTGCTTTCTCTCCATACCCCTTGATCCCTTTAGCCGTAAGGGCCATATCTAACTCCCTCTTGAATATATCCAATGAACTGGCATCAACAACTCTCTGCGGTAGGGAAGGCCACAGGTTAACAACTCTCTGAGTGAAGAAGTTTCTACTCATCTCAGTCCTAAATGGCTTGCCCCTTTAGAATGTTGCTGTAATGTGGCTCTTTTTGCTTTTTGCCTTGGGATTCTCTGCCCTCCACTTTTACTTTTCTTCTTTCTATCTTTTGCTTCTGCCCCCATTCTACTTCCCTCTGTCTCCCTGCATTGGTTCCCATCCCCCTATTAGTTTAACCCCTCCCCAACAACACTATCAAACACTCCCCCTAGGACATTGGTTCCGGTCCTGCCCAGGTGCAGACCGTCCGGTTTGTACTGGTCCCACCTCCCCCAGAACCGGTTCCAATGTCCCAGGAATTTGAATCCCTCCCTTCTGCACCACTCCTCAAGCCATGTATTCATCTGAGCTATCCTGCGATTCCTACTCTGACTAGCACGTGGCACTGGTAGCAATCCTGAGATTACTACTTTGGAGGTCCTACTTTTTAATTTAACTCCTAACTCCCTAAATTCAGCTTGTAGGACCTCATCCCATTTTTTACCTATATCCTTGGTACCTATATGCACCACGACAACTGGCTGTTCACCCTCCCCCTTCAAAATGCCCTGCACCCGCTCCGAGACATCCTTGACCCTTGCACCAGGGAGGCGACATACCATCCTGGAGTCTCGGTTGCGGCCGCAGAAACGTCTGTCCATTCCCCTTACAATAGAATCCCCTACAACTATAGCTCTCCCACTCTTTTTCCTGCCCTCCTGTGCAGCAGAGCCACCCACGGTGCCTTGGCTGCTGCTGCTCTCCCCTAATGAGTCATCCCCCTCAACAGTACCCAAAGCAGTGTATCTGTTTTGCAGGGGGATGACCGCAGGGGACCCCTGCACTGCTTTCCATCCATTGTTCTTCCTGTTGGTCACCCATCCCCTATCTGGCTGTGTACCCTTTACCTGCGGTGTGACCAACTCACTAAACGTGCTATTCACGACATCCTCAGCATCATGGATGCTCCAGAGTAAATCCACCCGCAGCTCCAGTGCTGCAATGCGGTCTATCAGATGCTGCAGGCGGATACACTTCCCGCACACGTAGTCGTCAGGGACACCGGAAGCATCCCTGACTTCCCACATAGTACAGGAGGAGCACAACACGTGTCCGAGCTGTCCTGCCATGACTTACCCTTAGAATAATTTAATTTGGCAACAACAATGCTAAATGTTACTTACTGATAAAGAAAAGAAAAAACAAAAGCTACTCACCAATCACAAGCCAATCACTTACCCCCTTGGCTGTGACGTCACCTTTTGATTTCTTTCTACTTCTTTTTTGCCTTCTCTCCCCGCTGCAGCTGCACCGGCTGGGCTTTATAGGCTGCTCGCCTCACAAACCCCCGCCTCCTGACGGCCGCTGCTCTCCTCGAACTGTTGGGCCTTTATAGGCTGCTTGCCTCACGAACTCCCGCCTCCCGACTGCCGCCGCTCTCCTCGAACTGTTAGGCCTTTATAGGCCGCTCGCCTCACGAACTCCCGCTTCCCGACTGCCGCCGCTCTCCTCGAACTGTTGAGCCTTTATAACACCGTGGACAGCCGATTCTTAAAGGCGTGGTAAAATAAGTGTGCACATGTGCAGTTTCAACTTCTGTCTACTCAGAGCAGGAAAATGGAGGAAGAAGCAAGTCGCCAGTGTGCCCACCGTTTCTTGCCCACAGCCATCGAGGCAGTGGAGAGGTGGTGGAATGTGCTGCAACCTTCCAGTGGACGGAGGGCCGCTCCTAGACTCTTTAGAAGGCTATGGAGGGAGTTGGCTCAGCATGTCTCCGCCAGGAACACGGTGGCCAGAACTGCGACACAACGTCGCAAGAAATTCAACGACTTCACTAGGATCATCAGGATGAGTACTCTTTCTATTAACGTTGCAATGCCATAATGTGAACTTCACTGTCTCACACAATGTAAAGTCTTTGCAGTACCTACTCCTTCACTTTGTGTACCAGGCCATGGTCTTCATTGGCGAAGCCAACATAAAATTTCAGGCTCACTTCAGCAGCCATTCCCTACCCATCCAAGCGTTGCTGATCTTCTTGTTCCCTACTCAGCCTGACCCCTCCTCGCACTATCGTTTCACTCTTGATATGCATTCACAACACTTCAGCCTCATCCTTCATCTTGGGTGGTTGTCACCTCACCCCACCATTCACACATCCACTCTGCACAGACATGCAGATTCAAATGGAGATCTGCACACTTCCATAGAGTAGCAGCTATTCAACTATGGAAGGCACATGTGGCACACGATGAGCTGCACACTCACTCACACCTTCGTGTTTTTTATTGCAGTCAAAACTAGCATACAACAGGCGCGAATAGGTGCGCACTGGAGGAGGGGAGCCCGACACCCAGGGTCTCACGGAGGTGGGGGGAACGAGTGTCCGCCATCATGGGCACATGAGCTGGTGCAGAGCGATCGGCAAAGCCGAGCCCACTGTATACAGTGACGGTATGTTAATGCCCTTTGCGTTTTATGTGAGACCCTGTAAGAACATAAGAACATAAGAAATAGAAGCAGGAGTAAGGCCATACGGCTCCTCGAGCCTGCTCCAGCATTCAATAAGATCATAGCTGATCATCGACCTCAACACCACTTTCCCACCTGATCTCCATATCCCTTGATTCCATTACAGTCCAAAAATCTATTTATCTCAGCCTTGAATATATTCAGAAACTCAGCATCCACAGCCTTCTGGGCAGAGAATTCCAAAGATTCGCAACCCTCTGAGTGAAGAAATTCCTCCTCATCTCTGTCTTAAATGGCCTACCCCTTATCTTGATACTGTGCCCCCTAATTCAAGACACTCCAGCCAGGAGAAACAACCTCTCAGCATCTACTCTGTCAATCCCCTTCAGAATCTTATATGTTTCAATGAGATCACCTCTCATTCTTCTTAACTCCTGAAAGTATAGGCCCATTCTACATAATCTCTCATCATAAGAAAGCCCTCTCATCCCAGGAATCAATCTGGTGAACCTCCGTTGCACCGCCTCCAAGGCAAGTATATCCTTCCTTAGATAAGGAGATCAAAACTGTGCACAGTTCTCCAGGTGTGGTCTCACCAAGGCCCTGTACAATGGGAACAAGACTTCCTTACACTTATACTCCAACCCCCTTACAATAAATGACAACATGCTATTTTGCCTTCCTTATTGCTTGCTGCCCATGTCCTAACTCGCACCAAGTCCCACTTATCCATCACCCTTGTGTTCGCTGACCTACATTGGCAATGCCTCGATTTCAAAATTCTCTTCCTTATTTTCAAATCCCTTCATGGCCTCACTCTTCCCTATCTCTGTAATCTCCTCCAGCCTCACAACCTCCTGAGATGTCTGCGTTCCTCTAATTCTGCCCTCCTGAGCATCCCTGATTGTAATGGCTCAACCACTGGTGGGCGTACCTTTTGTTGCCTAGGTCCCAAGCTCTGGAATTCCCTGCCTAAACCTCTCTGCATCTCTACCTTTCTTTCCTCCTTCAAGACATTCCTTAAAACATACCTCTTTATCACCTACTAATTCTACTTATGCAGCTCGGTGTCAAATTTTTATCGCTTAATACTCCTGTGAAGCGGCTTGCAACATTTCACTACGTTAGAGGCACTATGTTAATACAAGTTGTTATTGTTGCTGTACCTGCATGCTATCTTTCTGTGTTCCTTGCACAAGGACATCCAAATCCATCTGGACACCAATATTTAAAGGTTTCTCACCATTTAAAAAAATAACCTCCCATTTCCCTACATTATACTCCATCTGCCACCTTACTGCCCACTCACTTAGTCTATCTATATCCATTTGCAATCGCTTTGTGTTCTCCTCACAGTTTAGTGTCCCACCTAGCTTTGTATCGTCAGCCAACTTATTGGATACATACTCGGTCCCTTCATCTAGGTCATTAATATAGATTGTAAATTGCTGAGGCCACAGCACTGATCCTTGCAGCAGTCCACTAGTTACAGCCTGCCCTGAAAATGACCCGTTTATCCCTACTCTCTGTTTTCTATCCGCTAACCAATCCTCTATCCATGCTAACCTCAAATCCCATGAGCCCTTATCTTGTGGAATAATCTTTTACGTGGCACCTTATCAAATGCCTTTTGGAAATCCAAAAATATTACATCTACTGGTTGCCCTTTATTTACCCTCCTAGTTACATCCTCAAAAAACTCTTAATAACTTTGTCAAACATGATTTCCTTTCATTAAATCATGTTGACGCTGCCTAATCATGTTATGATTTTCTAAGTGCCCTGATACCACTTCCTTAACAATGGATTCCAATATTTTCCCAACAATTGATGTCAGCCTAACTGGTCTGTAGTTCCCTGTTTTCTCCATTGTCTATTTTTTCTCTTTTTATCAATTTTTTTGGTCATCCTTTGCTGGTTTCTGAAACTCTTCCAATCTTCAGACTTACTACTATTCTTCAAAACATTATAAGCTTCTTCCTTCAATCTAATGATATCCTTAACTTCTTTCGTTAGTCACGGATAGATCACTTTTCTTGTGGAGTTTTTGATTCTCAATGGAATGTATTTTTGCTGAGCATTATGAAATATTTATTTAAATGCTAGCCACTGCTTATCGACTGCCATACCTTTTAATGTATTTTTACAATCTACCTTAGCCAATTCGCCCTTCATAACTATGAAATTTGCTTTATTTAAGTTTAAGACTCCAGTTTCGGATTTAGGCAAGTCACTCTCAAACATAACATGAAATTCTTTCATATTATGATCACTCTGTCCCAGAGGATCCTTTACTATGAGATTGCTAATTAACTTTGTCTCATTACACAATAAAGATCTAAAATAGCCTGTTCTCTGGTTGGTTACATGACATATTGTTCTAGGAAACTGTCCCGATTGTATTTCACGAACTTATCCTCCAGATTACCTTTGACAATTTGATTTGTCCAGTCTATATGAAGATTAAAGTACCCCACGATTATTGCATTACCGTTGTTGCAAGCTCCTACTATTTCTTGATTAATACCCTTGATACCACATGCCTTATCCCCTTTACATATAAATGTCCAATGCCACCTCCTTCTTCCCTTTCTGTCCCCTCCCCTGCTGCTAACCACAGTTTTGTTGCTTTGTACTTAGAGATGATGAGCCAGAAGTGCAGCAGCCTGCCTGTGAGCCCTCCACATCCAACTACGGGGGAGACGAGGAGGAAAGGGACGACAGTGGTATGCCAGACGGGACACTCCATCAGCAACACCGAATGGAGACACATCTCGGTGGAAGACATGACATTCCTGGGGGTTGAAGAGCATGAGGCTCCTGGCCCCAGTGGCCTGCAGCAATGCCCACTCTAGGGGAAGCTCGGGGGCCAGCTCCCTGGAGGGTGAGTCGACCCAGGAGTCCTGCTCAGAGCCACTAAGATGTGGACCTGGAGCTTATGGGTGCATTGGAAAGGGTCCCGCAGAGCATGGATGCACTTGCTCTGAGGTTGGGGGAGATAGCCTGAAGCACTGTCCGTGCCTCTCAGCAGCCCATCGAGCCCATCCTTGCCCAACTCCAGAGGGAGATGGGCTCAACGAGCGACAGTGGAATCCCAGAGGTAATGGCACGTGCCATCGTTGACGTGACAACAGCTATCACATCACAGGCTGAAACCACGCAAGTCCTTCGTAATCTGATTCAATCACTGGTTGCTGGCATCAACTCAGAATGCTGTGTTTCAGACTCAGTCTGCTCTGAGTCAGTCTCAGATTGATGCCATGCAAACACTGACTGCTGCCATCCTCTCTGTGTTCCCCACAGTCCCAACGGGGAAGTGACTGTGCCGATGCAGGCCAGAAATCTGTGCTCCCACAGATTGCTCGGAATGCTGAGGCTCTGCCCATGGGGCGTGGCAGTGGGCCGCTGGAAATGGAGATGCTGTCCTTGCTCAAGATAACAGTATTCCAGCTCCCACCATTGCCACTCCGCCTTTCCACCTGCTGCGGTCTACACACCAGTCATCTGAGACTGCTACCGCCGATGCTGAAACAGTCGATTCCGCAGGCGCACCTTCCAGGCCCAGAGCTGGTCCAGGGCATCCTGCTCGGCCATCTGTAGCGTCTGTCTTACAGACACAGCAGCCTTCAAGCAGCCTTGTTGCGGGCACTGCGGCCACATTAAGGAGGAGCAGTAGATGTGGGAGGAGGGTTAAGGAAAGGGGTGGAAAATCAGAGAGCAAGTCGCAATAAAGACTTTGGCCACCATGGACAGATGTCCTCATCCTGTAAATATAATTGTAAATATCTCCTTGCAGTTGTTTAATGCCTGCTATTGGTGTATGGGTTGTAAATCTATGGAATTCTCTGCCCCAGAGTGCTGTGGAGGCTGGGTCATTGAATATATTTAAGGTGGAGATAGACAGATTTTTGAGTGATAAGGGAGTAAAGGGTAATGGGGACCAGGCAGGGAAGCGGAACTGAGTCCATGATATGAATAGCCATGATCTTATTCAATGGCGGAGCAGGCTCGATGGGCCAAATAGCCTACTCCTGCTCCTATTTCTTACGTTCTTAAAGATGGTGGGACCGCCTGGTTTCTCCGCTACAGCAGCGGATGCTAAATGAGGCAGCCGCTCCTAATTTTGCGAGCGAGACACTAGCAGGTCACTGCATGCGTACTGACGCCATGATCTGACTGATGTTAGACGGCGAGGCAGTAGCGTTTTGAGCTGCCAGTAAACATGAACCAAATTTCCCGTCGGGACACTACAATCTGCCCAGCCGGGCGTTAAGCCATTCGAGACGCGTTAACACCCCTCCAGGCTGCAAAATGAGGCATTACACAACCAAATTTCTCGCCCATTGTGTTTAATCAGAATTTAAGACGGAATATAACACATTAGTTATACAGCAAAAATATACGACTGTGACAAGTAGCTGGTATCCAATCCTGATTGGACAAACGGATAACGCAGGTGAGCAGTTCTCTGGTTTACGGCCTCTCTTTTTCTCTCATCTAGAGTCTCCTTCGGTAAAGCATGGGATTGCTCTCAAAGAGCAATCGACCAGCACAACTCCCAGTCTTTCCCTCCACCGTTTTGCAAGGATAGGCCTTCAGGGTGTTACTTTTATTGTGTTTTTAGGGGTGGGCCTGGAATCGGATATTGACAGCACCTCTTGGCTTATCGAGGTTCTCCTAAAAACTCTATACCCAATGGGGCCTCGAGATCTTTTTCTATACTTGCTGATGAAGACTCACCCTGAAGGAAGGGTCTTTACAACCATTATACATCCATCTTGTTTAGAGTTTTGAAAGCCAATTCATCCATCTGAGTCTTATCTTGTCTTGTCCTCCGGCATTCTCAGGCAAAATTTGGGGCCATTAAAAGAGAAGCCCTTTGTTAGAACTGTCTTACTCCAGCCAGTTGCCATGGAGACTCTTACCCGTATCAAACACATTCTATGTATTTTATACTAATTAACTTTTAATGTTAAACAAACTCCAAATTCTACCTTAGTATTATACTTGGTTATTAGTAATAATGGAAGAAACATTAGATTGATCTTCATTGGCCAAATTAAAGCCTAAGTCAAAATGTTATGCATTCTCTAATCTAACCACTGTCTCGAGACAATCTCCCAAGGGAAGCAAAACTTAAGTATTCTCGGGTAAAACATAGCTTATGCATGAACCCTTTATGTGACTCGAGTAGAAACATACAATTCTAAACACGGCATTAGTTTCGGGTAACCCTGATTTCTAACAGTTAACAATAGGTTTCTGTAAAATGAAAAATAGTTTCCAATAATATGAAACACTTTGTTTTTGTTAGTTGGAACCAGTGGAAACTCAGGCCTTCGTGAATGCATTCAAGCAGCCAGGCAACATCCGAGAAGGTGGCTTTTCCTTTAAGAATGTAAACTACCTATGTGTGAGAGCAGATATGAATTCAGTGTACGGTAAATATGTAAGCTGAGATTTATTATTATTTATATTAAAATAGTAGGCACATATTCACTTCCTGTTCAATCTTTATGCATTTTAAACTGTACCTACTGTACTGCCCTTTGTGCATCTTTCTACTGCTTGTGTCAAAGACTGATATTGATCTAAGTGAGAAATATTTGAAGAGAATAACTGCAAACAGATGTGAATGAGCTGCTACTGTCTATCAAGTTTAAAATGAAAAGAGTAGAGGAATTGACTTATATTTGGTCAGGTTTTGTGTACTGCATTTTTAAGCCATTTATTCAGGGCATGTCTGGAATCAGCAATTTCTTTTTGTGGAGCTTCGTTAAAACTGATATTGAATTATGAATTAAGCTGTTTAATAACTGGATGCTGGTTTCTTTGAACAGAATAAGGAGGGCCTGCTGTTGGTAAAGACAGAATCATATATTATCTGTGCTACTTACACAGAGGGGATGTATCCAAGTGTGTGCGTTGAAGCTGTGGAGAAACTTGGTGAGTATTGGGAAACTTGTATGTAAAATAACTGAAAGAAACATAGAAACATAGAAAATAGGTGCAGGAGTAGGCCATTCGGCCCTTCGAGCCTGCACCACTATTCAATAAGATCATGGCTGATCATTCGCTCACTACCCTTTTCCTGCTTTCTCTCCATACCCCTTGATCGTCTTAGCCGTAAGGGCCATATCTAACTCCCTCTTGAATATATCCAATGAATTGGCATCAACAACTCTCTGCGGCAGGGAATTCCACAGGTTAACAACTCTCTCTGAGTGAAGATGTTTCTCCTCATCTAGTCCTAAATGGCCTACCCCTTATCCTAAGACTGTGTCCCCTGGTTCTGGACTTCCCCAGCATCGGAAACATTCTACCCGCATCTAACCTGTCCCGTCCCGTCAGAATCTTATATGTTTCTATGAGATCCTCTCTCATCCTTCTAACTCCAGTGAATAAAGGCCCAGTTGATCCAGTCTCTCCTCATATGTCAGTCCAGCCACCCCATGAATCAGTCTGGTGAACCTTCGCTGCACTCCCTCAATAGCAAGAACGTCCTTCCTCAGATTAGGAGATCAAAACTGAGCACAATATTCCAGATGAGGCCTCACCAAGGCCCTGTACAACTGCAGTAAGACCTCCCTGCTCCGATACTCAAATCCCCTCGCTATGAAGGCCAACATACCATTCGCCTTCTTCACCGCCTGCTGTACCTGTATGCCAGCTTTCAATGATGTACCATGACACCCAGGTCTCGTTACACCTCCCCTGTTCCTAATCTGCTGCCATTCAGATAATATTCTGTCTTCGCGTTTTTGCCCCCAAAGTGGATAACCTTACACTTACCCACATTATACTGCATCTGCCATGCATTTTCCCACTCACCTAACCTGTCCAAGTAACCATGCAGCCTCTTAGCTTCCCCCTCACAGCTCACACCACCACACAGTTTAGTGTCATCTGCAAACTTGGAGATATTACACTCAATCCCTTCATCTAAATCATTGATGTATATTGTAAAGAGCTGGGGTCCCAGCACTGAGCCCTGCGGCACTCCACTAGTCACTGCCTGCCATTCTGAAAATGACCCGTTTATCCCAACTCTCTGCTTCCTGTCTGCCAACCAGTTCTCTATCCACGTCCATATATTACCCCCAATACCATGTGCTTTGATTTTGCACACCAATCTCTTGTGTGGGACCTTGTCAAAAGCCTTTTGAAAGTTAAAATACACCACATCCACTGGTTCTCCCTTGTCCACTCTACTAGTTACATCCTCAAAAAATTTCAGAAGATTTGTCAAGCATGATTTTCCCTTCATAAATCTATGCTGACTTGGACCCATCCTGTTACTGCTTTCCAAATGCGCTGCTATTTCATCCTTAATAATTGATTCCAACATTTTCCCCACTACTGATGTCAGGCTAACCGGTCTATAATTACCCGCTTTCTCTCTCCCTCCCTTTTTAAAAAGTGGTGTTACATAAGCTACCCTCCAGTCAATAGGGACTGATCCAGAGTTGATAGACTGTTGGAAAATGATCACCAATGCATCCACTATTTCTAGGGTCACTTCCTTAAGTACTCTGGGATGCAGACTATCAGGCCCCGGGGATTTATCGGCCTTCAATCCCATCAATTTCCACAACACAATTTCCCGCGTAATAAGGATATCCTTCAGTTTCTCCTTCTCACTAGACCCTCAGTCCCCTAGTACCTCCAGAAGGTTATTTGTGTCTTCCTTCGTGAAGACAAGACCAGAGTATTTGTTCAATTGGTCTGCCATTTCTTTGTTCCTCATTATAAATTCACCTGAATCCGACTGCAAGGGACCTACGTTTGTCTTTACTAATCTTTTTCTCTTCACATATCTATAGAAGCTTTTGCAGTCAGTTTTTATGCTCCCAGCAAGCTTCTTCTCGTACTCTATTTTCCCCCTCTTAATTAAACCCTTTGTCCTCCTCTGCTGAATTTTAAATTTCTCCCAGTCCTCAGGTTTGCTGCTTTTTCTGGCCAATTTATATGCCTCTTCCTTGGATTTAATACTATCCTCAATTTCCCTTGTTAGCCACGGTTGAGCCATCTTCCCCGTTTTATTTTAGTCAGGGATGTAGAATTGCTGAAGTTCATCCATGTGATCTTTAAATGTTTGTTATTGCCTATCCACCGTCAACCCTTTAAGTATCATTTGCCAGTCTATTCTAGCCAATTCACGCCTCAAACCATCGAAGTTACCTTTCCTTAAGTTCAGGACCTTAATTTCTGAATTAACTGTGTCACTCTCCATCTTAATAAAGAATTCTACCATGTTATGGTCACTCTTCCCCAAGGGGCCTCGCACAACAAGATTGCTTTCTCAGTACACATCACCCAGTCTAGGATGGCCAGCTCCCTAGTTGGTTCCTCGACATATTGGTCTAGAAAACCATCCCGAATACACTCCAGGAAATCCTCTTCCACCGCATTGCTACCAGTTAGGTTAGCCCAATCAATATGTAGATTAAAGTCACCATGATTAAAGATTGGGTTTAATTGGGACAGAAGTGTAGACCCTTATTGTGGCATCTCTGCATCCCCATTTTTCACTGTGAACACTGCAATAACTAAAATTACAAACATTGACTTAAAATTGATAACTCACCCGAAGCCCACCTGCTGCAGTTTTTGAGTAGGCCTCAATTTAGTTGGCCAGCGATCCTGCAGCAAACAGCTATGCAATGCAAGTTGGGATTCTACAAAGTAGTTAGGACTCCAAAGCAATTTGGAAGTGTTTACCGCTATGTCCGCTGAGTGGTGGAATCACTCAGTGTACAGAGTGCGAGATGGCCAGCATCAGCGGTGCTTAAAAGGATCACTGGAAACAATTCTGGTAACATTAAAAATAAGTTATTTGCCAGTTTTGTGGCTTCAGTTTTCCTATAAATGCTATCCTTGTTCCTTGCTCATAATGGCCACCATCACCCTCCCCCCACCTGCCCCGCACCCCCAGATTGGCCCAGCCCTCCACTTTAACCCATTGCTACAGGCCTACATACTATGGCTGCCTCGTCATATTTTACACCCTTCCAAAATGACAAGCTGCCTATCAAGGCTGGAAATATATGGGTAACTCACCAGAGGAATGCAAATGAGGTCTGATCATCAAAGTGATTTGGGCATATTAGTGGTGACATCAGGCAGACATTCCATTTGCTGGGCCTGTGGTGTATGAAATGATACAATGTGACTAGGTGCAACCTGGTCAGTCTTTAATGGCTTCCAGAAGTGAAGATACAAAGGTGAAATTCAGGTTATATACCGGGCCCAACACGAGTGTACCTATGACCCTAGGACCTCTGACGGTAGTGCCCCCTGTTGGTGGGCAGACCTTATGTACATACATTACAGTGCCCATCTGATGTATGCTGAAAATGAAAATTGACAACTTAATGTCTCAATTTGATGTGGCATACGGACTAGTTAGTTCATCGTTTTGCATCAAATGTCTGAAACTATGAATTCCTGGATAATTCAATAATTCTGTCTTCAAGGTCACAGCTTAATGAATTTTGATTTACTGGAAGTGTGTTCCCATTCCCCAAAGGCTGATATTTGCTGGTTGTCACTCAGCTAAGTGTTGCCATGATGAGTCATATGGTGCAGACATGAGTTTGCAAGCAAGTGATGGAGCAACCCAGTACCTTTTGATGGCTATTAAAATGGAAGATGATGCTGTATGAGGTGGTTAACCTTCTCTGACATTTCATGGAACCAATCCCATAGAGCCAAGTTTCAGGATGCAGCTGACGGTTACTGTCACAGTTTGTACCAGCCATACGCTGCATGATATCTGCAGGCATGCTTGCATCAGATGACATACTCTGTAGTTGGATAAGGTGGTGTAGTGGTTATGCACCTGGAATAGTAATCCTGTTTTAATTAAGGCCTGGACTAATTAGCTATAGAACGCAAGTTCAAATCTCACCATTGTAATTTCAGAATTTGAATTCAATTTGTTTTTTAAATCTGGAATAAAAAGCTGGTATGAATAAAAGCGACCAGGAAGCTAGAGGAATGTCATAAAAACCATACTGGTTCACTTTTGTCCTTTGGGGAAGGAAACTTACCATCCTTACCCAGTCTGGCCTCTATATGACTCCAGTCCCACACTAATGTGGTTGACTCTTAACTTCCCTCTGAAATGTCCTAGCAAGCCACTCAATTGTATCCAGAGCAACTAAGGATGGACAATAAAAGTGGCCATTGCATGCAACACCCACCTCCCAAGAAAAAATAGTCTCTGATGAGCCAGACCTTGTGAAATCAGGGGTCCAAAATTCAGGGTCCATATAAGACCCGTTTCTGCCATTTTGCGGCAGCCATGCGGCAGAATTGAGTGACTGCCGCATTGCAGTCCAATGGCCGCCCCAGCCCAAATTCAGGTCGGAGATTTTCGGCCTGTCCCCAATTCCGCCGCGCTAATGATGACCACCGAAAGCGCGTCATCAAAATGTGCACCGCCGCTCTCCCTCAACTGCAGAATACTCCACCCGAAATTTAGGTTAAAAAATCGTTGCCCCACCGCACGGTGCCCCCGACAGCTCTCTCTGTCTGCTCTCTCTCTGCCCTGGCGGTGCGGCGGCCATTAAAGGTGAGGGCCGAATGCCGCGGCCGACATCTTATTTATTTTGCCAGCCGATTTCCATGTCGGCCGGACTATTGTTCCCTCGAGTTCGGCCAGCCTGCCTGCACACCCTCTTGGGTGCCAGGCTGCTGGCCCGGCCGAAACCCTCCCTGGTGGCCCAGTGGCTGAACCTAAAAAATGGCCAATTCTCTCCCCTTTAATGGAGAGGAGAGACGTGGTGACACACATACGCTGTGACTGCAGCACTGCTCCACCGCTGTGCTGCAGTCTCGATCCCGCCCCAACTTCCGTCCCTCAGCCTGACTTACTGCTGCGCTTCCGCCCCCACTATGACCGACTTCCGGTCCAACGTTAAAAAAAGTACAAAGTCCCGAAAATCGATGGAAAGCCCGTCTCAATGCTCTCGGCGGAAAAAACTTTTTAAAAAATGTAGGTGCGCCAGCTTTCTGGCAGCCCTGAACTTTGGCCCCCCAGATCTTCATGGTCATTGCCAGGTGTGGCAGAGCCTACAGTTTTGGTTGGTGGCATCTTGGTGGGTGTTGATCACAGTTGGTATGCCATATCATGCATTGAAAGCATGCCATGGAAGGAAGCATCCAACATTACAGTTAGTCAGTTGTGCACATCTGTTAATTGTGGCATCAGGGATCTGCTGTCCCAGCTATTTTGGGAATAGAAATAACCTTGTTGATTCCTATTAAGAAATGTTGATTTACCAGTAAATTCAAAAACAAATTCACTAATCATCAACCAAAGTGAGGTATGTTCACCTCTCTCTGCAGCTGCAACTGTGCATATAATAGTAGCTGGACAGAGGGCACCTCTCATGCAGCACGATCTGCCTGGCATTCCTTCATAGCTCTTCTTTTTCCTTTAGATACCTCAGGTAGGAGGAAACCCATTGGTGACAGTAATGTGGCTGGGGCAAAAACAAAGTTTGAACCAGTGGCACACAGGGTTGTGGCAGTCTAAGCACCAGTGGGGCAAAAATGAAGAAAATTAATAAGAAATTACTAAAAAAAAATCACATGCCTTAACATTTTTGTGTCTTTTCCATGACCTTCTGTATACTATTCCAATAAGAAAAGAAATATTGTTTCATTTAGATATGGAAAATTGATAAGAGTTAACTGTTAGAAAAGGATTGCTTCTGAAAAAATAGCAGAACTCAAGTTACTGAGGCCTGATTGCACGGATACTAGACTATTGAAAAGTCAGAGAGAAGATGGCAGAGGCTCTGGCCACAATTTTCAATCCTCCTTAAATATGCAGATTCTGCATGGATTTGATAGTAGTTGATATTCTAGACAGGAGAAATGGATAAACTGGGTAACTGTATAAACCAGTTAGTCTAATATCAGTAGTAGGCAAACTCTTAGAATTCATCATTTGAGATAAAATTAGTGAGCATTTAGAAATGCATAGGGTATCAAGGACAGCCACTGTGGATTTATTAAAGGCAAGTTGTGTTTGACAAATTTATTATTTTCTTGAATACATGAGCAATTGGATGCATAAAAGGCATGCAGTAGATTTAGCATACATAGATTTTCAGAAGCCATTTATTAAGATGTTTCACAACAGACTAGTTAGAAAAAATGAAGAATATGGTACAAGAGAAAATGTAGTAGCATTGATATAAAGTTAGTTGTATGATTAAAAAAACAAGTGCTAGAATAGATGGGTACAGCTCATACTGGGGAAGGATTGGAGGTGATGTAGTCCCGGGATCAGTGCCAGCCTTTACAAGGACAACTATTGCTATTTCAGTAAACAACACTCTGTAAAAGCATGAATTATTTTCAATTTACTTTTTATCTTACTAGATAAATTTCAAAAGAAGCATCAAATCTAAGTAGCATATTTTTGGAAAAGATTTCAGCTTTCTCCAGTCAATGAATCATAGAAAATATATAATTTTTCCAGTCCATAAATATTTTAGACTTCAAAAACAAGTAGCAGTGTAGCCTCCATAAACATAAATAAATATGTGCCTCTTACAAGAGTACAGCATGATTATGTTGCATTTGTGAAAAAATAATCATCTAACACCAATATGTTTCTTTATTTAAGGTGAATACTTTAAAACAAAGGGTAAATGAAAGGATCAAAGACTGGCTTGTGGATTTATTGGTGATACATACGAATACAAAAAAGGCAAGAATGAGAAAAGGCCACTCCTTCCAAAGACTGTACATCATGAACTCCATTCCACTCATTTCTATTGCATATACACAGTGAACATTTCATCAGAAAATATGGAGGGCTTGTTATTGTTAAAATATAGCATGTTTCATAAATCACCATAAGGAATCTATTAAGAAGGAGTTTCCTTATAAAAGTAGAATTCAAAAACTAGTATAAAAATGTTACTCCTTCACACTATTGACAAACTGAAGTTTCTTCAGGGTTCAAAGTCAGACTGGCAAGCCTCTTGTGTCTTCGTATTCCTGTGTTAATTAAATGAATGCATTTTTGTCAAAAAAAATCGCATTATGGTCTGTGTTGCTTGTTATTACATATATTTTCATAGAATATACAGCACAGAAACAGGCCATTCGGCCCAACTAGTCTGTGCTGATGTTTATATTCCACATGAGTCTCCTCCCATTCCATCTATCTCATTTCAGCCTTTCCGCATATCTTTCTATTCCCTTATCTGTCATGTACTTGTCCAGTTTCCTTTTGAAAGCATCCAAGCTATTTGCCTCAACCACTTCCTATGGTAACGAGTTCTGCATTCTAACCACTCTCTGAGTACTGGATGAGCAGAAATGTTCTCCAATTAAATATTGGGAAGACCGAAGCCATCTGTCTGAGGCTGAACAAGACTGTTCGCAACCTTGGTGTCATATTTGACCCTGAAATGAACTTCCGACCACAGATCCGCGCCATAACTAAGACCGCATATTTCCAACTCCGTAACATTACCCGTCTCTGCCCCGCCTCAGCTCATCTGCTGTTGAAACCCACATCCATGCTTTTGTTACCATAACAGTCCTAGCTGGCCTCCCATGTTCTACCCTATGTAAACTTGAGGTCATCGAAAACTTGGCTGCCCATGTCCTAACTCACACCAAGTCCCATTCACACATCACCCCTATGCTTGCTGACCTACATTGGCTCCCGGTTATTCATCCTTGTATTCAAATCCCTCCATGGCCTCGCCCGCTCCCTATCTCTGTAATCTTCTCCAGCCCCTCAACCCCCCGGGATATCTGCGCTCCTCTAATTCTGCTCTCTTGAGCATCCCTGATTTTAATCACTCAACCATGAATGGCCATGCCTTCAGCTGCCTAGACCCTAAGCTCTGGAATTCCCTCCTTAAAACTCTCCGCCTCTCTACCCCTCTTTCCTCCTTTAAGACGCTTCTTAAGACATAGAAATTAGGTGCAGGAGCAGGCTATTCCCCTCAAGCCTGCACCACCATTCAATAAGATCATGGCTGATCATTCAACCTCAGTACCCCTGCTTTCTCTCCATACCCCTTGATCCCTTTGGCCGTAAGGGCCATATCTAACTCCCTTTTGAATATATCGAAGGAACTGGCCTCAACAACTTTCTGCGGTAGAGAATTCCACAGGTTAACCACTCTCTGAGTGAAGAAGTTTCTCCTCATCTCGGTCCGAAATGGCTTACCCCTTATTCTTAGACTATGACCCCTGGTTCTGGAACTCCCCAGCAACGGGAACATTCTTCCTGCCTCTAACCTGTCCAATCTCGTCAGAATTTTATATGTTTCTATAAGATCCCCTCTCATTCTTCTAAACTCCAGTGGATACAAGCCCAGTTGATCCAGTCTCTCCTCATATGTCAGTCCTTCCATCCCGGGAATCAATCTGGTGAACCTTCACTGTACTCCCTCAATAGCAAGAACGTCCTTCCTCAGATTAGGAGACCAAAACTAACATAATATTCCAGGTGTGGCCTCACCAAGGCTCTGTACAACTGCAGTAAGACCTCCCTGCACCTATACTCAAATCCTCTAGCAATGAAGGCCAACATGCCATTTGCCTTCTTCACCGCCTGCTGTGCCTGCATGCCAAACTTCAATGACTGATCTACCATGATATCCAGGTCCCGTTGCACCTCCCCTTTTCTTAATCTGTCACCATTCAGATAATATTCTGTCTCCCTGTTTTTTGCCACCAAAGTGGATAACCTCACATTTATCCACATTATACTGCATCTGCCATGCATTTGCCCACTCACCTAACCTGTCCAAGTCACCCTGCAGCCTCTTAGCATCCTCCTCACAGCTCACACTGCCACCCAGCTTAGTGTCATCTGCAAACTTGGAGATATTACATTCAATTCCTTCCTCTAAATCATTGATGTATATTGTAAATAGCTGGGGTCCCAGCACTGAACCCTGCGGCACCCCACTGGTCACTGCCTGCCATTCTGAAAAGGACCCGTTTATTCCGACTCTGCTTCCTGTCAGCCAACCAGTTCCCTATCCACGTCAATACCTTACCTCCAATACCATGTGTTTTAATTTTGCACATTAATCTCTTGTGTGGGACCTTGGCAAAAGCCTTTTGAAAGTCCAAATACATCACATCCACTGGTTCTCCCTTGTCCACTCTACAAGTTACATCCTCAAAAAATTCTAGAAGATTTGTCAAGCATGATTTCCCCTTTCATAAATACATGCTGACTCGGACCGATCCTGTCACTGCTTTCCAAATGCGCTGCTATTTCATTTTTAATAATTGATTCCAACATTTTTCCCACTACTGATACCAGGCTAACCGGTCTATAGTTCCCTGTTTTCTCTCTCCCTCCATTTTTAAAAAGTGGTGTTACATTAGCTACCCTCCAGTCCATAGGAACTGATCCAGGGTCAAAAGAATGTTGGAAAATGATCACCAATACATCCACTATTTCTAGGGCCACTTCCTTAAGTACTCTGGGATGCAGACCATCAGGCCCTGGGGATTTATCGGCCTTCAATCCCATCAATTTCCCTAACACAATTTCCTGACTAATAAGGATTTCCTTCAGTTCCTCCTTTTTGCTAGACCCTCGAATCCCTAGTATTTCCGGAAGGTTATTTGTGTCTTCCTTAGTGAAGACAGAGCCAAAGTATTTGTTCAATTTCTTTGTTCCCCATTATAAATTCACCTGATTCTGACTGCAAAGGACCTACGTTTGTCTTCACTAATCTTTTTCTCTTCACATATCTATAGAAGCTTTTGCAGTCAGATTTTATGCCCCTGCAAACTTACTCTTGTACTCTATTTTCCCCCTCCTAATTAAACCCTTTGTCCTTCTCTGCTGAATTCTAAATTTCTCCCAGTCCTCAGGTTTGCTGCTTTTTCTGGCCAATTTATATGCCTCTTCCGTGGATTTAACACTATCCCTAATTTCCCTTGTTAGCCACAGTTGAGCTACCTTCCCCATTTTTTTAACTCCAGACAGGGATGTACCATTGTTGAAGTTCATCCATGTAATCTATAAATGTCTGCCATTGCTTATACACTGTCAATTCTTTAAGGATCATTTGCAAGTCTATCCTAGCCAGTTCACGTCTCATACCATCGAAGTTACATTTCCTTAAGTTCAGGACCCTAGTCTCTAAATTAACACTGTCACTCTCCACCTTAATAAAGAATTCTACCATATTATGGTCACTCTTCCCCAGGGGGCCTCGCACAACAAGATTGCTAATTAGTCCTCTCTCATTACACAACACCCAGTCGAGGATGGCCAGCTCTCTAGTTGGTTCCTCGACATATTGGTCTAGAAAGCCATCCCTAATACACTCCAGGAAATCCTCCTCCACCACATTGCTACGAGCTTGGTTGTCTAAAAGTAGATTAAAGTCGCCCATGATAACTGCTGTGCTTTTATTGCACGCATCCCTAATTTCTTGTTTGATGCCATCCCCA
Organism: Pristiophorus japonicus; assembly: GCF_044704955.1. NCBI lineage: Eukaryota > Metazoa > Chordata > Chondrichthyes > Pristiophoridae > Pristiophorus > Pristiophorus japonicus. The sequence continues at coordinate 106,071,921 of NC_091983.1, read as the reverse complement.
ACCTCACTACCACTGTTCGATGCTCTGTACACAACTCCCACTAGTGTTTTCTGCCCTTTGGTATTCCGCAGCTCCACCCATACAGATTCCACATCATCCAAGCTAATGTCCTTTCTTACTATTGCATTAATTTCCTCTTTAACCAGCAACGCTACCCCACCTTCTTTTCCTTCCTGTCTATCCTTCCTGAATGTTGAATATCCCTGGATGTTGAGTTCCCAGCCTTGGTCACCCTGGAGCCATGTCGCCGTAATCCCAGTTATATCATAATAGTTAATAGCAGTTAATTCATCCACCTTATTACGAATATTCCTCGCATTGAGGCACAGAGTCTTCAGGCTTGTCTTTTTAACATTCTTTGTCCCTTTAGAATTTTGCTGTAATGTGGCCCTTTTTGATTTTTGCCTTGGGTTTCTCTGCCCTCCACTTTTATTATTCTCCTTTCTATCTTTTGCTTCTGCCCCCACTTTATTTCCCTCTGTCTCCCTGCATAGGTTCCCATGCCCCTGCCATATTAGTTTAACCCCTCCCCAACAGCACTAGCAAACACTCTCCCTCGGACATTGGTTCTGGTCCTGCCCAGGTGCAGACCGTCCGGTTTGTATTGGTTCCACCTCCCCCAGAACCGGTTCCAATATCCCAGGAATTTGAATCCCTCCCTCTTGCACCACTCTTGAAGCCATGTATTCATCTTAGCTATCTTGCTATTTCTACTCTGACTAGCACGTGGCACTGGTAGCAATCCTGAGATTACTACCTTTGAGGTCCTACTTTTTAATTAATCTCCTAGCTCCCTAAATTCAGCTTGTAGGACCTCATCCCACTTTTTACCTATATCGTTGGTATCTATATGCACCATGACAAACTGGCTATTCACCTTCCCCCTCCAGAATGTCCTGCAGCCGCTCCGAGACATCCTTAACCCTTGCACCAGGGAGGCAACATACCACCCTGGAGTCTCAGTTGCGACTGCAGAAACGCTTATCTATCCCACTTGCAATAGAATCCCCTACCACTATAGCTCTCCCACTCTTTTTCCTGCCCTCCTGTGCAGCAGAGCCACCCATGGTGCCATGAACCTGGCTGCTGCTGGTGAGCCATCTCCCCCAACAATATCCAAAGTGGTATTTCTGTTTTGGAGGGAGATGACCGCAGGGGACTCCTGCACTGCCTTCCTACTCTTGCTCTGCTTGATGGTCCCTATCTGCCTTTGTAACCTTTACCTGCGGTAAAGACCTACCTCTTTGACCAAACTATTGGTGATCTGTCCTAATTTCGTCTTCTCAAGGGCAATTACGTTTGGGCAATAAATGCTGGCCTTGCCAGCAATGCCCACATCCCAGAACAATTTTTTTTTTCAGTGGCTCAGTGTCAAATTTATTTGTTTATGCCTTACAACACTCCTGTAAAGCACCTTGGGACATTTTACAATGTTAAAGGCACTGTATAAATACAAGTTGTGATTGTTTGAGTATAGAAATTTCTCCTTTTTGTGAATATTTTGCATAAAAATGTGAAGTCAAACGAATAAAGGGTAGATTTTCAGCCCGTGAGGACTGGAAAATCAGCCAAAGATAGTTTTTGGTTGAATCCTTGTTCAAACTGGGCTGTGTGCATTTTGCCAGTAAGTCTGGCTGACCTGAGGTGGTCTCACACAATGAAAGCTTAATTTTAATATATTGGGCTCAATTTTCCCCAGTTATTTGCGCCATTTTTTTGATGCGCGGCACTTTTTTTGGCCTAAATTTTAAAATCCAAGTTTCCCCAAAGATTGTGCGCCAGTGTAACACAGTTACGATTTTTTTAGGTTTGTTTTTTTTAACCTCATTGGGGGCATAACCTGCCACTCGCGCCAATTCTGGCCATTTAAGCAAGTTTGGCCAGCTCCGATTTGCTCCAATTTTTCTTAGGATGGCATATGTGACCTCTCTGGACAAACCTTCTGGGCAGTTAAGAAAATCAGCGCAGCAGGTGCAAGTCCAGGGCCCGGGCAGCAGCAGCAGAGAGGAGACAGAGTGGGGGGAGGCCTTTCGGCCAGAGTTATGAGAGGGTACTGGGAGGGAGGAGGTCTTTCGGAGGTCTTTCGGCCTGGGATGGTAGTGGATACCGGCACTGGCATCAGGAGGCCCTTAGGCCTGGGATAGTAGTGGGCACCAGGAGGGGAAGGCCCTTCAGCCTGGGAGAGTAGCAGGTACCAGAAGGGAGGAGGCCCTTCAGCCTGGGATAGTAGCAGGTACAGGCACCGGGAGGCCCTTCAGCCAGGGATAGTAACGGGTATCGGGAGGAGGAGATAGACTTTTGTCATAAACACTGTCATGTATCTTACATTATTATATATAACTGTATCCTAACATGCTATATATGACTGTAATAAGATATGATCTGTAACCACCATCATACCTGACCACCAGGGGTGCACTTGCAAGAGACAGGTATATAAGGACAGGTCTCAGGCAAGTGCAGCATTCCAGAGCTGTGAAATAAAGGTGCAGGTGACCTTGACTTCACTACATGCCTCATGTGAATCTGTACTGAGGGGACAGGACTTTACAGTGGCGACGAGGATGAGATTACAGAATCCACAGAATGGCGAACAACGGATCAGGTGAAAAGTACAATGCTGGAGACAATTGGGAGGACTTTATCGAAAGGCTCCAGCAAAGCTTTGTAACCAAAGACTGGTTAGGCGACGATAAGGCAGACAAGAGAAGAGCCCATCTCTTGACCAGCTGTAGCTCGACAACATATGCTTCAATGAAGGATCTGCTGGCACCCGAGAAACCAGCAAGCAAGTAGTTTGAAGAATTGAGCACACTGGCAAGAGACCACCTGAAGCCAGCGAGCAGCCTACACATGGCTAGACACAGGTTCTACAACTACAGACGCAGTGTGGGCCAGAGCATGCCCGACTTCGTGGCGGAACTTCGGAGGTTGGCTAGTTTATGTGAGTTCTCCGATGAACTGAGGCGAGAAATGCTGAGAGACTTTTTCATTGAAGGAATAGGCCACACAGGCATATTCCGAAAGCTCATAGAGACCAAGAACCTGACCTTAGAGGCAGCAGCACTGGTTGCACAGACATTCTTGGTAGGGGAAGAAGAAACGAGGTTGATTTACAATGCAGGTACGACAACTAACGAAATATCGGAACAAGAAGTTCACAGCACTAAACAAGCTGCTACCCCCACACACAGACAAAACTGGGAGAACAGGCTCTCGACAGCAGGCAGTGGCGCCAGAAGCCATCAAGGGCCACAGGAACGGCCGTTCACACCTCATCAACCCACAATGCGAGCAATCAACTATAAACTGAGAGAAGCTCAAGAGAGATCAGCCAGACGCAGCTCATTCTTTAGGAACACTTTGAACAATGGAACCGGTCTGTGTTGGCGGTGTGGGGATGGGCACTCGTCAAGGGGATGTCGATTACAGCAGGCTGTTTGCAGGAACTGTGAATATACAGGGCATTTGGCCCGCATGTGCAAAAAAACGGCAGCTCGGCTGGTATACGAATCGGATGGGTCGGAAAGCGTACCAGAAGACGGTGGGGACAGTACCCGGGACACCGATGTACAGTGCGTCAACACGATGAATGGCCGCTGCTCCTACAACAGGACTCCTCCTATAATGATGAGGGTCCTACTCAACGGGATACCTGTCAACATGGAGCTGGATTGGGGAGCGAGTCAATCTCTCATAGGCGCTCAACAATTTGAACAATTATGGCCGCATAAAAGAGACAGACCAAAACTCACAAGGGTCGACGCCAAACTAAGGACCTATACCAAAGAAATCGTACCAGTCCTCGGCAGCGCCATGCTCTCTGTCACACACAAAGGGACAGTGAACCGACTTCCCCAGTGGATTCTCCACTGCTGGGGAGAAGCTGGCTAGCAAAACTAAACTGGAAATGGGATGATGTCCATGCCATGTCATTAGAGGAACGGACCTCCTGCTCAACAGTTATAAAGCGATTTGAACATCTATTTCAGCCAGGTGTGGGCACTTTCAAAGGGGCCAAAGTCAAAATCTACATCACACAGGATGCCAGACCGGTCCATCACAAGGCCAGAGCTGTACCCTATGTGATGAGGGAAAAGATTGAACACGAACTAGACAGGCTTCTGCGGGAAGGCATTATATCACCTGTGGAATTTAGCGACTGGGCAAGTCCCATCGTCCCAGTCATGAAGCCTGATGGATCCGTACGAATCTGTGGGGACTACAAATCTACCATAAACAGAGTCTCCCTACAGGACCAGTACCCGCTGCCCAGAGCGGAGGACTTATTTGCCACATTGGCTGGAGATAAACTTTTCTCAAAACTAGACCTCACATCTGCGTATATGACGCAAGAATTGACCGAGGAATCCAAGCTATTCACCACCATCAACACACATCGAGACCTTTTCATGTACAATCGATGCCCATTCGGCATCAGGTCGGCAGCTGCCATATTCCAGCGCAACATGGAGAGTCTGCTCAAGTCCATCCCGGGGATGGTTGTATTTCAAGACAACATACTTATCACAGGCAGAGACACCGACTCCCATCTCCGTAATTTGGAGGAAGTACTAAAGTGGTTGGATCAGGTAGGCCTACGAGTCAAGAAATCCAAGTGCCTGTTTCTCGCACCCGTGGTTGAATTTTTGGGCAGAAGGATTGCCGCTGATGGAATCCGCCCAACAGAGTCCAAAACAGAAGCAATTCGCCTGGCACCCAGGCCCCGGAATGTCTCAGAACTGCGCGCGTTTCTCGGGCTACTCAATTACTTTGGGAACTTTATGCAGAACTTAAGCACGCTGCTGGAGCCTCTCCACGTGCTACTCAGGAAGGGGTGTGATTGGTTTTGGGGGGACGCCCAGGAACGCGTCTTCAACAAGGCACGTAACCTTCTGTGTTCCAACAGTGTTTTGACTTTCTTTGATCCAGGTAAAAAGCTAGTTCTCACATGCGCTGCGTCAGCGTATGGGGTCGGGTGCGTTTTGCAACATGTCAATAGTGCGGGCAAATTACAACCCATAGCTTATACCTCCAGGTCACTTTCGCGGGCGGAGCGCGGGTACGGAATGGTAGAGAAGGAGGCGCTCGTGTGCGTGTACGGTGTCAAAAAGATGCACCAATACCTTTTCGGGGCCAAGTTCGCATTAGAAACCGACCACAAGCCCCTCACGTCCCTCCTCTCCGAGAGCAAGGCAATAAATACCAACGCCTCGGCGCGAATTCAACGGTGGGCACTCATGCTGGCGTCCTACGACTATACCATAAGGCACAGACCAGGCACAGACAACTGTGCCGACGTGCTCAGCAGGCTACCCCTGGCGACCACGGAAGGGTCTGACGAACAGGACTGAGAGATAGTCATGGCAATCAATGCCTTTGAGTCCACAGGTTCGCCCATGACGGCTCGCCAAATCAGAGCCTAGATGGCCAGCGACCCCACGTTATCCTTCATAAAAAGATGTGTCCTAACCAGTGACTGGGCAGAGGCCCGCGATGCCTGCCCCAAGGATTTAAAACCCTTTCACAGGCGCATGCATGAGCTATCACTACAAGCAGACTGCCTGATGTGGGGCAGCCGAGTAGTCATGCCTCTGCGAGGCAGAGAGACATTTGTCCGGGAGCTCCACTGCGAGCACCCGGGGATCGTTCTCATAAAGGCCATAGCCAGATCCCACGTCTGGTGGCCTGGTATTGACGCGGACTTGGAGCTCTGTGTCCGAAGGTGCACCATTTGTGCCCAACTCAGCAATGCCCCCAGGGAGGCTCCCCTGAGCCCCTGGTCCTGGCCTACCAAACCGTGGTCGCGGGTGCACATAGACTATGCGGGCCCATTCATGGGCAAAATGTTCCTCGTAGTTGTCGATACATTTTCAATGTGGATCGAATGCACCATTTTAAACTCGAGCACAACCTCCACTACTGTGGAGAGCCTCGCAACTATGTTTGCAACACATGGAATCCCTGACATATTGGTCAGTGACAATGGTCCGTGTTTCACCAGCACAGAATTCCAAGATTTTATAATTGACCACGGCATAAATCACGTCAAGACGGCACCGTTCAAGCCGGCCTCCAATGGCCAGGTGGAGAGAGCAGTGCAAATCATTAAACAAGGCTTGCTTAAAATCCAAGGTCCCACGCTGCAGGGTCGCCTGTCGCGACTGCTGCTGGCATACAGATCTCGTCCGCACTCATTGACTGGGATCCCCCCACGCAACTGTTAATGAAAAGGACTTTAAAGACAAGGCTCCCATTAATCCTCCCAGACATGCACGAAATCGTTGAGGCAAAGCGCCGTAAGCTGATTGAGTACCATGACAGAAATTCGAGGGGGAGATGAATGAGATAGGGGACAAAGTGTTTGTACTAAACTATGGCAGGAGTCCGAAATGGCTTGCAGGAACAGTAACGGGCAAGGAAGGAAACAGGCTACTGGTAGTACAAATGGACAATGGCAAACCTGCCGGAGGCATGTAGACCAAGTCAAAAGCAGATTTACCAACAACACTGCGGAACCAGAGGCAGACTACAATGTGGAACTCGCACCACACCTGGTGGACAGACAGAGGGAACAACCTGAGGAAAGGGCAATCCCAACAGACAGCCCAGGCGAGTCAACAGCAATCACACCAATCGAAACAGACAGCCCAGGCGAGATACCAGCAACCACACCCAAAAAAAAACAGACACCAAGGCAAACAACTGAACCACAACACAGACGCTCCACGCGAGAAACTAGACCACCTGAGAGATTGAACCTATAAAGACAATAAGACCTTGGGGGAGGGTGATGTCATGTATCTTACATTATTATATATAACTGTATCCTAACATGCTATACATGGCTGTAATAATGACCTGTAACCACCAGCATACCTTACCACCAGGGATGCACTTGCAAGAGACAGGTATATAAGGACAGGTCTCAGCCAAGTGCAGCATTCCAGAGCTGTGAAATAAAGGTGCAGGTCCAGAGTGACCTTGACTTCGCTACATGCCTCGTGTGAATCTGTACTGAGGGGACAGAACTTTACAAACACTTTAATAATTTAATGGTGATAAGTTGCTGTAATGTGCTTGTGCAGGTTGCTGTGAGCTGGCTATTCTATGTTTCACTTTCCAGCCTCAGCCCACAGTTACCATGGCAACACTATCTTTTTGGCTCTGATCTTAGGCTCCACGCCCAAAGATAAAGGACAGGCTAGGCTGCACCAAAATGAACAATTCAAACGGGGAAACGTGGATAATTTTTTTTGGCATAGTTGGGCCCAAAATAAATGGGCGTAACTCTTCAAGTATGCCAAAAAAACAGCTTTGGGGAAAATTGAGCCCTATGATAGAGCTCCAGGAACCATCAGCACCTAAGAGTTACCCATCTGGAGTGGGCAAAAGGATGCTCCATGCAACACTTAAAGGTGCATAGACTATTTATCTGATGTTATTTATTCTTAGTGGCTTCTTAGGCTGGCTTTTCACATTTTCAGATGTGTCATCTTTTAGATGAGACATTAATTCAAGTCCCTGTCTGCCTGTTCATGTGGAACTAAAAGACCTTGTGGCACTATTTATAAAGAGTAGCCCTCCCAGAGTCCTGGCCAACATTTAATCCCCAACCTATACAACCAAAACCAGATTAGCTGATCATTTAACTAATTTGCCACTTGTGGAAACTTGCTATGTATAAATTAGCTGACATTTTCACAACAATGACTACACTTCAAAAGTACTTCATTGGCTGTGAAGTGCTTTGGGACATCTTGAGCTTGTAAAAGGTGCGAAAACAATGCAAGTCTTTCTTTCTAGAATGTAAAAGGGACCATATAAAAACACATCTATCAGTCAATGGGTGCTTTTTTTTGTGTTTAAAAAAATATTTTATCTGTTTTTTGACATTAGAATACTTAGGGAATGTTTATGTAGAAATAAAAAAGAGCCAAATATTGTTTCCAACATGATTGGAAAGCTGACTATGTTTGAAGCATTTACAAGAGTTCAGCAGACTAGGAAGAATGAGAAAGAGGGAGTATGAAAAGAAAGAATGGCTTGCATTTATATAGCACCAGATCCAGTATTTGAGAAATATCTCAAATTACTTCACACAAATGATTTTTAAAGTGTTGTTCGGTACTAACTTCATGACTTAATGAAGTTTCACTGCAACTATGCAGGTTAAAAACATAACACACAATTCTGTGTAGCTATTGATCGCAAAGAAAATGCTGATACATTCAAACACAAGAGTGCTTAATTAACAGGTTCAAATTTATGTAAACAGCAAAAAAATTCAACATTTTCTCATTATCACTAACAGGAAAGTATCTAACTGTAAGCTATACTGAGTTCCATGTCAGTTGGCAAGTCAAGTTGAAATTATTACTGTTGCTTTTTAATCACTCCAAAAATAGTATTTCATGTTTGAAGTGATGTAAAATAAAAGAAGACATGCCGGGAGATCAGCTAGCACTCGAACCAGACTTTCTATTATGCCACCAACCGTATTTGCAACCTCTAGCACACCTGTCAGGTAATGATTGAGGGCAGCTGCAATTTCTGTATTCCTCTTTTTGCACAGGATCTAAAAAGGTCACCAGTTTTCAAATCATACTTTTCCCAATTTACTTTTCAAAGTATGCTGAGGGAGCCTTCATATGCCCAGTAATTTCATCTATACTTATCTGAAATAGAGTAAATAAGGGCTATGAATTGTTTTTTTATAGAAAATCTTAATCAACAAAAATAGATAACAACAGAAAGTGCTGGAATACACATTTGAAAGCATCTGAAAAGAGAAAAGAACACGTCAGGTGGAGAGGCTGTTTCAGAATCCAAAACACAGCCTACGAATATTACATATTTATATCCATGCTATTTCACGCTTTTGTCCAATGTCATTATAAAGTTATTTATTTTCTCTTTCATTTTCTCATCCATAAATTTCTTCCACTGAACTCGTTCCTGTAAACGGTCCTGTTTCTGTCTCTCCAGTTCCTTTTGATAGATGTTTTCAATGCTGGCCATACGACGCAGTTCTTTGTGTGTCAAAGACTGGATATCACCACCGTCTGCAATTCTCCCCTGCAGAAACGCGGTTGACTTGGGCCTCCTAAAACCAGATGGCCTTGAAGAACTTTTACGAACAGAAGCAGACATGTGAGATCCTTTCTTCACAAACTGATTTGTAGAAAGCCTTTCATCTAATTCATCTTGAACAAAAGAACTGGGACTGGTTCTCCCATTTAATCCGGCCCATGTACCCAACAAACTCACACGTTGCAAATTACTCTGCGTTGACGCGGCCATGGTGCCTCTTGCCTTTGAATCCCAGTTTGAATTCATCTCAGTTTTGTCTCGCATATTGATGGTCTTTAGTTGCATAATTAAATCATCTAATTTAAATTTTCGGAGTATTGATTTCTGCCTCAACATATTCTGAAGTTCCTCTGTTACAGTCGCACTTTCTTGCTGTAATGTTGACAGGACAATACAATGGCCACGGTGCAGGTGGTCCAGTCGAATATGTAAGAGCATATCTTCCTTTTTGTTTCTCAAATGCGCATCCACTGTCAACAATGGGGAGTTCTTTGCCGACTTGTTCATAATTGTACTATTAGGTGTAATGTTTTCCCCTAATACACCTGTTGAAATATTTGAGCCCAAGTATTAGTACAGTTACTAAAAGCAGAAAATATTTTATTAGTTATGCATCTTTTATTTACATGGCAGGACTGACATATGAAGAAAGATTTGATCAACTAGGCTTATGGAATTTAGAAGAATGAGAGGGGATCTCGTAAAAACATATAAAATTCTGACGGGATTGGACAGGTTAGATGCAGGAAGAATGCTCCCGATGTTGGGGAAGTCCAGAACCAGGGGACATAGTCTAAGGATAATGGGTAAGCCATTTAGGACTGAAATGAGGAGAAATTTCTTCACTCAGAGAATTGTGAACCTGTGGAATTCTCTACCACAGAAAGTTGTTGAGGCCAGTTCGTTAGATATATTCAAAAGGGAGTCAGATGTGACCCTTACGGTTAATGGGATCAAGGGGCATGGAGAGAAAGTAGGAATGGGGTACTGAAGTTGCATGATCAGCCATGACCATATTGAATGGTGGTGCAGGCTCGAAGGGCTGAATGGCCTACTCCTGCACCTATTTTCTATGTTTCTATAAAAAGCCACATATATTGAGAGTTTAACCCTTTCAACTCATTGTTTATATTTGAAGTTTTCAGTGCACATAAGGTATGGGATGATAGCACTGGAAAATGGGATACATTTGCACATTGTCAAGGACTCCTAGATCAGAGTATAGGTCGGGTACAGATTAAAGTTGTCTAATACTACCTCAATAATTGCTTTTTCAACCCGAGATGAAGGGGTTGACTTATGAAGAAAGGTTGAGCAGGTTGGGCCGATACTCATTGGAGTTTAGAAGAATGGGAGGGGATCTTATTGATACATATAAAATACTGAGGGGGCTCGACAGGTTAGATGCAGGGAGGATATTTCCATTCTTGGGGGAATCTAGAACTAGGGGGCATAGTTTAAGAATAAGAGGTCACTCATTTAGAATTGAGATGAGCAGAAATTTCTTCTCTCAGAGGGTTGTAAATCTCTGGAATTCTCTGCCCCAGATAGCTGTGGAGGCTGGATCATTGAATATATTTAAGGTGGAGATAGACAGATTTTTGAGCGATAAGGGAGTGAAGGGTTATGGGAAGTGGGCAGGGAAGTGGAGCTGAGTCCATGATCAGATCAGCCATGATCTTATTAAATGGCGGAGCAGGCTCAAGGGGCCGAATGGCCTACTCCTGCTCATATTTCTTATGTTCTTATGTTAAACCCGATTTTAGAAGTGTTATTTCGCAGGCAGCTTTATGGCCTCATCAGTGTGATTAGTGAAATTATATATCAAAATTAATTTCTTTAGTGAAACTGAAACCAAACTGACCGCTACGTTTTTGGACGGCTTCATGAATGCTACCTTCTGTATTCTAACTTGTACTCAGTCCTTAAAGTGATTTTTTTTTTAAATTACAAGTACTATAAAACACTGTATTCTGTACCCACCCAGAATATTCACGCATTATAAAGAAAATTTTACGTTTATCTCAGAAATGTCTCAAATTGCTCACATACAATGAATTACTTTAAAGTAATTGTTATTACAAGGCAAATATGCCAGCCATTTGACATCAAGATCCTCCAAACAAAAAATAAATGGAAGATTAGTTAATTTATTTTTGGCATATTGTTTGAGGGAAAAATGCTGGCTTGGGCACCAGGAGCATAATGTGATGCCTCTCTCTGAACCCATGCATCCACTCTTGTAAATGTGTCCCTTCCCTTTAACCCTGGGTACTTTCTGTCCCCGAAGGATACTCTTTCATGTTATGGTTAAACATAAGAAATCTGAAATGGATGGAGTAAACCTGAGCTGCTGACCCTGGTTGTAGTTGGAGAAGTTAGTGATTTTCCTCCTCCGCAACTATGTGACGCTTGAGGAGGGAATCTGTAACTCATCACAACTTTGCAAAGGGAAGAATTTCAGTCCCTGAGACTTACCACAATCTCCCCCTCCCCCCCCCCCCCTATGGCTGAGATGAAAATCTGGATGATCCTTCCCTGTTGAGATAGTTCCCCTACCTCTGCACTCCTCTGCCCTCCACATGGCCTTTCTTCCCATTCCTCTGTCCCTACTCTTTCCCTCTCCACCTCCATTCCCTCTCCTCTGTCCTTGTTCACCTCTCCATCTCTCTTTTCATCTTCTCCCTACCCCATCTGCCTCCTCTCCCCTCTCCATCTTCCTTCTCTTCCTGTTCTCCACTTCCTCAGTATCCCTCCTCCATTTCTCTGCCATTTCCCATCTCCTCCACTCCTTTTCCCACTCCTTGCTCCTCCCTTGCTTTGGTCCAAATATCCTCCAGCTTTCTAACCCTGCTTGACTTGACTGTAACATGACCAGACATCAAATCTCTACATTTGTTTCACACATTTACATTCCAAAATAAAAAAATAAAAAATAAAAATACCCAACACTGAGGATTATTGATCCCATTGAAACCTTGCTGGCTTGAATACTGAGGACTATCAAAAGTTTTATCAGTGACTTACAACAATTTGTGCTTATAAAGCATTTTTAACTTACAAAACATCCAAGGCACTTCACAGGTGAGGGGGTGGGGCAGTAGGGAACAATGAACACTGAGAAGAATTGAGCAGATTACCAAAGGAATGGTCAAAGAAATGAGTTTTGAAGAGGCTTTTCAAGGTGAGGCATGTAAGTTGCACTCTTTAAAAAAATAACCTTTAATAAAAACGAGTTATAGCCCACTTCAAGATATACAAAACGAGAGAATCCTAATTTGAACAGAATGAACAGATTGCAACATTACACCTTATTAAACATTGGCATGATACCTCCTTTGACTCCAGAGATCCAAAATCAATTAATCAAAACCCTTGTTCTTATAGTTCACTAGATCATTGTTCCAAATCAAAGTCCTTTCGGTCAGAAGAATAGCAACAAGTCATCTACATTCAAGCATCAGGGTAATCTCTTGCACTGAGCTACTCCCCACAGCTTTTCATCAGTAAATAACTCAGAGGTTCGACTAGATGTACTTATAGACACTGGACAATGTGGGTTCCACCACGTGTAGGGACAGAACTACATTCCAGAATATTTTCTAATACCATGGAACCTCATTGACACAGTAGGTTACATTCTATTTTTTAAGTTTAACAAGTTAAATTATGCAAAAAATATTCTTACTTTCAACAGATTATTCGCCTGATATGTAATAATTTGCTTCCCTAAATAATTTACTTAACGTTTATATTAGACAACTTGTTTCACTTACGAACTGCGTATTCAATGTACGTAGGCTCTGAATGCTTTTCTAAACTGAAAAAAGCTTTAATTCCTTGATAGGTTTATCTTGTGACAATATTTAACCCCTGAGTGAGTACTCATGCTCATGAGATCCTACAGCACCAGTAATGTTGGATCAGTCTATGAAACTGACCATACAATGAGAATAAAGTGCTATCCATCTCCAAACTGTTTATTTTTCAGAGCTTCACATCATATTTAAATTTATAAAGAAATTTAGAATTCTTTAGTACGATGCAAAACGATTTATTGGTCCCCAAAGGGCTAGTAATGTGTTAATACATTTTGTTTCCGTTTGATGCTATAGTAACACACCACTATGCATTGCGTTCAGTTCAGTGGTTTAATCCACGTAATGTTTAATCTTAAATTGCTAGTGTCAGGTAGCTTTTTACAATAACTACTAATCCTTAACAGAAGGAAAATTGCCCTCTATTTTCTTTGTTCCGTTTATTGTTTTCGATCAATTTGTGCCAACAAGAATGAAATGGCAGAAAATGTCAGATATTCAGCGCATGCTTGTGTGCTGCAAAGTTTGTACGACAGGTAGTTCTACACATGATTAGGCCTGCGGTGATAATGATTTCACTGGATGATGGAGGGGAATACCATAGCTTGTGTATTAATGGCAGATTGTAAAAGGGACAGGTTTAAATGGCCAAATGACCTTTCTCTAATTCTCTAATTCCATAAAATTACATTAAAATAGTTAATGCTATTAATAATGGCAACGGCCTACATATTACCATTAGGGGATATCATACAAAAAAAAAATTTCTGCAATATATCCACTTTAAACGTCTCAATTTATTTTAAATTGTCTCCCATCCTTTACTGAAGGTGCAGACTCTTGTTGGGAGTACAGTTCCTCTGGCACATGTCCATTTGGCCACTCTTCATGTATGAGATTCGATAGAGAGGGTTCCCCGATCTTCCACTACAACTTCGGCGGAAGATCAGTGGACACCTCGGAGCAACCGTTTATGCTGATTCTTCAGGGGTTCCACCGATCTTCCGCCAAAGTTACAGCGGGAGATCGGGAGAACCCCCACAGAAATTATTAGCGAGAGTGTTAATAGGTGACGCGCACAAATGTGATCCTGTCTTCATCAAACATCTACGCAAGCATACTTTCCAGCAGGGGGGGGTCCCAGGATAAAAATCAGAAATTGAAAATGCCTGATTTTCCCCTCCCCAGACCAATGCTAAGTGTACACCTTCACTGGTAACGGCAGCTAACACATAAGGCGGCAGTGTACTTTGTAATTATTCATTTCTCCATGAAGAATAGAGCAATTATAAGTGAACAGCACAATAATATAAAGATTAGTGTTATGTTTTCATAGAAACCCTACAATGATACGAAGATAAATGTGGCTGAAGCCTGGAGATTAGATTTCCTAGTTACTCACCAAGTAAAAGAAAACAAACCCTGTAAGTAAGCTGTGTTTAAGCTGAGTTAACTGATCTAAATTGGACTGGTGCTATAGATATTGCAATTGGCTATAGTGTCTCTGGACAAGGGAAGTAAAATCAACCATGGTTACAAGCTCTGTTGTAGTCAGTGACCTGCTGAAAAGTTTGCATTTATGGATGGTCAATTGGGCTTGACTGTGATGCTCTCTATTAAAAAAAATATCCTGCTAACATTCCTTAGTGTGCATGTTCCAATTGAATGTAAGGCTTACTGGAAGTGTGAAAATGACACCTACCCAACATACTGTTTCTGGGTCAGTTTAATTTAATACTGTGGACGTGTTCCAATCATGAAGATTGCCTTTAATGGGGAGCTCTTCTATTGGTGGGTGGGAAATCTTGCAGTATTTCAAGTCCTGCACCAGTTTAAAGGGGAAAGTTAGTTGTTTCTCAGATTTGGAACTCAGAAACAACGTGACAAAAGGATAATGCCTGGAAGGAGTGCTGAGGAGCAGATACTGGCCTGTTTCTCCGCCATCTTTAGTGATGCATATTCCAGACCCCCAAGCAAAGCAACCCAGAAGCAATAACAGGAGGTGAATGTCACCTCCACCACACCATGCACATGGAAACAGTACAGAAGAAAAGTTCAATGATTTTACCAGATCAGCCAAGGTAGGAGAACCTATTACCAACTTTCATTCATGCAGTGTGCAAACGTATATGGCATTTACAATTACTTCCCCCTCACACTGTCCTAAATTACTTTTCAACCTTACCTTGAATGCACATTATTCAGCGAGATAACTTTGCACCATCAGTCTTTGACTGGAAGTGCTCCTTTGCTAACATCTTTATATGCATTTAGCCCAACAAGAATCCTTCCATCTGATGTTACTGAATGTTCTTTTGTGCCAGTCCTTATACCCACCAGAGACTGTGTTAGGAATCCAAGAAGGAAAGGTTTTATTAATGAATTAATTTAATATTCAAAAATTCATTTTGTAGTTAAAAGTCAATATTTAGCAGAATCTATTGTGTAGCTCTACTAGACTTGTATACTAATGGATACATCTATCTGTTATATGTTTACCTTTTACTGTACATGTAAGTAGATAAGACAGTTTATGTCATGTCCTGAGATTCTGCTGTGGAGCCTTTTAACTCTGTGTCAGCATGCAGGATATGATGTAATAGCCTTTCAGCTGTAGGATAAAAAGTAAGAACCATTGTAAGATGTTAGAGAAGACCTGGCGTCTAATCATCCTGTGACTGAGCTCAGCAACTGTAACGTGAGGTCTCCCATAGCCTTCACATTGCAGCATTTGTTGTCTGTGAGTATCATTTCCTCTAATAAATTTATAAGCGAAGACTGTGACTAGAACTCTTACTCTTACCACAGAGACAACAGCTCCAGGATTGTCTCTCTAGCAGTATTAATCAACAGACTGCATGCTGACACTTTGGTATTACTGTATGCCATCTTAATAACTGGAACTGCTCACTTGCTCTTTTCTGTGCAAAAGTCAGTTCATAACAACATAAAGAGAACACTTGGAGGAAGAGGATCCCTAAATTTCAAACTCTAACCCTATATGAGGAGGAAGCCCTCAAAATCCTGGAAAGGGAGATAATTGAGGGTGTTGGAGATGGGGAAGTAGGAGGTCTTTTAACCAATAAGGGAATTAAGGGTTACGGAGAGCGGGCGGGTAAGGGGAGCTGAGTCCACGGCCAGATCAGCCATGATCTTGTTGAATGGCGGAGCAGGCTCGAGGGGCTAGCTGGCCTACTCCTGTTCCTAATTCTTAGGTTCTTATGTCTGCCTCCAGTTCATTTCCTCAAATAAATCTATGAGATAAACTTCTGATGCTCTTCTTTCTTATTTTATTCTCTCATTTACTTACTGTTACAAAAGTATATAGGGACTGCTATGAATTGGGTGATGCAAGCTCATGTGGAGCAGATGGCTGACCTCACACCATAATGTGATGTTAGCTCATTTTTATATTTTGTTTGTGCTTAATGCATGACACGGTGGGAGTGTGCAGAAGTAGGGACTTCTGATACCAGCAGCTGGTAAAGGGCTGCCAATCACCTACGTTTTTGACCAAGCTTTCCTTGTACCTCCTTCTTTGGCTTTGCATCTCCTTCTTTGGCTTTGCATCTTTTGATTATTTTGAGGTTAGTTGCCTTCTTGATTGTGGTTTTAGCAGCAGTGGATTGCTGGGACACTGTCCTGTTAAAGCATCTATGGACGAGACCTCAAAGTACTGAGCCCTCAATGACAATAGTACATAACTCTCATGCACTGTTTCAAAAACATCATAGTTAGTTGCTCATGTAGATTGCCAATTATGGATACTCAGGCTGGATCATCAATTACCATAACTAAAACCTCAAGTTGAGGAGCATTTCAGCATAGTGCACATGATGAAACTAGACATGAAAGTACATGAGTCACAAAGAGCACTTTAAAGCAACTTGGGAAAATATAGCTCAATCCACATGCATTGTAACATCGCATAAATTAGAATATCACATAAAATCATGCATCACAAACACTGCCCCATGCAGTTGTCCCATGCAATATGTGTGGTAATATTCTTTAAATATTCTGAAAAGGAAGTTCCCTCCCCCCCCCACAAAAAAATGTACCAAATTGATTGTGGGAAGTAGTTATAACCAGTCATGTAACAGAAATGAGGTCAATTACTATAACTACAGTTGCAAAGCACAGGAAGAGTTCAGTGAAGGTCTCTGAAACTGCTGATTCATGTGCAGATGGAGTCAATAGGTGAGTTCATGGCATGTGTTGTACTGTTGACTTCCTTCAGGGCTGTGCAACAATAGACAGCTTCCCCGTTATCTGCAAAATGTACTCACAAGTGTGCTGTGAGTTAATAGATACATTTCCTTTATGGACTGATATTTCTAAGCAGATTGACCTTCAGAAAGCCAAGTTCATAGAAGGATGCAGCACAAATTCTGGGTACCACATTTCAGGAAAGATGTAAACGCATTAGAAAGGGTATAGAGGAGGTTTACCAGGATGTTAACAGGGATGAAGGACTTCAGTTATGAGGAGAGGTTGGAAAAGTTAGGACTATTCTCCTCAGAACAGAGAAGGCTAAGAGGTGACCAAATAGAGGTTTTCAAGATGATGAGAGGTTTTGATAGAGTAAATAGAGAATTTGAATTTAGTTAATTAAATAAATCTGGAATAAAAATATATTATGAGTAATGGTGACCATGTAAATACCAGATTGTCATAAAATCCCATCTGGTTCACTAATGTCCTTTAAGGAAGGAAATCTGCCATCCTTACTCGGTCTGGCCAACATGTAACTCCAGACCCACAACAATGTGGTTGACTCTTAACTGCTCTCTGTAATGACCCTGCTGTTGTATTCAAGAAGGTGGCTCACCAGTTGGGGATGGGCAATAATTTCCCAGCAAAGCCCACATCCTCTGAAGGAAGACGAAAAAGTACATCAATGGGGCTGTCGTTTGTGCCAATCAAACTGTGGCTCTGGCCAGCCTGGGACTTACATCACGTGACTGGACAAAGTCCGTCAATCAGCGAGTGGCTGCTCAAAGGAACGACGTGGGGGGAGTTTGCAATAGACCAAGAGGACAGTGTAACAGCAAACCACCTGTCTTTAAAAAATGGTGAGGAACTGAACTGTTACGGAGGTCGCGGAAGTTTGTGAGTAATAGAGAACGGAATGCAATGCGCTCCGAGACTGTTTAGGATACGGGTTATTTTAAAGTGTGAGGCACATCCCACCCTCTGCGCTGCGTTTTATTTGTGGGAGAAATCTGACAGCACTAATGTCACCTTTCATACTTTATAAGTTTGAATTACATGTTTAAGAAGAAAATCTTGGAATTCTATCCTCTGTGTCTACGGTGAATTCGTTTAAATCACATAAATTCATGTTTTTAAATATAAAAGTTTGCACTTAGAACTGAAATTGTAGTTGTGCATACTGGATAGAAAGTAAAACGTAGGGGTAAGAGTATTTTTCAGATTGGTGGAATGCAGGTAGTTTTATGCCCTGTTGGGATATCTCTTGTTTTCCATTTATATACAACTGATTTGGACATAGAGGAATGATAATGAAATTCGCTGATACAATCAAATGAGAAAGTTTGCTATCTGAGGGAGATGATAGGTGGACATAGGCTGGTGCAATGCTATATAGATTGCAGGAGCTGTTCAATCTTTGGTCAGATAAGGGTGTCTGGTCTCCTCATTCGAATGACAGGGTGCTGCTCCGATGTTCTGCCGGGGTGGGCTCTTAAGTTGTACAAGTACAGGTGTGAGATATCTGCCCAACTATTTAAATGACCCTGCCCCCCTCATTTAGGACAGGGTCAACTCCAGGCCACAGTTACAGCTGGAAGTCCTGTCTGACACACTTCGGCTGATGGAGTGGAAAAACACAACTCAGAAAACTTGAGGGAAGCTCTGGGACTGGAATTTCCCCTGTGAAGTAGCAGAGGAGATGAGTATGGAAGAACACAAAACTACCACCTGTAGTAGAATGCGAGAGTGTGAACTTAAAATAATACATTGAGTGTACCTCATTGCACAGATGCTCCACTGGGGGATTACTGTGGTAAAGGCTGTAGTTGGAAACACACATTTTTCATATATTCTGGCATTCAGCCAATCTGGACAGCATTTTGGAAGATCACAGAAAATATGGTGGAGTCACAATGTTCCAGACCCAGGCCTGCACCTTTGGAGCTACCCGCCCCAAGTACCAACCCGTTTCCTCTCCCCATCGCTGGAAATGCCAGCACACCCATCCCAAAACAACAACCTGTGATTCATTGGATTCTCCTGAAAGTACTGTCTAACAAACTGTACAATGACATCACACAATGTATGTAAGGATTTTTAAAATAAAACTATTAAAGGGACATTTGATATAAAAACAATTAAATGGCTTAAAATTTGTACAAGATGTTGATTTGACCATGGAAAATTCATGCAGTTCTGGGCACCCCATTATAGAAAGGATATTAGAGATATGGAAAGGATACTGGAAAGATGTCAGGAATGACAGGTGAAAATTATGAAGAAAAGTTGATGGATCTCCACCAGAACAGTTAAGATTGAAGAGGTTTTCAAAATTATAAAAGACTTTGAAAGTAAACTGAAACATTGTTCTCAGTGGTTAGTGAATCAATAACAAGGGTATCGCTGGAAGAATGAAGGATTAACAAAAAAAATTCATAGAGGTCAAGAAGTACAACTTCTGCTGGAAAGAAATTCGGGATTGGGCTTCCTTTAAATGTTGCCGCCGAATTGTGGCACCAAATGGGCAACCCACTGCAGCTCACTGATTGTGGCACAGCAGGAATTTGTCTGGGTCCTACTCTGAGGGTGGTGGCAGCAGCAGAGGTGGTGGTCTGGGAGACATACTCTTACTTTGGTTAGTCCACTCAATGCATCATACTACTGGGAGGAGCATGCATGGCAGACGCTACACCTATTTCCACCCGAATTTTGTAATCAGGACAGGACTCCGATTAAGTATTTAAACAGCCTTATGCCTGTTTCAGGCAGGTGGGCTTTGCTCTCCCATTTACAGGCCTGTCTGAATATAGCATTCGGTGAGCCTTGGTTTCAATGGGGCGGTTGAGGTGCCCCATCACCACGCCCCCGCCCCCTCACCCCCACCCCCCAATGCTGAGTAAAATCCCTTTCCCAGAATAAGAACATAAGAACATAAGAAATACGGGCAGGAGTAGGCCATTTGGCCCCTCGAGCCTGCTCCGCCATTCAATAAGATCATGGCTGATCTGATCATGGACTCAGCTCCACTTCCCTGCCTGTTCCCCATAACCCTTTACTACCTTATCGCTCAAAAATCTATTTCCGCCTTAAATATATTCAATGACCCAGCCTTCACAGCTCTCTGGGGCAGAGAATTCCACAGATTTACAACCCTCTGAGAGAAGAAATTTCTCCTCATCTCAGTTTTAAATGGGCGACCCCTTATTCTAAGGCTATGTCCCCTAGTTTTAGTTTTCCCTATGAGTAGAAATATCCTCTCTGCATCCATCTTGTTGAGCCCCCTCGTTATTTTATAAGTTTCAATAAGATCACCTCTCATTCTTCTGAACTCCAATGTATATAGGCTCAACCTATCCTCATAAGTCAACCCCCTCATCTCTGGAATCAACCTAGTAAACCTTCTCTGAACAGCCTCCAATGCAAGTATATCCTTCTTTAAATACGGAGACCAAAACTGTACGCAGTACAGTTGGTGTGGCCTCACCAATACCCTGTACAGTTGTAGCAGCACTTCTCTGCTTTTATACTCCACCCCCTTGCAATAAAGGCCTTCTAGATTACTTGCTGTACCTGCATACTAACTTTTTGTGTTTTATGCACAAGGATCCCGAGGTCTCTCTGTACTGCAGCACTTTGCAATTTTTCTCCATTTAAATTATAATTTCTATTATTTGTATTATTTCTGCCAAAGTGGATAACCTCACATTTTCCCACATTAGACTCCATCTGCCAAATTTTAGCCTGTCTAAACTCACTTAGCCTGTCTATATTCCTTTGCAGATTTTTTGTGTCCTCCTTACAATTTGCTTTCCCACCCATCTTTGTATCATCAGCAAACTTGGCTATATTACACTTGGTCCCTTCATCCAAGTCATTAATATAGATTGTAAATAGTTGAGGACCCAGCACTGATCCCTGCGGCACCCCACTAGTCACTGTTTGCCAACCATAAAATGACCTATTTATCCCGACTCTCTGTTTTCTGTTAATTCGCCAATCCTCTACCCATGCTAATATATTACCCCCAACCCCGTGAGCTTTTATCTTGTGCAGTAACCTCTTATGTGGCACCTTATCAAATGCCTTCTGGAACTCCAAATACACCACATCCACTGGTTCCCCCTTATCCACCCTGCTCATTACATCCTCAAAGAACTCCAGCAAATTTGTCAAATAGGATTTCCTTTTCATAAAACTATGTTGACTCTGCTTGAATGAATCATGCTTTTCCAAATGTCCCGCTACTGCTTCCTTAATAATGGACTCTAGCATTTTCCCAGTGACAGATGTTAGGCTAACTGATCTATAGTTTCCTGTTTTTTGTCTGCTTCCTTTTTTAAATAGAGGTGTTAAATTTGCGGTTTTTCAATCCGCTGGGACCACCCCAGAGTCCAGGGAAGTTTGGTAGATTCCAACCAATGCATCCACTATCTCTGCTGCCACTTCTCTTAAGACCCTAGAATGTAAGCCATCAGATCCAGGGGACTTGTCTGCCTTTAGTCCCATTATTTTACCTAGTGCTACTTCATTAGTGATAGTAATAGTATTAAGTTCCTCCCTCCCTATAGCCCTTTGATTAACCCAATTGGGATGTTTTTAGTGTTTTCTACCGTGAAGACCGATACAAAATATTTGTTCAACATCTCTGCCATTTCCCTGTTCTCCATTATTAATTCCCCAGTCTCATCCTCTACTTTAGCCAATCTTTTCCTTTTTATGTACCTGTAGAAACTCTTACTATCTGTTTTTCATATTTCGTGCAAATTTACTTTCATAATCTATCTTCCCTCTTTTAATCATATTTTTAGTCGTTCTCTGCTGGCTTAAAAAAAATTCCCAACCCTCTGGCCTCCCACTAGTCTTGGCCACATTGTATGCCTTTGTTTTCAATTTGATATCCTCCCTTATTTCCTTAGTTAGCCACGGATAGTTACCCCTTCTCTTACAGTCTTTCCTTCTCATTGGGATATATTTTTGTTGCGAGTTATGAAATATCTCCTTAAATGTCTGCACTGCTCATCGTCCCATACTTTAGTTTATTTTCCCAGTCCACTTTAGCCAACTCTGCCCTCATACCTTTGTAGGCCCCTTTATTTAAGAATGTTTTACTTCAAGTGTCTATTGAGCTGTTCTTTAACAAATGTCACCTTTTTAAAGATAAAAGTGTGCAGTACACAAATCACAGTCTCTTGACTGCATTTCTTATTTGGTTACTAGCGCCATGGCTTTAAAAAGCCTTCAATAAAACTATAATATGGAAAACAATGAATTATGTGATGTTGTGTTATGAAAAATAAAAACTCAAATTTAAATAATATATTTTACATTTATTATAGCACAAGATGAAGGTAGTATATTTTGATCAGCCTGGTGGACCTGAAAATCTTTATATCAAAGAAGTACCTAGACCAGAGCCAAAAGACAGAGAGGTTTTGATTAAAGTGTTTGCTACTGCTTTGAATAGGTCTGATTTACTGCAGGTAATTTTTCTTTGCACTCCAACCACACACTATGTAATGTGTTACTTAAGGATGTTACTGTAGCACTGTTTGTTAAAGCCAGCTGCTTTAAACACTTTAAGAACTTTATTTTACTCAGAAATATAGCATTCTAGAAGAACATGATCTAGAGTGTGAAAAACTCTTATTTTGTTCAGGTTGAAATGAGTAACTTCGTAAGATTGAGTTTTGGTTATTGCCCAGGTCCACTTAGAAACTGGCATTTCACCGCTCCTGAGATATTTAATGCAAAATTGTCGTAATTATGCAGCAAATCACATTACATGCAGTAAGCATAGAAGTCTGTAGGACTTATCACTGTATGTTGCACATTTGCCAGATCATTTGCACTAATGATGATGAACTGAGATTCAAAATAAGTGGTAAATATGTATCAGTTGCATGAAGATCTCTCTCTTCTCCCCCTACCTCATCCCCCATGGTAGTAGATACAAACTCTGCTGGAATCATCCCATGAGTAGTGCTATTTACTTATCCTGACTGCTAATTGCAATACCTGTATAGTACCTGTATGCCATGTTTATGATTACAAATCATCATATTGTCTAGTGTCAAACTTGGTTGCATTAGAGTGTGCAGGCCCTGACCTGCAAGAAACCACAAGCCGTAGGTCGGGCCATAAAAGGAGCGGAGGTACGGCGGCCCGGGAGCAGTGTGGAGGCATGCCACTTCAGGGAACAACACAAGCTGGTGCAGGAGGGCAATGACTTGGAGAAGGGTGACTGGATTGGACCTCACCAAAATCAAGGTCGTTGACTGGAGAGGCGACAAGCAGCAGAGGAGCGGCGAGGTTGGGGCGAAGCAGCGACGAGAGATTATAGAACGACATGATCGGGGCCCAGAAGAGGCATGAGTTCAGGGCCTAGAAGAGGTGAGGGCCCAGGGGCAGCACGGGCCAGCCCACACTGAGATATGTGTGCACACTAGGTCCATGCAGTAGAGCTGGTCTCCAATCATCTTGGTTAATCCTTGCCACTGGAAGAAGACTTAGCTCTGTCAAGCCTGTGTGGTGGCTGGTGTGCAACGGCTACCACATGTTAAAAAAATCCACGCACAGGCATCTTCCAAACTTCAATATGTAATTTGGGACCTGGAATGTCAGGTCTTTCATTGAAACAACTGTGAACTCATCCCTTTTTGGTGTGGAAGCAAGTCATCCTCGATACGAGGGACCATCTAAGAAGAAAAAGTGTATTAGAGTACCATATATTGATTAAATCATTAGTTATTATGAAGCAGTTTTGATTTAATATACCACAACAATAATTTTTGACTATTGTGTTAAGACGTGGTTACACTGCGATTAGAATATAGACTTATTGCTAAGGTGTTAGCAATGGATGTTTCAACTCTCAACTTACTGAGGCAGTTGTTCAGAATTTTATGCTTTACTTGGAGGTCAGAGAAATAATTTTCCAAAAGTTTGCAATGCTACAAGACTATTTGTACCCTATAACTGTACTGGAAAATGACTTTGTGACACTTACCAGAGCTGTTTCAAAATGAGAAAAAGCTCTCTTTCTGAAACCTCCAGACCTACTTAGAGTGGATTTCAATTGCAACTCTGGAGGTAGCACCAACTCTGCCAACAATATAATTTATGGCCACCAGTGGCTGACATTGTATTGATCAGGCATGTGGAATTTTGCCCAGTACCCCTTTTGTCCTGTTGGGAAAAGATAGACATGTTCCTAATTTAAGCATTATTGTGTAACACTGTGCAGTTATATTGTAAAGCTGCCTTACATTTCAGTGAAGATGAACAAACCACTCATAGACCAATAACCTCCAAAAGGTCTTTTGCTCAGGGTATATAATTTGCTCAGGGTATATAATTTGCTCAGGGTATTATAATTTGCTCAGGGTATATAATTTGCTCAGGGTATATAATTTGCTCAGGGCATGCTTGGTATTATAATTCGCTCAGGGTATATAATTTGCTCGGGGTATTATTTTTTTACCAGAAAGTGTTTTGTAAGTTATGCATTCAAAAATATATTTGACCATTTCCTTTCTTTAACAATTATGTATTTTCTCTTCTATCCAAATATTTAAAAACATGTCCTGTGCATAAATATTGCTTGATTAGAAGTTGTGTGCAGTCTGAACCATGGCATACCAAAATTCCTCCACTTGAAATTAAGATTGTAAAATTGACATTTGAAATAAATAGATGTCGGTATTTGAAGTCTTGGCTGCTTTAATGTTGCAGAGAGAACAAATCTATCCTTCTGCCAATGTAGAAAATGAGGTACTTGGCCTGGAAGCTGCAGGAACTGTGGTCAGCCTTGGACCTGGTTGTACGGGCAACTTCTCTGTTGGTGCTAGAGTGATGGCGCTGTTGGCAGGTGGTGGGTATGGAGAATATGTCATAACACCAGAAGATCAGCTGATGCCAGTACCAAGTCACATGACCTTTAGTCAGGCCACAGCCATTCCAGAGGCTTGGCTGACTGCCTATCAGCTGCTGCATCTTGTAGGTAAGAAGAGATTTATATTCATTGTGAGCATGTAAGGACTGTGATGTGTGCTGTCAAATGATTAATCAGTATTATTCTGTGCACTAAAAATATTTTTAAGTGGTTTAGATAGGAATTGTAATCTTGTTTGACAAGGTTACTTTAATTTGTGGATGTTCAGGCCATTATTAAAAGTGTTCTTTGGACCAGTCCACTACATACAAGTCAAACCAATTAAGTGTATATGTAATCCATTCTGTACTCAAGTACAGTGCAGTAGGCCTTCATTAACACATTGTACCAGAATCTCTGATATAACCCACCCTTAAAGATAAACTGAACAAAGGATCATCTATAACTTGCTGTTAACTTTTCTATAGTGTGATGAAGATGATTATTGGGATAGACTATTTTTAACATCATGGGGGTGACACCTAGGACAGTCGTGAATCAGCAGCCTGTTTTACACTCTGACCGATTCTCTTTCTCATTGACTTCAATGGGAAGGTGATTTGGGCGGAGTGCACAGCGGGCTGCCGATTCACTCAGTTATTTTGTGGTACCGCCCAAGGTGAATTTCACCCCCATGGTTTGGTGTTTTCTAAAGCAATATAGGATTTTAAACTCCTGTACAACGTAAACTTTACATATTGAATCAAAGAAACTCAAAATATTGCTTTATCCACAAATGAATGAAACAAGTTACACCTGCTACCGAGTACACTGTGTTCTGTAAGCGGCATTTTGTTTTCTTAAAGCTGAAAGTCATTGTAATAGTTATCATCTCAACACTTTAGCTAGATCAAATGCAAAACTAATGAGGTCTCATTGTGTTATTAGTAGATCGCCCATGCCATTTTTCATAGTAAGTCAAATGATGCCTGTAACAGGATCGTCATACCACGTAATACAAAATACCAGATTTTGCTGTCAAAATAAGTGAGACTAACGGCGCTCGCTGCTTTTTATTTATAAATGTGACAGCAAACTCAGGCGAGGGGCAGGCGCGTGGTTTAATGCCAATAGTTGTTGTTCAAGTTGTGCAGCTCCATCATTAACTTCGCGAAGACAGCATTTTGCTGCACACATTGAATATCGTGAAGGTGCTATATTTGCGTGATGGATACAAACAAACCCACTGCAGAAAGAAAAGTCTTGGCATTAAAATACCCTTTTAATGATGCGATTAGAATTACTGTCAATCAACCTCTCTGGCACTGAAAATTAACTATTCAAAGTGTGGAGTCTCATTCCTTCAGGTTTTAATTGGAGATTTAAAGAAATATAATTTAAATTTTAGTTTATTTTTCTCTCCCAATCCAATCTTTCTTTCACTTTCATTATTTCTCTTTGTGTACCGGATTTGACATTTAAAAAAAAAAATTATTTGTTCAAGGGTTGTCAGTGTCGCTGGCAAGGCCAGCATTTATTGCCCATCCCCATTTGCCCTTGAGAAGGTGGTGGTGAGCCGCCTTCTTGAACCGCTGCAGTCCGTGTGGTGAAGATACTCCCACAGTGCTGTAAGGGAGGGAGTTCCTGGATTTTGTGCCAGCGACGATGAAGGAACAGCGATATATTTCCAAGTCAGGATGGTGTGTGACTTGGAGGGGAACTTGGAGGGGATGGTGCTCCTATGCGCTTGCTGCCCTTGCCTTTCTAGGTGGTAGAGGTTATGGGTTTGGGAGGTGCTACCGAAGAAGCCTTGCAGTGCATCTTGTAGATGGTACACACTGCAGCTATGGTATGCTGGTGGTGGAGGGAGTGAATGTTTAAGGTGGTGGATGGGATGCGAATCAAGCGGGCTGCTTTGTCCTGGATGGTGTCCAGCTTCTTGAGTGTTGCTGGAGCTGCACTCAGCCAGGCAAGTGGAGAGTATTCCATCATATACCTGATTTATGCCTTGTAGATGGTGGAAAGGCTAAGGGGAGTCAGGAGGTGAGACACTCACCGCAGAATATCCAGCCTCTGACCTGCTTTTGTTGCCACAGTATTTATGTGGCTGGTCCAGTTAAGTTTCTGGTCAATGGTGAGCCCTAGGATGTTGATGGTGGGGGATTTGGTGATGGTAATGCCGTTAAATGTCAAGCGGCAGTGGTTAGACTCTTGCTTGTTGGAACTAGTCAGTGCCTGGCATTTGTGTGGCGCGAATGTTACTTGCCACTTATTAGCCCAAGCCTGAATGTCATCCAGGTCTTGCTGCATGCGGGCATGGACTGCTTCATTATCTGAGGAGTTGCGAATGGAACTGAACACTGTGCAATCATGCGAACATCCCCACTGCTGACCTTATGATGGAGGGAAGTTCAATTGATGATGTTATGTCTGTAATGTACTTATGAATGACTCCACGAGGCAATGTGTTGTACTCAAACTGTAGTGGCCTTGGTCCTTTATTCCAAACTCCAGAGTGAGGCACAAGCATGATGTGCAGCCTTTTATACTGGGCCCTGCCACCAGGACAGGAAACCCCCGGTCTCCACCAGTTGCACCCTCTAGTGATGCCAGCATGTATATACACAGTGTGAACCTTATTGATAGTACATCAGGTAAACAAGTTTCCATCTTATGTAACCACACAGTGACTACACAGAGAGTACATCCATAGTCTGCATATACAATGGATGAAGCAGCTGAAGCTGGTTGGGCCTCGGACACTGCCCTGTTGAACTCCTTCAGCGATGCCCTGGGGCTGGGATGATTGACCTCCGACTACCACAATCACCTTCCTTTGTGCCAGGTATGACTCCAGCCAGTGGAGCGCTTTTCCCCCTGAATCCCATTGACTTCAGTTTTACTGGGGCTCCTTGATGCCACACTCGGTCAAATGCTGCCTTGATGTCAAGGGCAGTCACTCTCTCCTCACCTCACCTCACCTCTGGAATTCAGATCTATTGTCCATGTTTGGACCAAGGCTGTAATGAGGTTTGGAGCTGAGTGGTCCTGGCAGAACCCAAACTGAAAAATAGTGAGCAGGTTATTGGTGAATTAGTGCCTTCTGTCACTTTGCTGATGATTGCGAGTAGACTGATGGGGTGGTAATTAGCTGAATTGGATTTGTCCTGCTTTTTGTGGACAGGACATACCTGGGCAGTTTTCCACATTGTCGGATAGATGCCAGTGTTATAGGTGTACTGGAACAGCTTGGCAAGAGGCATGGCTAGTTCTTGAGCACAAGTCTTCAGCACGACAGCCGAGATGTTGTAGGGGCCCATAGCCTTTGCTGCATCCAGTGTGCTCAGCCGTTTCTTGATATCACATGTCGTGAATCGAATTGGCTGAAGACTGGCATCTGTGATGGTGGGACCTCAGGAAGAGGCCGATATGGATCATCCATTCGTCACTTCTGGCTGAAGATGGTTGCAAACACTTCAGCCTTAACTTTTGCACTCACGTGCTGGGTTCTCCCATCATTGAGGATGGGGATATTCATAGAGCTTCCTCCTTCCGTCAATTGTTTAATGGTCTACCACCATTCACTACTGAATGTGGCAGGACAGCAGAGCTTTGATCTGGTCCGTTGATTGTGGGATCGCTTAGCCCTGTCTATGGCATGCTGCTTCCACTTTTTAGCATGTATGTAGTCCTGTGTTGCAGCTTCCCCAGGTTATAAAATCATCAAAATAACCAACCTAATCCCACTTTCCAGCTCTTGGTCCATAGCCCTGTGGGTTATGGTACTTCAAGTGCACATCCAAGCATTTTTTAAATGTGGTGAGGGTTTCTGTGTCTCATTTTTAGGTACACCTAGTGCTGCTCCTGGCATGCTCTTCTACTCATTCAACCAGGGTTGATCCCCTGGTTTGATGGTAATGGTAAAATGAAGGATATTCTGGGCCGTGAGGTTACAGATTGTGGCAGAATATAGTTCTGCTAATGGCCCACAGTACCTCATTGATGCCCAGTTTTGAGCCACGAGATCTGGTCTAAACCTATCCCATTTAGCATGGTGCTAGTACCACCCAACACGATGAAGGGTGTCCTCAGTGTGAAGACAGGACTTTGTTCCCACAATGACTGTGGTGGTCACTGCTACCAATGCTGTCATGGACAGATGCATATGCGACAGATAGATTAGTGAGGACTAGGTCAAGTAGATTTTTCCTTCATGTTGGTTCTCTCATCACCTGCCGCAGGCCCAGTCTGGCAGCTATGTCTTTCAGGGCTGTCAGTAGTGGTACTACCAAGCCACTCTTGGTGATGGACATTGAAGTCCCCCACCCAGAATACATTCTGTGCTCTTGCTACTCTCTGGCTTCTTCTAAGTGGTGTTCAACATGGAGGAGTACTGATTCATCAGCTGAAGGAGGGTAGTAGGTGGTAATCAGCAGGAGGTTTCCTTGATCATGCTTGACCTGAATCCATGAGACTTCATGGGGGCCGAGTCACTTTTGCAGACGCCCAGGGCCACTCCGTCCCGACTGTATAACACTATCACCTGTCGGTGGGATAGGATGTACCCAAGGATGATGATGGAGAAGTTCTGGGACATTGGCTGAAAGGTATGACTGTCAGTTTGTTGCTTGACTCATCTGTGAGACAGCTCTCCCGATTTTGGCACAAGTTGATGAGGAGGACTTTGCAGGGTTTATTGGGCTGGGTGTGCCTCTGTTGCGTCCGTAGCCTAGGCCAAGGTCGATGGTCCATCCATTTTTTAACTAAGTGGCTTGCTAGACCATTTCAGAGGGCAGTTAAGAGTCAACCACATTATTGTGAGTCACATATAGGCCAGACCAGGTAAGGACGGCAGATTTCCTTCCCTAAAGTGAACCAGATGGAATTTTACGACAATCCGATAGTTTCATGGTCACCATTACTAGCTTTTTAATCCAGATTTATTTAATTAACTGAATTTAAATTCCCGAGCTGCCATGGTGGGATTTGAACTCGTATCCCTGGATCATTAGTCCAGGCCCCTGGATTACTAGTCCATTAACATTACCACTATACTACCGCTGAATTCGCCCGCTCTAATTTACACTTCCTTCTTGGTCCTTCCACTGTTTATTTCTCAATCCTTCAATCTCATTTGCTTGCCCTGTTCACTCAGGTCCCAGATACATAACATAAGAACATAAGATAAGAAATAGAAGCAGGAGTAGGCCCTACGGCCCATTGAGTCTGCTCCGCCATTCAATAAGTTTATGGCTAATCATCGACCTCAACTCCACTTTCTCGCCCAATCTCCATATCCCTTGATTCCCCTATAGTCCAAAAATCTATCTCTCTCAGCCTTGAATATATTCAGAGACTCACCATTCACAGCCCTCTGGAGCAGAGAATTCCAAAGATTCACAACCCTCTGAGTGAAGAAATGTCTTAAATGACCTTCCCCTTATCCTGAGACTGACCCATAGTTCTAGACACTCCAGCTAGGGAAACAACATCTCAGCATCTACCATGTCAATCCCCTTCAGAATCTTGTATGTTTCAATGAGGTCACCTCTCATTCTTCTAAACTCCAGAGAGTATAGGCCCATTCTGCACAATCTCTCATCATAAGCCAGCCCTCTCATCCCAGGAATCAATCTAATGAACCTCCGTTGTATGCATGCCAACTTTCAATGACTGATGTACCATGACACCCAGGTCTCGTTGCACCTCCCCTTTTCCTGATCTGCCACCATTCAGATAATATTCTGCCTTCGTGTTTTTGCCACCAAAGTGGATAACCTCACATTTATCCACATTGAACTGCATCTGCCATGCGTTTGCCCACTCACCTAACCTGTCCAAGTCATCCTGCAGCCTTTTAGCATCCTCCTCACAGCCCACACCGCCTCCCAGCTTAGTGTCATCTGCAAACTTGGAGATATTACACTCAATTCCCTCATCCAAATCATTAATGTATATTGTAAATAGCTGGGGTCCCAGCACTGAGTCCTGCGGCACTCCACTAGTCACTGCCTGCCATTCTGAAAAGGATCAGTTTATCCCGACTCTCTGCTTCCTGTCTGCCAACCAGTTCTCCATCCACGTCAGTACATTACCCCCAATACCATGTGCTTTAATTGTGCACAGCAATCTCTTGTATGGGACCTTGTCAAAAGCCTTTTGAAAGTCTAAATACACCACATCCACTGGTTCTCCCTTGTCCACTCTACCAGTTACATCCTCATAAAATTCTAGAAGATTCGTCAAGCATGATTTCCTTTTCATAAATCCATGCTGACTTGGACTGATCCTGTCACTGCTTTCCAAATGTGCTGCTATTTCATCAATAATTGATTCCAACATTTTCCCCACTACTGATGTCAGGCTAACCGGTCTATTATTACCCGTTTTCTCTCTCCCTCCTTTCTTCAAAAGCGGTGTTACATTAGTTACCCTCCAGTCCATAGGAACCGATCCAGAGTTGATAGACTGTTGGAAAATGATCACCAATGCATCCATTATTTCTAGGGCTACTTCCTTAAGTACTCTGGGATGTAGACTATCAGGTCCCAGGGATTTATCGGCCTTCAATCCCATCAATTTCCCTAACACAATTTCCTGCCTAATAAGGATTTCCTTCAGTTCCTCCTTCTCACAAGACTCTCGGTCCCCTAGTATTTCCGGAAGGTTATTCGTGTCTTCCTTCATGAAGACAGAACCAAAGTATTTGTTTAACTGGTCCGCCATTTCTTTGTTCCCCATTATAAATTCATCTGAATCCGACTGCAAGGGACCTACGTTTGTCTTCACTAATCTTTTTCTCTTCATATATCTATAGAAGCTTTTGCAGTCAGTTTTTATGTTGCCAGCAAGCTTCCTCTCATACTCAATTTCCCCCCTCCTAATTAAACCCTTTGTTCTCCTCTGCTGCATTACAACATTCTCCCAGTCCTCAGGTTTGCTGCTTTTTCTGACCAATTTATATGCCACTTCCTTGGATTTAACACTATCCTTAATTTCCCTTGTTAGCCACGGTTGAGCCACCTTCCCTGTTTTATTTTAACTCCAGTCAGGGATGTACAACTGTTGAAGTTCATCCATGTGATCATCTCACAGCTTACAGTCCCACCTAGCTTTGTATCATTAGCAAACTTTGATACATTACACTCGGTCCCTTCATCTAGGTCATAAATACAGATTGTAAATTGCAACACCCCACTAGTTTCAACCTGCCAACCTGAAAAAGACCAGTTTGTCCCTACTCTCTGTTTTCTGTCCGTTAACCAATCCTCTATCCATGCTAATACATTACCTCCAGTCCTATGAGCCCTTATCTAGTGTAATAACCTAAAGGCCATGAATGAACCGATCGGAGTTTTTACGACAATTTTATGGTGCTAGACCACATTTATTGAATTCAGTTTCACAATTTCCCAAGTTGCCATTTGAACTTATGATCTATAGTTTGAACCGTAACACTTTGCTACCATGCTGACTCATTTATTTGCATCTTGAATCCGTTTATATTGTCTGCTTCAGTGTGGAATAAGTTACTAAGAAATGACTAACTATTGCCTTTATGGTTTAAAAGGTTACACAAGACCTCCCTTCTTACACCTAATTTTAATTAATGTTTAAACTTTTTGCTATACTAAACTATTTGTCCAAATGTGTCAGTGTCAGCTGTGGCTCAGTGGGTTGCACTGTCACCTCTAAGTTAGAAGGTTGTGGGTTCAAGTCCCATCCCAGAGACTTGGGCACAAAAAACTAGCTGACACTCTAGTGGAGTGCAGCACTGTTGGAGGTGCCGTCTTTTGGATGAGACGTTAAACTTAGTACCCATCTGCCAATAGCGCTATTTTCAAGAAGTGCAGGGAAGTTCTCCTTGGTGTCCTGGCCAATATTTATCCCTCAATCAATATCACTAAAACAGTTTATCTGGTCATTATCGCGTTTCCTACATTACAACAGTGCAATTCAAAAAGTACTTCATTGGCTGTAAAGCGCTTTGGGACGCCCAGTGGTCGTGAACGCCGCTATATAAATGCAAGTCTTTCTTTCAAATTAACTTTGGCAATTTCCTTTATAATCTCAGAACTTCAATTAGCACACCTATTTTCCAAAGAAAACAAGCCCAGTCTCGTAGGGCTGGAATTTCATCAGCCTTCTGCTGCGTTTTTCGGCAATATTTCTTTGTTTTGGGTGGAAAACCATCCGGTGGGAAATTCATGGAAAGTGTTCCGCCTGCAGTTTTGAAATACTGCTGGGGAGCAGACCGCCGGCGTGCAACACTCGAAAAACCGCTTCCGCCCGAGTTTGGTCACAGTGGTGACCTGTAGATGGAAAAAAAACACAGCAGGGAAAAACCAGTCGGAGCTGCCCTTGGAATGGCGGTAGGTATGAACTCCCGCAAAAAAGGTAAGTTAAAGTTAAAAAAAAAGTTATTTTGCAGCGATTCAATTGAAAAGAGTCTTGTGAATGCTGTGTGATTTTAAAAAAATGTTTTCCCCCCTCCCTAGGCCCAACTCGCAGCCTCGGACTAAAGTTGACGAGGATCGCGTTTTCCACCGTGAATTCTCATACTACGCCGATTTTTCCCGCCAGGTGGATTTTTCCCCATTTTTTTCACAAATTTTCCGCTGTTCTTTATAGCAGAAGTCAGTGGTTTTTTGGGCGGCTTTTGATGAAAATCCAGCCCAGTGTTTTTTCATAAGTTAAATATTGATACCTGGAATTCCTTGGTACCTTAAGAGGGAGCAAGCAAGTAACATCATCATCACCATCATCATAGGCAGTCCCTCGGAATCGAGGAAGACTTGCTTCCACTCCTGAAGTGAGTTCTTTGGTGGCTGAACAGTCCAATACGAGAGCCACAGACCCTGTCACAGGTGAGACAGACATTTGCCGAGGGAAGGGTTGGGTGGGACTGGTTTGCCACACACTCCTTCTGCTGCCTGCGCTTGACCTCTTCACGCTCTCACCGTTGAGATTCGAAGAGCTCAACGCCCTTCCCGATGCACTTTCTCCACCCAGGGCGGTCTTCGGCCAGGGACTCC
Organism: Pristiophorus japonicus; assembly: GCF_044704955.1. Lineage (NCBI taxonomy): Eukaryota > Metazoa > Chordata > Chondrichthyes > Pristiophoridae > Pristiophorus > Pristiophorus japonicus. Next base: position 106,037,890 of record NC_091983.1, on the reverse strand, counting down.
CAGATGTCAGTGGTGATGTCGCACTTTACCTGGGAGGCTTTAAGGGTGTCCTTGTAACGTTTTCGCTGTCCACCTTTGGCTCGTTTGCCGTGAAGGAGTTCCGCATAAAGCATTTGCTTCGGGAGTCTCGTGTCTGGCAAGCGAACCATGTGGCCTGCCCAGCGAAGCTGATCGAGTGTGGTCAGTGCTTCAAGGCTGGGGATGTTAGCCTGGATGAGGATGCTAACTTTGGTGCGTCTGTCCTCCCAGGGGATTTGCAGGATCTTGCGGAGACATCATTGGTGATATATCTGCAGTGACTTGAGGTGCCTTCTGTACATTGACCATGTCTCTGATCCATACAGGAGGGTGGGTAATACTGCAGCCCTGTAGACCATGACCTTGATGGTAGATTTGAGGGCTTGGTCTTCGAACACTCTTTTCCTCAGGCGGCCGAAGGCTGCACTGAGGCGTGTTGAATCTCCGCATCAATATCTGCTTTTGTTGACAAGAGGTTCCCGAGGTATAGGAAATGGTATGTGTCATGAATGTACTTGTGGGATCACTAGCCGCTGGATGGCATCACTGTTGGAAGCCTTTGGGCTGCACACACGTGTGTGCAGCCCAAGTATAAAAGGCCAGCCATTTTGTATATTTGTCACTTGGGACTTAATAAAGCAGAGCCAAGGTCATACCTCTTGGAGTTAAACAGTACTCAGTCTAACAGTTATTGCATACACCACATTTGGCGACGAGGCAATAAGAACCTTTGCGTGCAAAAATGAGCACAATTGGATTGTTGGAGCGAATTGTGGAAGGAGAAGATTGGGCAGACTTTCTGAGCTGTTTGATCCAGTTCTTCGTGGCCAAAAAAATGGAGGTCGGTGACGCAGATCAGCGCCGGGCGTTGTTCCTCACGGTTTGTGGTCCAAATATTTATGGTCTGATAAAGAATCTACTCCTGCCTGTGAGTCCAACAGAGAAGACGTATGAAGAATTGTGTACAGTGGTACAGGACCACCTTAAGCCAGATGAAGGCATCATCATCTCGAGATACAGATTATACACGCACGTTCGCTCAGAGGCCCAGAATGCGGCGGAATTCGATGCTGACCTGAGATGTCTAGCGGGACCGTGTAAGTTCGGGGCTGTGTTGGCAGACATGCTGCGGGACTTCTTTGTAATCGGCATCAACCACGAGGTGATCCTGCGTAAACTACTGGCGATGGAAACGTTGGACTTGAACAGGGCCATCACAATCGCTCAATCATACATGACGACGGAGAGAAGTCTAAAGCAGATATCTGTGAAAAATCGAAACTCGGCAAGTACTGTAAATATGATTGATTCGGCATTCGGCAGAGTGGCATTTGGCAGGGCCTACCCGACTGCGTACGCAAAACTTGTGGCTGCCCAAAGTCCGCCAGCGGGAATGTATCCGATTTCTCCGTGTTGGCGTTGTAGGGGAAATTACTGGCACCAGCTGTGCCGATTTAAGCAATATAGTTGCAAAGGCTGTCTGAGAGTGGGGCATCTCCAGTGCAAGTGTCCGCAGATGAGCAAGCGTGCTGCATCATACCACGTGGAGGATGATGGTCAGACTAGTGCGGATCCAGATACGCAATTCGAGATACCAGAGGAGGAAGTGTATGGACTGTACTCGTTCCTAACTAAGAGCAAACCGATAATGATCAACGTGAAATTTAATGGGGTGCTGGTGTTGATGGAACTGGACAAGGAGGCGAGTCAATCGATAATGAGCCAGAGGGCATTCGACAAGCTGTGGGATACTAAGGCTTGAGGCCCAGGCTGAGTCCAGTCAATGCCAAGTTGCGCATGTACACCAAAGAACTCATAACGATGATTGGCAGTGGCACAATTAAAGTGTTGTATGACGGTGCGGTTCACGAGTTACTGCTATGGATTATCCCAGGTAATGGCCCAACGCTGTTCAGCAGGAACTGGCTTGAAAAATCAGATGCGATTGGAACGACATCAAGGCGTTGTCATCAGAGAAAGATACATGTGCCCAAGTACTGAGCAAGTTCCCCTCGTTTTTCGAACCAGGCATCGACAACTTTATGGGAGCCAAGATGCAGATCCACGTGGACTCAGATGCAAGACCCATCCATCATAAAGCTCGGGCAGTTCCGTATATGATTAGGGAGGTCGATATCGAACTGGACAGACTCCAGCGTGAAGGGATCATATCACTGGTTGAATTTAATGAATGGGCCAGCCCCATTGTTCCTGTGCTGAAAAATGATGGCACCGTCAGAATCTGTGGAGACTACAAGGCTACGATCAACAGGGTTTTGAAACAGGATCAGTACCCATTATCGGCTGATGACTTGTTTGCAATGCTAGCCGGGGGGGAAGTTGTTCACCAAACTGGACTTGACGTCGGCCTACATGACACAGGAGCTGGTCGAGACGTCAAAGAGACTTGCGTGCATTAACACGTATAAAGGACTGTTTACTTATCGCAGGTGCCCTTTTAGAATTCGCTCGGTTGCAGCAATATTTCAGAGGAACATGGAGAGTCTACTGAAGTCCATTCCCAGAACCGTCGTGTTCCAAGATGATATCCTGATCACAGGTTGTGACTCCGAGGAACAACTGAACAACCTGGAAGAAGTTCTACATCGTCTGGACAAAGTGGGACTCAGACTGAAATGCTCGAAGTACATCTTCATGGCACCAGAGGTCAAATTTCTGGGGAGGAAAATTGCTGCTGACAGCATCAGGCCCACGGACGCAAAAACCAAGGCCATCAAGAATGCACCCAAGCCGCAGAATGTGACAGAGTTGCATTCGTTCCTGGGTCTACTCAACTACTTCAGTAACTTCCTACCTAAATTGAGCACCTTATTAGAACCACTGCACATGCTGCTAAGAAAAGGCGACAACTGGGTATGGGGTGCATCTTAACAGAGGTTTTGAGACAGTCGCTAATCTGCTTTGCTCGAACAAGCTGCTGGTACATTATGACCCATGTAAACATTTAGTATTGGCCTGTGATGCTTCGTCATATGGAATTGGTTGCGTATTCCAACAAACTAATGAATCGGATAAACTTCAACCAGTCGCGTATGCTTCAAAAAGTTTGTCTAAAGCGGAAAGAGCCTACAGCATGGTAGAGAAAGAAGCATTAGCCTGTGTGAATGGGGTTAAAAAGATGCATCAGTACCTGTTTGGTCTTCAGTTTGAACTGGAGACCGATCACAAGTTGCTCATTTTAGTTCTCTGAAAACAAAGATGTCAATACCCAATGCTTCATCCTGCATCCAGAGGTGGGCACTGACATTGTCCACTTTTGATTATGTCATTCATCATAGACCTGGCACCGAGAATTGTCCCGTGCTTTGAGCTGTCTGTCCGTTGCCCACACCGGAGGTGGAAATGCCACAACCAGCGGACCTATTGTTAGTTATGGATGCTTTTGAGAGTGAAAGAACCCCTGTCACAGCTCAACAAGTTAAGACCTGGACCAGCCAAGACCCGATTTTATCGGTGGTGAAGAGTTGCATCCTCAAAGGTGATTGGTCTGCCATACCCAAGCAAATGTGTGAGGAGACTAAACCTCGCATTCGTCGCAAAGTCGCACTGTCTATTCAGTCGGATTGTATACTGTGGAGCAATCGTGTTGTTATGCCCAAGAAAGGGAGAGAGAAATTTGTACGTGAGTACATAGCACACATCCTGGCATTGTAATGATGAAAGCCATCACCAGGTCTCATGTATAGTGGCCGGGAATTGACTCGGTGCTGGAATCATGTGTGCATCAGTGCAATACTTGCATGCAGCTCAGCAAAGCACCAGTGGAATCGCCGCTGAGTCTGTGGTCGTGGCCGTCCAAACCATTGTCCAGAATCCACATAGACTTTGCAGGCCCCTTCGTGGGGAAGATGTTTTTAGTTATGGTGGATGCATATTTGAAGTGGATAAGAGTGTGTAATAATGTCATCCAGCACATCCACAGCTACCATTGAGAATCTCAGTGGCATGTTCATGGAAACATAGAAAATAGGTGCAGGAGTAGGCCATTCGGCCCTTCTAGCCTGCACCACCATTCAATGAGTTCATGGCTGAACATGCAACTTCAGTACCCCATTCCTGCTTTCTCGCCATACTCCTTGATCCCCCTAGTAGTAAAGACTTCATCTAGTTCGCGACACATGGTCTGCCTGACATCGTTAGCAACAACGGATCGTGCTTCACCAGTCAGGAGTTTCAAGAGTTCATGAAACTCAATGGTATCAAACATGTAAGGTCAGCACCGTTCAAACCTGCATTCAATGGGCAAGCAGAATGTGCTGTCCAAATCATAAAGCAGAGTATAAACGAGTAACCCAAGGGTCACTGCAGACCCGCCTGTCATGCATACTGCTTAGTTACAGGACAAGACCCCACACGCTGAACTAATGATGAAGAGAGGTCTTAAGACCAAGCTATCTCTTGTACACCCTGACTTGAATAATCATGTTGAATATAGAAGACAAAGTCAACAAGGGTATCACGATCGCGCAGCTGTGTCACGCGATCTTTCTGTAAATGATCCTGTATATGTTCTGAATTATGGTCAGGGTCCCAAGTGGATCGCTGGTACTGTCATGGCCAAAAAGGGCAACAGAGTATTATCAAGCTCAAAAATGGGCAAACATGCATGGATCGGGCAAACATGCATGGATCAGACAAAGCTGCGGCACACACACGAATCGGAACAGTCGGAGGAAGAGACAATCGACGACCAATTAACCTATCAGAGGACTCAGTGATCATCAGTGAATCAGGACTTTCAGTCACTGACCTGTTCAATGAAAATGGACTTTCAATCCCTGACATGGTCACTGCCACATCCACCAGGTCAGCCACCCAGCCACCACAGACTCGGAACACTCCCCAAAGGCTGGAGTTGAACTGAAACTGTCAACCCGGGAGCGTAAAACACCAACCGTCTCAATTTGTAAAAGACTGTTAATATCTCAGAGGGGGGATATTGTCATGTATGTACTTTTGGGATCACTAGCCACTAGATGGCGTCACTTTTGGAGGCCATTGGGCTGCACGCACGTGTGTATATTAGTCACTTTGGGCCTTAATAAAGCAGAGCCAAGGTCATACCTCTTGGAGTTAAACAGTACTCAGTCTAATGGTTATTACATACACAACAGTATGTAACAGAGTGCCACACATTACTGTCTGAGGAAAGCCTTACACAGCAAAAATAAAACCTCTAACATTCCTGTTAATACAACTAACTCAGTGTTGTGTTCAAATAGGAATTGCTAGACAATAAGAGACCAAGATCCATCTAGTTTGCCTTCTACCATCCTGGTAGTCGCATGATACAATGATAATGGAGTTGTTGACTAATCATAGCAATTCATTTCTATCAATTAGTCTACTGCAGGCATTAACACAAGGAGAACCGCAGTGGTTCTGCCTTTTTTAACTGCAACAAACTCCAGTGCTGGATTTTTCATTAATCTGCTAGAACATTGATCTTGTTCCTCATTCACACATTGTATTATTACATTTAAATCAAAATAAATTACAAGTAAAGATTTGCTTCTTTGCATTTGTATTTGACTGTAATTACATTTACTATTGCATATTACTGACTGGGGTTACATTTTGATTATTTTCCCACAAGCTAAAGTGCATAAAGGTGAAACGGTGCTGATCCATGCTGGAGCCAGTGGTGTTGGCACAGCAGCAATTCAGCTAATTCAGTTGGCAGAAGCAATTCCCATTGTAACTGCAGGGGCCGATGAGAAATTGCATCTGTGTGCAGAACTTGGGACAGCTGCTGCATTTAACTACAAAGAAGAGAATTTCTCAGAAAAAGTCCTCCTGTTTACTGGTGGTAAGTTATGAAAATTGACTCATAGATTTTAATTTATGCCCTTGTCCTCTCCTTTTTTAAGGCTGTGTTGATTCCACAACCTTGTTATGATTCCAGCCTCTGGTAACCTTGCACAAATGCCTGTTGTTGGATTAGCATTGTTGGTGCATGTTGAGAAGCTATGCCTGCATTCAATAGCCACAAACAGGCTTATCGCAGGAATCTCCAGATAGGTTTTAGCAGCAATCTTCACTGATGTTCTACCTCCCTCCCGCCCCCCTTCTCTCTTCTGAACCCAGTAATCGCTAAGGCTATTATTAGTCCCCACTGCCATGGTAGATGAGATGAACTAAATCAGGCCAAACATAAGAAATAGGAGCATGAGTAGACTATTTTGCCCCTCGAGCCTGCTCTGCCATTTAATAAGATCATGGCTGATCTGATCATTGACTCAGCTCCACTTCCCTGCCCACTCCCTATAACCCTGTATTCCCTTATTGCTCTAAAATCTGTCTATCTCTGCCTTAAATATATTCAAATAACCTAGCCTCCACAGCTCTCTGGGCAGAGAATTCAACAGATTTACAACCCTCAGAGAAGAAATTCCTCCTCATCTCAGTTTTAAATGGGCGGCCCCTTATTCTGAGACTATGCCTCATAGTTTTAGTTTCCCCTATGAGTGGAAATATCCTCTCTGCATCCACCTTGTCAAGCCCTCTCATTATCATGTATGTTTCAATAAGATCACCTCTCATTCTTCTGAACGCCAATGAATATAGACCCAACCTACCTTCATAAGTCAAACCCCCTCATCTCAGGAATCAACCTAGTAAACCTTCTCTGAACAGCCTCCAAGGCAAGTATATCCTTCCTTAAATACAGAGACTAAAACTGTGCACAGTACTCTGGGTGTGGCCTCACCAATACCCTGTACAGTTGTAGCAGAACTACTCTGCTTTTATACTCCACCCTCTTGCAGTAAACACCAACATTCCATTAGCCTTCCTGATTATTTGCTGTACCTGCATACTAACGTTTTGTGCTCAATGCTCAAGGACCCCCAGGTCCCTCTGTACTGCAGCATTTTGCAATTTTTCTCCATTTAAATTATAATTTGCTTTTCTATTTTTTTCTGCCAAAGTGGATAACCTCACAATTTCCCACATTATACGCCATCTGCCAAATGTTTGCCCACTCACTTGGTCTGTCTGTATCCCTTTGCAGATTTTTTGTGTTCTCCTCACAATTTGCTTTCCCACCCATCTTTGTGTCATCAGCAAACTTGGCTACATTACACTCGGTCCCTTTATTAATATAGATTGTAAATAGTTGAGGACCCAGCACCGATCGCTGCTGCACCCTACTAGTTACTGTTTGTCAACTGGAAAATGACCCATTTATCCCGACTCTGTTTTCTGTTAGTTAGCCAATCCTCTATCTATGTTAATATATTACCCCCAAACCCGTGAACTTTTATCTTGTGCAGTAACCTTGTCAAATGCCTTCTGGAGATCCAAATACACTACATCCACTGGTTCCCCCTTATTTACCCTGCTTGTTACATCCTCAAAGAACTCCAGCAAACTTGTGAAACACGATTTTCCTTTCATAAAACCATGCCGACTCTGCTTGATTGAATTATGCTTTTCCAAAAGTCCTGCTACTGCTTCCTTAATAATGGAGTCCAACATTTTCCCAACGACAGATGTTAGGCTAACTGGTCTATAGTTTACTGCTTTCTGTCTGCCTCCTTTTTTAAATAGGGGCGTTACATTTGCGGTTTTCCAATCTGTTGAGAATCCAGGGAATTTTGGTAGATTACAACCAATGCATCCACTTCTTTTAAGACCCTAGGATGTAAGCCATCAGGTCCAGGAGACGTGCACCTTTAGTCCCATTATTTTGATCAGCCATGATCTTATTGAATGGTGGTGCAGGCTTGAAGGGCTTAATGGCCTACTCCTGCACCTATTTTCTATGTTTATCAAATGCTACTTCTTTAGTGAAAGTGATTGTATTAAGTTCCTCCCTCCCTCTCGCCCCTTGATTATTCACTATTGGGATGTTTTAGTGTCTTCTACCATGAAGACCGATACAAAATATTTGTTCAAAATCTCTGCCATTTCCCTGTTCCCCAGTCTCATCCTCTAGGGGACCAACATTGACTTTAGCCACTCTTTTCCTTTTTATATGTGTAGAAACTCTTGCTATGTTTTTATATTTTGTGCTAGTTTGCTTTCATAATCTATCTTCCCTCAATTTATCATTTTTTTTAAAAAAGTCATTCCTTGCTGGCTTTTAAAAGTTTTCCAATCCTCTAGCCTCCCACTACTCTTGGCCACTTTATATGCCCTTGTTTTCAATTTGATACCATCCCTTATTTCCTTAGTTAGCCACAGATGGTTATCCCTTCTCTTAGTCTTTCCTTCTCATTGGAATATATTTTTGTTGAGAGTTATGAAATATCTGCCACTGCTCATCAACCGTCCCACATTTTATAATCTATTTTCCCAGTCCACTTTAGCGAACTCTGCCTTCATATCTTTGTAGTATCCTTTAACCTTAGGACACTGGTTTAAGATCCAACTTTCTCACCCTCCAACTGAATTTGAAATTCAACTACTATATTATGGTCACTCATTGCTAGAGGATCCTTTACTAGATCATTTATTAATCCTGTCTCATTACACAGTACCAGATCTAAGATTCTGCAACGTGCTGTTCAAGGAAACTATCCCAGATACACTCTATGAACTCTTCCTCAAGGCTCCCTGGCCAATTTGCTTTGTCCAATCAATATGAAGGTTAAAATCACTCATGATTATTGCCGTTCCTTTTTTACCAAACTGAGACCAAAGCTGGAATCTTGGGATTTGGATATATTTGTGCCATGTGTATCTTTGCTCTTGTTCTATAATGATCATCATAATTCCAGTTGAATTTGTGCTCTTCCAAAAGCAGGACTCAATCTCCGGGGCAGAGTGTTAATTACTCTCAATTTAGAATACTTTGAATGATGTAGAAAATAATATAAATATTGAACCATTTAATCCATGGAAATTATTCTCTTCAAAGGTAAAGGAGTTAATGTTATATTGGACTGCATTGGTGGATCCTATTGGGAAAAAAATGTCAAGTGCCTGGCTGCTGATGGCAGATGGGTCCTTTATGGACTACTGGGAGCTTGTGATGTGCATGGAGATATCCTGAAACAACTGCTGTTCAAAAGAGGAAGTCTTCTTACTAGCCTACTACGGTCACGTTCCTTAAAAGTAGGATTTTAATGTCATTTACAACTTTATTCACAATAGAATCAACTGCAGATATTGGTTGAAGATAATGTAATATACATGTGCATTAATGTACAATCTTATTTTTTCATTACATATCTGGTCCCTTCAGGGGAATACCCAAGCAGAGCATTTCCCTGTATCTAAACCACAACTGTTTACAATATACATAGATGACCTGGAGGAGGGGACAGAGTGTAGTGTAACAAAATTTGCAGATGACACAAAGATTATTGGGGAAGCAGGTTGTGTAGAGGACACAGAAAGGCTGCAAAGAGATTTGGATAGGTTAAGCGAATGGGCTAAGGTTTGGCAGATGGAATACAATGTAGAAAAATATGAGTTCATCCACCTTGGAAAAAAAAACAGTAAAAGGGAATATTATTTGAATGGGGAGAAATTACAACATACTGCGGTGCAGAGGGACCTGGGGGTCCTTGTGCATGAATCCCAAAAAGTTAGTTTGCAGGTACAGCAGGTAATCAGGAAGGCGAATGGAATGTTGGCCTTCATTGCAAGAGGGATGGAGTACAAAAGCAGGGAGGTCCTGCTGCAACTGTACAGGGTATTGGTGAGGCCGCACCTGGAGTACTGCGTGCAGTTTTGGTCACCTTACTTAAGGAAGGATATACTAGCTTTGGAGGGGGTACAGAGACGATTCACTCGGCTGTCTCCGGAGATGAGGGGGTTACCTTATGATGATAGATTGAGTAGACTGGGTCTTTACTCATTGGAGTTCAGAAGGATGAGGGGTGATCTTATAGAAACATTTAAAATAATGAAAGGGATAGACAAGATATAGGCAGAGAGGTTGTTTCCACTAGTCGGGGAGACTAGAACTAGGGGCACAGCCTCAAAATACGGGGGAGCCAATTTAAAACCGAGTTGAGAAAGAATTTCTTCTCCCAGAGGGTTGTGAATCTGTGGAATTCTCTGCCCAGGGAAGCAGTTGAGGCTAGCTCATTGAATGTATTCAAATCACAGATAGACAGATTTTTAACCAGTAAGGGAATTAAGGGTTATGGGGAGCGGGCGAGTAAGTGGAGCTGAGTCCACGGCCAGATCAGCCATGATCTTTTTGAATGGCGGAGCAGGCTCGAGGGGCTAGATGGCCTACTCCTGTTCCTAATTCTTATGTTACTTGCGTTACTTATGTATTTATTCCGACAAAATAAGCCAATTCTCCTTGCTGACAGTGTCCTTTCTGCTCCCAAATATAGCTGACGTATCTGGGCACGACAGATCCTCTTTGTCATTCCTGCTCCACAGAAGTGATATCTCTCTCTGCTAATATTAGGAAAATTTCATCTAGCGGCTATTCTGACATTGGCAGAGAGATGCTTGTTCAATTGAGCAGATGTACTGAAATAGAAACCTTGGCTGCCATCAAACCAGTTAGTTTAAAGAATACAGGGCATGAATGCACAGTAACTGTGTAAACGTGTGTAATGTACATTAATAACTTTTAAAAATAGATTTATGGTGCATTGCAGCTTTAATTTGTAATACCTGTAGAGCTAGATATGGAAATGAGATTTAAGGTCTTCACACAGCAGTTGTAAGTTTTATCAAGAGACAGCAAGTTCTACTGTAGCAAAATTAAAGTACGAACATTATTGCTTTGGAAATAAGGCATTGTGTTAATAATTGGAGATTTATATCAGCATTAACATTTTTCAGCTGTAGCTCTATTGTAGCACACTCATCTCCTGAATCAGAAGGTTGTGGATTCAAGCCACACTCCAGGGACTTCAGCATCTAATCTGGTTGACAATTCAGTAGAATAGAGAGAATGCTCCATTTTTGCAGTTGCCACCAGCAGTCCATCTTCCCTATCTGGTGAATGTAAAAGCACCCAAGGCGCTATTCAAAAAGCAACAGTGGAGTTCTCTCGATGCCCTGGCCAAAATGTCCCTTAGCCAACACCACTAAGCAGTTTAATTGGTCATTCATCTCCGTGCTGTTGTACGATCTTGCAGCATGCACATTGGCTGCTATGTTTGCTTACAAAATAATGACTACACTTAAAGTAATGAATCGGCTGTAAAGTGCTTTGGGACATGCCGAGGACCTGAACGGCGCTATATTAATGTGAAGTTTGTCCTTTTAGGAAGATGTGATGCAAAGTTCTTTTTTTGTGTTTCAGTATAAAGCCGAGCTGGTTAGAGCATTCACAGAAAATGTGATGCCTCACTTTGTACCTGAAGGTAAGCTTCGCCCAATCATTGATAGCACTTTCCCTATGGAGAAGATTGCCGATGCCCACAGGTACATGGAAAGCAACAGAAACAGGGGCAAGATAATTATTGAAGTGAGAAAAGAAGAAACTTCTGATCTGTAATGAAGACTTTCTAGTGACTAACAAAGTGACCCTGATTACCCTAACCATGTTGAATTCATCATCATACAAAGGTATTTTTGAAAGAAGCCTTTTGCTACAGGAGTTCATTTGTTTATTCAAACTATCATACAAAGAACCTTCCTTTCACACCACTTCCTATTTGCAATGGAATCAATTATCTGCCACAATGGAAAGAACGCCCTGGCAGTTAATTGAAATTGGCAGATAATTAGCAAGACGTTCCACCGCTCAAACATACTGAAAACTAGCAACCTTACTGGCCCTAGTCGTTCTGTCTTTTTATTAAAATCATTTTGAAAAGACTGGGCAAAATGATAGAACTCCACTCTGGGCTGCAATGACCATCTGTCAAACTATTATGAAAGGAACAAAGTGCAACAAGAGGAAGTTATTGACCTCGCCAAAATGTTTGATTTGGTAGGGCACATGATGATTTCCAAGATCTGTGATCCTTACCAATGGATCCACCACAGACCCAATACAAGTGCAGACCGGGATCAAGCAAGGCTGTGTCATTGCACCAATGCTCTTCTCAATCTTTCTCGCTGCAATGCTTTATCTCACCTTTAACAAGCTCCCCGCTGGAGTGGAACTAATCTGCAGGATGAACAGGAAATTGTTCAACCGCCGTCGCCTCCAGTCCAGAACCAAGGTTGTTCCAACCTTCTGTCATTGAATTACAGTATGCAGACTGCAGATGATGCTTGCATTTGTGCATACTCGGAGGCCGAACTCCAAACCATCGTTGACACCTCCACGGAAGCATACGAGAGACTAGGCCTTACATTAAACATCCGTAAGACAAAGGTTTTCTACCAACCTGCTCTCGCCACACAGCACAGTACTGCCCCCACCCCTCCTTGTTACCAAGGTCTATGACTTGGTTTTGGACAGTGTGGACCACTTTGCATACCTTGGGAGCCTTCTGTCAGCGAGAACAGACATCGATCACTAAATCCAACACCGCCTTCAGTGTGCCAGTGCAGCCTTCGGTCGCCTGAGGAAAAGTGAAGACCAAAATCTCAAATCCGGTACCAAGCGCTCATGGGCTACATCATCATCATCATCATCATAGGCAGTCCCTCGGAATCGAGGAAGACTTGCTTCCACTCCCAAAGTGAGTTCTTTGATGGCTGAACAGTCCAATACGAGAGCCACAGACCCTGTTACAGGTGGGACAGACATTCGTCGGGGGAAGGGGTCAGAAGGGCTGGTTTGCCACGCGCTCCTTCCGCTGCCTGCGCCTGGCCTCTTCATGCTCCTTCATCGAGACTCAAAGAGCTCGACGCCCTCCCGGATGGACTTTCTCCACCTCGGGCGGTCTGCGGCCAGGGTCTCCCAGGTGTCAGTGGTGATGTCGCACTTTACCAGGGAGGCTTTGAGGGTGTCCTTATAACGTTTCTGCTGTCCTCCTTTGGCCCGTTTACTATGAAGGAGCTCCGCATAAAGCATTTGCTTAGGGAGTCTCGTAACTGGCATGCGTACTATGTGGCCTGCCCAGCGAAGCTGATCGAGTGTGGTCAGTGCTTCAATACTGGGGATGTTAGCCTGGTTGAGGACACTGATGTTGGTGCGCCTGTCCTCCCAGGAGATTTGCAGGATCTTGCAAAGACATCGCTGGTGATATATCTCCAGCGACTTGAGGTGCCTTCTGTACATCGTCTATGCCTCAGACCCATACAGGAGGGCAGGTATTACTACAGCCCTGTAGACTATGAGTTTGGTGGTAGATTTGAGGACCTAGTCTTCAAACACTCTTTTCCGCAGGCGGCCGAAGGCTGCGCTGGTGCACTGGAGGCGATGCTGAATCTCCGCATCAATGTCTGCCTTTGTTGATAAGAGGCTCCCGAGATATGGGAAATGGTCCACGTTGTCCAGGGCCGCACCGTGGATCTTGATGATTGGAGGGCAGTGCTGCGTGACGATGACAGGCTGGTGAAGGACCTTTGTCTTACGGATATTTAGCATAAGGCCCATGCTTTCATATGCGTCAGTGAATATATTGACTATATTCTGGAGTTCAGCCTCTGAATTTGCACAGACGCAGGCATCATCCGCATACTGCAGCTCAACGACAGAGGTTGGTGTGATCTTGGACATGGCCTGGAGGTGGCGCAGGTTAAACAGCTTCCCACTGGTTCTGTAGTTTAATTCCACTCCAGCGGAGAGATTGTTGATTGTGAGGTGGAGCATGGCGGCAAGGAAGATTGAGAAGAGGGTTGGAGCGATAACGCAGCCCTGTTTGACCCCGGTCCGGACGTGGATTGGGTCTGTAATGGATCCGTTGGTAAGAATCACGGTCTGCATGTCATCGTGAAGCAGGCGAAGGATGTTGACAAACTTTAGGGGGCATCCGAAACGGAGGAGGACGCTCCATAGACCCTCACGGTTGACAGTGTCAAAGGCCTTTGTAAGATCAAAAAAGGCCATGTATAAGGGCTGGCGCTGCTCCCTGCATTTCTCCTGCAACTGTCACGCTGCAAAGATCATGTCTGTTGTGCCCCGTAGGGGACGAAATCCGCATTGTGATTCCGGGGGGAGCTCCTCGGCCACAGGGAGATCTCAGAGAAGCAATGATTGTGACCATTTTTAAAAAGGGGGACAAGTCCGTCTGTGGCATCTACAGGGGAATCTCCCTGCTTTCAGCCACTGAGAAAGTTGTCGCTCGAGTTCTCCTCAATCGTCTTCTCCCTGTGGCTGAGGAGCTCCTCCCGGAATCACAATGCGGATTTCGTCCCCTCTCATGGTCTACAGAGCAATAGTGATACCCGCCCTCCTATATGCTTCACAGACACGGACAATATACACACAGAAGGCACCTCAACACACTGGGGAAGTACCACCAACATTGCCTCCGCAAAATCCTGCAAATCCATTGGCAGGATAGGCGTACCAACATCAGTATTCTCTCTCAGGCTAACATCCCCAGCATCAAGACATTGATCATGCTCAACCAGCTCCAATAGACGGGCCACATTGTCTACATGCCCGATACAAGACTGCTGAAGCAAGCACTCTACTCCGAGCTCCGCCATGGCAAGCGAGCCCCAGGAGGGTAGAGCACACGCTTCAAAGACACCCTTAAAATCTCCTTGAAAAAATGTCACATCCCCACTGACCTCTTGGGAATCTCTGACCCAAGACCGCTCAAAGTGGAGAAGAAGCATCCGAGAAGGTGCCGAACACTTCGGGAGCATGCGGAAGCCAAGTACAAACAGTGGAAGGAGCGTATGACCAATCAAGCACCCCACCCATCCGTCCTTTCAACCACCACCTACGACAGAGTCTGTTGATCCCACATCGGACTCATCAGTCACCTTAGAACTCATATTAGTATGGAAGCAAGTCATCCTCGACTCCGGGGGACTGCCTAAGAAGGAGACATTTCATGGAAGATCTTTACTCAAAGGAAAGCACAATAATAAGAGTTATTACCAGTACCAACCCAATACAGGTCAAGATGTGTCAATCTATCACCAGTGTTGCTCGAAGAAACAATGGTCCCACTACACCCTCTGGTCAGTAGAAAAGGAAGGCTTGGCAGTTCTTTCTAAAACATCATAACTGGTCCACGAAATGCACGGTTCCAGCTTTTTCAGATGATATTGAGAGTAAATCTCACTCTAGAATGTCCAAGTACTTGATCATACAATCATTCTGCAAGAAGACTGGTCCAGAGATTATCAAAAAGACATTCACTTTTCCACAAAAAAGCTAACAGAGAATTGAAATCCTAAAGACCTATATGATTCCGAGAATATATTATCACTTTATATGCACAGCTATCTCAGAACACCTAGATTTGGTTATTCTATCAAGCTCAGAGACCAGTTAAAATCTGAATTTACCCAGTGAGACATTAACGGCCTATTATACACCAAACACTGGGACCTGTGATTGCCCCAGTTGGAAGTTCACATTCCATCAGCAATTATTCGGAACCCCTAGGGAAAGCTGAAAACCCTATAATTAAAATGTTATTTGCCAAGATAACTGGGATTCAAACCCAAGTATCAACGGGCAACTGCTGATTAAAAAATCAGAATGGCTACAGAAAACAACAGGCAAACAGGCTAAATGGTAGAAAGTGGAATTCCAGAAAGTGCCTTTCTTTCTAATACCAAAGCTTGGGATTCTCTTATCAAAATAATAGAATATCTAATAGCTGGGCAAATCTAAACAATGGCATGAACCAATCTCAATTTAAGAATGCTTTATTGTTGGGATGTAATATATACCCAACCGGATGCACACTTTCTAATGGAAGACCAAGTGCAAACAATTTATCCAGGAAATGTATCCAAGCTGAGGAAATTATTTCACATGTATCTGGCAACTGTAATTTTGTCAAATGGTAAAATTAAAAGGCGTAACAAAATCCTAGACTGGCTGAAAGACTAAGTAATTATGGACGGACATCGCATATCAAATGGAGATTAAAATCACCGATCGGTTCTCTCTGGAAACCTGACACCATAATCCAGAAAGGAGAAGCGGTGACCGTTGTTAATGTGACAGTAGAATACTATGACCACAACCAAACCCTAGCAAAAACCTGGACAAATACAGGCACCTTGAAACAGTAATCAAAAGTCTGACAGAAGGCAAAAATGTAATTCTTTGGCTTTTTCATTGGCGCCAGAGGTAAATGGCTAGAAATAAACAACCGATTATTGGCCCAGAAATTCCAGCCTCCCTGGGTCCGTATGGAGTGTGTACGGACCCGGGAAGGCATCACAAAATCTGGTTTTCGTCACACTAGCTTGACAGATCGCACGCATCTCAGCAGCAAGGTCATTCGCATGGGCAAGATTGCGTTATTTGCTCATCTCTTGCCCAGCGAATGTCCTTAAAACTCTTGCGCTTGTTTTTACCAGCGTAATAGTTTTAAAACAAAAAAATAAAATTTAAAAACACATTTTAATATTAAAAACCCTGCCCACTAAGGCAAGTTTATTTTAAACCATAATTACAAAAATTAAAAAATCGTAAAAGTATTTTTTTTTGTAACACATTTATTAACTTTAATTTAAATTAATGTTAAATATGTGATATTTTTTTCCTATTTTTTTATTGGTGTTTGGGGAGGGAGGCTTTCGTCCTGCGCATCTGATCTGCAAGATGTTAACATGCTCCGATGCGCAGGGAGAGGAGGCCTCCGACCGGGATCGCTGGAGGGCGCAGCAGGAAAAGGTAGGCTCGGATCTTTTTTACTATTTTTCTGGCGAGTGCCTGTGGGAAGCCCAGCACCGGGATTTCAGGCCCATTGTCTTTCTTTAAGATTAATCATTAGAAATCATTTTCTAGCTAGACTCGAGACCAGCTATCCGAACATAGATATTTTTCAGACAATTACATATGTTAATGTCCATTACAAATTAAATATTAAGTGTAATACAATAAATAGTTAATATTGGGCCTGAAATCGTGACCTTTCCAGCTGCGTGCGATGTGCGCATGCGCCCGTAGACGCCCCACAAATTCTGGGGTTAGGCGTGCACTACACATGCGCCCAAACCTGGAACTTGCGATCTGTCAAAAGCACACATCCCGGGAAAAGGGCCTTCTCGGGCGGAGATTTGGGCTACTTGCCCAACTCCTGACCAGCGAATGTCTAAATAACTCTTATGCCTGGTAAAAGGAGACATAAGGCTGGCTTTTACCAGCGTAAGTGTTTTAAAAGATAGAAAAATAAAATATCAATAATTTTTGTTAAAAACCCTGTTCATTAAGGCAAGTTTAATTTTACCCCTATTAAAAACATATATATAAAAAATAAACATTTTTTAAATACATTTTTGGCTAAAACATTAAATTTAATTTCAATTCATTTTAAATATGTGAAGTGCTTTTCTTATTTATTTAAAATGTTTGGGGTATCCCCATTCCTAGAAATGCCAGCTCCGTACAAACGGAACTCACCCTTACTGTGAATGGGGATACTCCATTTTCATTGGTTGGTCCGGCCCACGTGATCCCAGGATGCACAAACGCTCCTGGAATACATGGGTGGGCCTCTGCGCAGGGCTGCGCATCGAGGCCTCAGAGCAGAAGTCTTCGTTCCTCCGGGACCACCAGGTACATTCGTAAATATTTTTGTGGTCGGAGGCATCTACCCGCGGGAAGCCTCCGACCGCAACTTCAGGGCCATTGTTTAAAATCTATATGCGTATTTGCTTCAACAAACTCTAATAAACCAGCAAATGATGAATTGAGTAGCATAGCAAATAAATGCCTATAGCCACACGATGTCAATGCTATCATGTGGGTGAACTCCCAACTCTTCATGGTACTTTGAAACCCTTCTGGACTGTGACACTTGCATTGGACTGTGACACTTGCACTGGACTTGACCTCGTGGATGAGTCACAAAGATTCAAACACTCTAATTTAATCGAATATAAACAGAAAATTCTGGAAATACTCAAGATGTCCGGCAGCATCTGTGGAGAGACAGTGTTAACATTTCAGATCTGTGATCTTTGAGAATGTCCAGCATTTTCTATTTATATTTCAGATTTCCAGA
Organism: Pristiophorus japonicus; assembly: GCF_044704955.1. Classification (NCBI taxonomy): domain Eukaryota; kingdom Metazoa; phylum Chordata; class Chondrichthyes; family Pristiophoridae; genus Pristiophorus; species Pristiophorus japonicus. The sequence goes on along the minus strand of NC_091983.1, from coordinate 106,019,885 downwards.
ATCTGTAGAATTTTTCCTCATTTAATGGAATTGTGTTCGAGCATATTCAAATAGTCCATAATAGACTCTACACTGCAGTGTTGGAATGGTAAAGGATACCAATCAAATGCAATGCCGAAGCCCAGTTATAAATCAGCTTAGCCCTCTGTGATTTTACAATATGTCCACACATCTTTCACTGCAATCAAATTAATACAAAACTTCAAATTTTTAATAATGAAGTGATGTACAGCTGAAAATTCCTGAATCTGAAGTACAGTGAACTATAAGTGGAATTAACAGGTGTGCTGACTGCAACCTCCAGACCGATACCCAGAGGAACCATAAATGAAAGAGTTCATTGGAAATTTCTCATTTTCCCCAAGCTGGAGTGGTGCTAGATATTATTATAGTTCTCAAAAGGAACTTAACTGAAAATAAATCTCATCTGAAGAGGTGTCAAAATGAACTGAGGCCTGTTATTTTCCTGAGCTGTTCAAACATGAGCCAGAATGTCAATGACCAAGGTGCCTGAAACAGAAATTAAAATCAAGTTAACAGAAAAACATACTTTCCACAAAAACTTTAAAAAAAAGTATTCTTAAATGTTAAATAAACATTTACCATTCTTGTCCAGGTTGGCAGAAACCCTTTATACAATGACCACAGCCCCTCTTTCTGTATTGTCTGCATCAGGCAATCAATTGTGGACTTGTATCGTAAACCCCTAATAACAAAAAATGAACAGAAGTGCTGTGAGGATCTCTTGGAATCAGTTAAAGAAAAATCAATTAAAAAAAAAAAGTCTGAATAGAGTCTTTTAGATTTACTGCGGTGTACAACGAGGTAAAGATTAATTCAATAGGGGCGCAAATAAGGTCTTGTTTCTACCGTAACAATTTTATTTAGCAAAACAAAAAATGGCTAGTGTTAAAAATGAAAAGTTCAGTTTTAAATAATGTATTTTTAGAGTTTCTGTGTCATGATTCTGTACGTGCCGACTCTAACATATGTGATCAATTTGTTGTTTTAGTACGCCTGATACATCGAAGATGTCAGTATTTTTTAAATGCATATATTTGTTCCTTTAATGCCCAAACATTTGGTTACAATAACCAGGCTGTACAAATCAAATTAAGGGATTTGCATATTTTCTTTTTACTTTGATAGCTTTTAAAGCAAAATGTTATACAACTTTGTTCTGTATCAGCTCTTTAAAAAAAATAACATAGCAACATCCTGTGCTATCAAAACACTGAAAATAGCAGCTGGTACTTTTCTTGAGGCGGGGATGTTGATACTTTGAATGTTTTAGTATTCATCTGTAAATGTACAATTTTGTTTAACATGCAATAAGGATACTATGATGTGGCAGAGTCTGGTGTATATAATGAATGAAAATCTTCAATCAGGAATGTGGCAATTTTGAGAAGAATTAAAATAGTCGTAAAGTTCAGAGTCAAGATTATAAATACATATCCCAGTAATATGCCAAAGACTAAATTCTGATAATGATGCAGGTGTTATATTACCAATATGATCTCTCAATAAAGACACGTCAAACATCAACTGAATGGAGTGTCTCGGTTTTGAGTGTGACTTGAACACCAACTTCTGAAAAAGGGCTTTCCATGTGGCTACAGATTAGACACACTTTTTTTCTTTTACTCTGCAAACAACGGTACTATAGTTAAGTATCCATAATCACGTTATAAAATCTTATGGAGAGTATTCAGATAATCGAAATTTGGGGATTCTTGCATCACCTGACCCTTAAAGACTATTTTCTACAATCACTCCCACCATGTTCTGTATATTACATCATTTAACCCCCCCCCCCTCCCACACCCTGAAAATATGATTACAACCTCCCTACAGTAGAAGGGCACTTATATCATACTTGCCTTCCTTGTTTATCTCTGGTCTGGTTCATGATTCTGGTTTTAATTACATCAGCAGGGGTTCCCATGGTAGCAGCGACGAGACCTGAGCAAATACTGAGCAGAAGTTGTTATTTTTAAACTTGTATGAAGTGTGTTAATTCATAACAAAGAAAACTGAAAAATAATTGTTTTTTCAGTGTAACTGATGTGGCATTAACCATTAAATTTCCCAATCTTTCTGGTTTCCCTGGGCTAAACATTTGAGTGACTGGCCCTGAAATTCCGGCCACCCCGGGTCCCTATGGAGTTTCTACGGACCCGCGAAGGCATTGGAAAAGCCGGTTTTCAGTGCACAATACTGAAAACCGGCTTTTGCGATCTGTCAAGCTAGAGCTTGACAGATCTTCTGTATCTCGGGAGCAAGGACATTTGCACAGGCAAGATTGCTGTATTTGCCCATATCTTGTCCAGCAAATGTCCTCAAAACTCTTCGCCTGATAAAAGCAGGCACATAGCCTACTTACAGGCGTAAAAGTTTTAAAACACACACAAACATTGTAAAATAAAATTTAAAAAACACATTTTATTGTTAAAAACCCTCCCCACTACGGTAAGTTTATTTTAAACCATAATTAATTTTTTTAAAATACATAAATAACTAATTTAAATTAATAAAAATATGTTGTGCATTTTTCTATCTTTTATTATTGGTTATGAGTGTTTTGGGGGCTGTTTCTCATTCACAATAATGGGAATTCCAACTTATGGAGTTCCCATTATTATGAATGAGAATATACTATACCTGATTGGCTGCTCAGAGCCATGTCAGTCCTGCGCACGTCCCGACGTGCACACGCTGCAACACGCAGTCAGGGGAGGCCTCAGGACCGGGATCTCGCGTGGGCGCAGCAGCTTTGGGTAGGTGCGCTTCTTTTTTTCTAGAATCCAATCAAACGCCCGCGGGAAGGAGAAACCGGGATTGACTCCCAAGTCTCAGCCTACACTGTTTTTGAATCAGCTACAAGGAGGTGTGCAACAGCAGCACAGGGAAAGCTCTCCATTTTTACCCTCCTTGCCCTGCACTGCAGAAGCTTCTGTTTCCACTTGCCACCTCCCTGTAGTAATGCTGCTTTGAACAGTTACTCATTGGAGTGGGATATCTGAATCTCCATTTGACCAGCACATTAGAGCGTGTTAGTGCATAAACGTGTGGTACCATGGTATCCCACTGCTGATTTTTGAACCATCCTGAAGTTTACTGGTAGATGTGTGCGCATTGGGATAGAGGAGGAGAGAAGACAGAGATCTGTTGCTGTTCTTTATGATCTTTTAAATTGATATATGCCAGCTCACTTTTTAAACTGGTTAGGGAAGTTGTATTTGGTCTAAGAGACCTGCTATGAAATAAGCTAACTTTTAAATCCTGATTTATTTGGCTGAAGCTTCTTTCACAGTATAGAAAATTTGTTGTACAGCTTCCTTTTATTGGTTAGGGCTGCAAAACGTGAGTTGCTACGTGATTGAAATAACACAGAGCATGAAAACAAAGCTTGACGGGAATTACCGACCAACTCCTCTCTGGAGGGCCTATGGAGACAGATGGACAGATTTGTGTGTGGAGAATGCGTATTATTTGAAGAATGATTATCCTAAAGGCAGCTAATTTATCCATCTACATCTCACATCCTCCATACATAGGTACATATGAAAGTAGTGCAGATTTAGTAACACCAGCAATCTGATATTGTGTATGTTTAGTAAATGGATGAGGATTGCTCCATATGGAAGCCTTTCAGATGTTAGCAATTGAAACCTGATTGATGGATGCCCAGAAGGCAGACATTGATGGAATGAATCTTCACTGACCTCGTGTGGCTCTTCCCTGCAAGCTGGAAGCACTGTAGGACACATACAAACATCCATTTGGCAACCTGTCACTGGCTTGTTTTGGGCTCTCACACCATTGAAACCAATTACTATTGAGACGAAACAGTTTAGGGCTTAATGGTAAAAGTGGGATTTGTAAAGAGCAGGTACTCACTCCCCTAAGGCTTTTGTAACTTTTAAGCCACCCCATCACCTTTACGATTGCGTAAGTATCTGGTCATAGTCAAGTAAGGTCAAAGAGCATTTTCTGTTCAGAAAATGCAAGCGGGTGTACCTGATGCAATGAAAATTTAGCAAAGTTACTTGTCTAAAATTTCCCCATTGACAAAATATTTTTTACATTTTAAACTCATTCCTTTAATCCTTTTTAAGGGCTGCTGTGCTCAGATTTTTCTCATTACTGCTCTGATGACCCCTTACAGAATAAACCCCTTGCAAATTACCTCAAAATAAAATCTTGTTAGTTTTAAAATGGGGTGACCATTTCATTGAAGAGCAGTTTTTAATTTGAGAGGGGAAACTTTGTACTAGATCTGGTGGTGGAAGGTGGATATATTTCGCGTCACTGCTGGCAAGAGAAAACATGGTCACTGGATCCTCGGAGAAGGGAAACCGTGGCAGCAAAAATCCAACAGTAGCTGCAGTATGGTTAATGGTGTCACCAAGGAAGAAGTTCGAGCAAACAATAATGCTAACAGGTTGAGCAACTGTCTTTTTAGCTTTGCCAGAAGGATTCCCGACCGTTGAGAGATTACAATATGGGAAGGGAAATGGCATCAGAAATCTGAACAAATAAAAAGGTTAAAAGAGAAACGTATCTGCACGTTAAAGGAAAGGGCTAGTCTTTGTGGCGGTAATTGAGAAAACAATCAGGACTGGACCAAATGTGCAAGTCTTCTGATAATCATTCAAGATCAAATGAGCTACAATAAAACAAATAGGCCAATTTTAGAAATGTTTTGAGACGATCAAGAAACGGTACTATTACTTGGCTTGAGCCAAGAACCAGTACAGCTTCTCAGAGTGGCCCACATTAGGGCCCCAAGTTTCCACACGCGGCGAAAAAGGCGCCCCTCAGAGCTGGGCGCCTGTTTTTCGCGTCAAAAACGGCGCCTGAAAAAAAACGCCGTATTCTCGAGCTCCTTGCAGCTTGATGTCTGCTTGGCGTGGCGCACAGGGGGCGGAGCCTACCACTTGCGTCGATTTTGTAAGTAGGAGGGGGCGGGTACAATTTAAATGAGTTTTTTTGGTGCCGGCAACCCTGCGCGTGCGCGTTGGAGCGTTCGCGCACGCGCAGTCTGAAGTAAACATTGGCACTCGGCCATTTTTAAAAGTGCTGCAGAAAAAGTGAAAATTTGTTTATTGAACCCTTGCAAAGGCTTGCATTTTAATTTTCTTGATATTTCTGTGTGTGAGGGAGTGCTTTTAGCAGCACTGCTGAATAAATCACCTGCTGAATTAATGTTGGCTCTTTAACCAGTGTTACTGCAGCAACTGTGCATTTTAATTCAGCCTTTACAACTCGTTACCGTTTCAATCTCCACCACTCATTCTGTAATTAAAGATAGACTGTGATAAACAGGACACATGCACTTGTTTGAGACTATTCAAATTCTTTGTAGCTGTTCAATTTTTAAAAATTTTTAATAAAACCACATTGCCCTTCCATGATCAGCACTGAGGCTGCTTGCTGCTTCTTGCCCCTGCCGTCGGGACCGACGCCACACCGCTGCCTGAAAGGTTTGCCTGAAGCACTTTCACACAGGTAGGAACATGGTTTATTTAATCTTTTCTTTGCTTATAAATTTTTATTCAGGTTGGATTTATTTGTATAATATTTGTATAAGTATAACTAAGGATTTATTATAGAATTTAATGACTTCCCTTCCCCCCCACCTCTTTCCCTACGCCTAATTTGTAACCTGCGCCTGATTTTTTAATGTGTAGACAAAGTTTTTTCAAGCGTACAAAAATCTTCACTTGCTCCATTCTAAGTTAGTTTGGAGTACGTTTTCAATGTGGAAACTTTCAAATCAGGCGTCAGTGGCCGGACATGCCCCCTTTTGAAAAAAAAATTCTGTTCAAAAGTGAAACTGTTCTACCTGACGAGAACTGCAGAAAACTTAAATATGGAGAATTCCGATTTCTAAGATACTCCGTTCTCCACCAGTTGCTCCTAAAAATCAGGAGCAAATCATGTGGAAACTTGGGGCCTAGATTTCCAGTTCTGATGAAAGGTCATCGACCTGAAATGTTAACTCGGTTTCTCTCTCTACAGATGCTGCCTGACCTGTTGAGTATTTCCAACATTTTCTGTAGCAGTTTGCTTTTGTATTAGATTTCTAGTTGTACTTTGTATAAAGGTGAATAAAATGATGGGTCAATTTCTTGAACCGAAGGAAACTGGGAAAGGACTAAGTAAAAACTCCAGGAAAGTGGAGTTGAGGCCAAGATCAGATCAGCCATGATCTTATTGAATGGCGGAGCAGGCTTGAGGAGCCAAATGGCCTACTCCTGCTCCTATTTCTTTGGCTCATGTAACATACAAGAACCTAACAGATCAGAGAGTTCTCTGGAGCATCAATTGCCAAATTAAAGAGGGCTAGGCATTAGGATTTTCACAATGTCTATTTTTATCTCTTCCCAGTAGTTAACTATATATGATCATCAAACACGACGCCCAGTAGGAAAAATATACAGTTCTACAGCGTCATGATTCCAGATGTCTGAAAGGAACAAATATCTAGTTTATGTCAGCATAATTGAAATGAGAGATTATTGAGGAGAAAGTCTGTACCTTGATAAAGTGTGGCATAAACTGCTATCCTGCAGAGATGTGTTCCGCAGCAAAAAGTGTTTCACTGTATCGTAGGTAGTTAGATCTGAGAACAAGATCATCATTAAAGAGGTTAGCAAAATTAATGTAAGAAGCTACAGGAGAAAGAGAAGTACCTAATATGACATTTTGTAAGAAGACAGCCATCTATTTATTGTTTAATGGCATTGGCTTGAGAAAAATGTATCTACCACACCAATTCCAACTGCATACAAATACAGGTAGCAATTTCATAAACATCAAAATTCATTATTACATCACTTGTATGTGCCGTTACAACAAAAATGATGCAAGGCTGTGTTCTCTCTCCTGAAATAAGGAGTGCGATAAACATTTCTACTTTAAGAATTTTTTCTCCTTTCCTGAAGTGAAGCTGATGATGATGATTCATGCCGGGGTATGATTCCACTGTCATCAACGGTAATACTTTGTGTGGGCTTAGTCTGTGAATATTGGCACGTTATTCAATTGTGGGGTTATGATTGAAGCCCAATCCTGTCCTTCCCAATGTCTACATATACACTTTTCAATAGGAGTAACTACAAGAGTCAGAAGCAGAAACCCAGGCTCATTTTTCTTCTTTATCTGAATGCACGCAGCATTCGTAACAAGTTAGATGTGTTGACGGCACAAATAGATATAAATGGGTATGATCTGATAGCCATTACAGAGACATGGTTGAAAGGTGGCCAAGAATGGGAACTGAAAATTCAGGGATATTTGACAATTCAGAAGAATAGACAGAAAGGGGGGGTCGCTCTGTTAATACATGATGAGATCAGTGCAATTGAGAGAAATTATATTGGCTCAGAAGATCAAGATATAGAATCAGTTTGTGTGGAAATAAGAAATAAGAAGGGGACGAAGTCACTGGTGGGCATAGTCTATATGCCCCCTAACAGTAGCTACACTGTTGGAGAGAGTATAAATCAAGAACTAATGGAGGCTTGCAAGAAAGGTACGGCAATTTTAATCTTCATTTTGATTGGTCAAATCAAATTGGCCAAGATAGCCTTGAGTAAGAGTTCATAGAGTGTATACAGGATGGCTTCATAAGAACATAAGGAATAGGAGCAGGAGTAGGCCACCTGGCCCCTCGAGCCTGCTGCGTCATTTAATAAAATCATGGCTGATCTGATCATGACTCAATTCCACTTCCCGCCCGCTCCCCATAACCCTGTATTCCCTTATCGCTCAAAATTCTGTCTATCTCCGCCTTAAATATATTCAATGACCCAGCCTCCACACCTCTTTGGCACAGAGAATTCCATAGATTTACAATCCTCAGAAGAAATTCCTCCTCATCTCAGTTTTAAATGGGTGGCCCCTTATTCTGAGACTATGTCCCCTATGAGTGGGAATATCCTCTCTGCATCCACCTTGTCGAGCCCCCTCATTATCTTCTATGTTTCGATAAGATCACCTCTCATTCTTCTGAACTCCACGGAGTATAGGCCCAACTTACTCAACCTATCTTCATAAGTCAACCCCCTCATCTCCGGAATCAACCTAGTGAACCTTCTCTGAACAGCCTCCAATGCAAGTATATCCTAAGACCAAAACTCTGCGCAATACTCCACGTGTGGCCTCACCAATAACCTGTACAGTTGTAGCAGGACATCTCTGCTTTTATACTCTATCTCCCTTGCCAACATTCCATTTGCCTTCCTGATTATGTGCTGTACCTGCATACTAACCTTTTGTGTTTCATGCACAAGAACCCCCAGGTCTCTCTGTACTGCAGCACTTTGCAATTTTTCTCCATTTAAATTATAATTTGCTTTTCTGTTTTTTCTGCCAAAGTGAATAACCTCACATTTTCCCACATTATACTCCATCTGCCAAATTTTTGTTTCCTTGAACTGTACGTAGTAAACAGAGAGCAGGCTATCTTAGATCTGGAACTGTGTAATGAGACAGGATTAATAAATAAGAACGTAAGAAATAGGAACAGGAGCAGGCCATACGGCCCCTCGAGCCTGCTCCGCCATTCAATATGATCATGGCTGATCTGATCATGGACTCAGCTCCACTCCCCCTCCCGCTCCCAATAACCCCTTATCATTTAAGAAACTGTCTATTTCTGTCTTAAATTTATTCAATGTCCCAGCTTCCACAGCTCTCTGAGGCAGTGAATTCCACAGATTTACAACCCTCAGAAGAAATTTCTCCTCATCTCTGTTTTAAATGGGTGGCCCCTTATTCTAAGATCGTGCCCTCTAGTTCTAGTCTCCCCCATCAGTGGAAACATCCTCTCTGCATCCACCTTGTCAAGCCCCCTCATAATCTTATACGTTTTCATAAGATCACACCTCATTTTTTTGAATTCCAATGCGTGGAGGCCCAACCTACTCCATCTTTCCTCATAAGTCAACCCCCTCATCCCCAGAATCAACCTAGTGAACCTTCTCTGAACTGCCTCCAAAGCAAGTATATTCTTTTGTAAATATGGAAACCAAAACTGCACGCAATATTCCAGGTGTGGCCTTACCAATGCTTCATATAGCTGTAGTAAGACTACCCTGCTTTTATACTCCATCCCCATTGCAATAAAGGCCAAGATACCATTGGCCTTCCTCCTCACTTGCTGTAGCTGCATACTATCCTTTTGTGTTTCATGCACAAGTACCCCCAGGTCCCGCTGTACTGCGGCACTTTGCAATCTTTCTCCATTTAAATAATAACTTGCTCTTTGATTTTTTTTTGCCAAAGTGCATGACCTCACCCTTTCCAACATTATACTCCATCTGCCAAAGTTTTGCCCATTTTAGCCTGTCTATGTCCTTTTGCAGATTTTTTGTGTCCTCCTCACACATTGCTTTTCCTCCCATCTTTGTATCATCAGCAAACTTGGCCACGTTACACTCAGTCCCTTCTTCCAAGTCGTTAATATAGATTGTAAATAATTGGGGTTCCAGCACTGATCCCTGCGGCACCCCACTCGTTACCAAGGAACCATTTATCCCGACTCTCTGTTCTCTGTTAGTTAGCCAATCCTCTATCCATGCGAATATATTACCCCCAACCCTGTGAACTTTTATCTTGTGCAGTAACCTTTTATGTGGCACCTTGTCAAATGCCTTCTGGAAGTCCAAATACACCACATTCACCGATTCCCCTTTATCCACCCTGTTCATTACATCCTCAAAGAACTCCAGCAAATTTGTCAAACATGACTTCCCCTTCATAAATCCAGGCTGACTGACTCTGCTTGACCAAATTTTGCTTTTCCAAATGTCCTGTAACTGCTTCTTTAATAATGGACTCCAACATTTTCCCAACCACAGATGTTAGGCTAACTGGACTATAGTTTCCTGCTTTTAGTCTGCCTCCTTTTTTAAATAGGGGCATTACATTTGCAGTTTTCCAATCTGCTCAGAATCCAGGGAATTTTGGTAAATTACAACCAATGCATCCATAATCCCTGCCGCTACTTCTCTTAAGACCCTAGAATGCAAGCCATCAGGTCCAGGGGATTTATCTGCCTTTAGTCCCATTATCTTACTGAGTAGCACCTCCTTAGTGATTGTGATTGTGTTCCTCCCCCCCCCATAACCCCGAGACTATCCACTGTCGGAATATTGTTCGTGTCCTCGACTGTAAAGACTGATTCAAAATATTTGTTCAGAGTTTCTGCTATTTCCATGTTCCCCATTACTAATTCCCCAGTCTCGTCCTCTAAGGGACCAACATTTACTTTAGGCAATCTTTTTCTTTTTATATACCTATAGAAACTCTTGCTATCCATTTTTATATTTTGCGCTAGTTTACTTTCGTAGTCTATCTTCCCTTTCATAATCATTTTTTTAATCGTTCTTTGCTGGCTTTCTAAAGCTTCCCAGTTTTCTGTCCGCTCACTAGTTTTGGCCACTTTGTATGCCCTTGTTTTTAACTGGATACCATCCTTTATTTCTTTAGTTAGCCACGGATGGCTATCTTTTCTCTTACACCCTTTCCTCCTCAATGGAATATATTTTTCTTGAGAGTTGTGAAATATCTCCTTACATGTACACCACTATTCATCAACCGTCCTACATTTTAATCTATTTTCCCAGTCCACTTTAGCCAACTCTGCCCTCATACCTTCATAGTCTCCTTTATTTAAGCTTGGTACGCTGGTTAGAGATCCAACTTTCTCACCCTCCATATGAATTTGAAATTCAATGATGCTATGATCACTCATTCCGAGGAGATCCTTTACTCGGAGATTGTTTATTAAGCCTGTCTCATAGTAAAGGATCCTCCAGGAAAGAGTGATCATAACATGGTTGAATTTCAAAATCAGTTGGAGGGTGAGAAAGTTGGGTCTTATACCAGTGTCCTGATCTTAAATAAAGGCAATTACAAAAGGTATGAAGGCAAAGTTGGCTAAAGTGGAGTGGGAAAATAAATTAGAGTAAGACGGTTGATAAGCAGTGGCAGACATTTAAGGATATATTTCATATCTCTCAACAAAAATATATTCCAGTGAGAAGGAAAGACTTTAAGAGAAGGGAAAACCATCCATGGCTAACTAAGGAAGTAAAGGATGGTATCAAACTGAAAACAATGGCATACAAAGTAGCCAAGATTAGTGGGAGGCCAGAGGATTGAGAAATTTTTAAAAACCAGCAAAGGACTATAAAAATAATAGTGAGAGAAGATGGATTATGAGAGTAAACTAGCAAGAAATATAAAAACAGATAGAGCTTCCACAGGTATATAAAAAGGAAGAGAGTAGCTAAAGTAAACGTTGGCCCCTTAGAGGAGGAGACTGGGGAATTAGTAATGGGGAACAGGGAAATGGCAGAGACTTTGAACAAATATTTTGTATTGGTCTTCACGGTAGAAGACGCTAAAAACATTCCAATAAAAGATTTTCAAGGGGCTATAGAGGGGAATTTAAAACAATCACTATCATTAAAGAAAAAGTACTCGGTAAAATAACAGGACTAAAGGTGGATAAGTCCCTTGGGCCTGCATCCTAGGGACTTAAAAGGAATGGCTGCAGAGATAGTGGATGCATTGGTTGCAATCTACCAAAATACCCTGGATTTTGGAGAGGTCCCAGCGGATTGGAAAATCGCAAATGTAATGCCCCTATTTAAAAAAGGAGGCAGACAGAAAGCAGGAAACTATAGGCCAGTTAATCTAAACATCTGTCGTTGGGAAAATGTTGGAGTCCATTATTAAGGAATAGCAGGATATTTGGAAAAGCAGAATACAGTTAAGCAGAGCCAGCATGGTTTTATGAAAAGGAAATCATGTTTGACAAATTTACTGGAGTTCTTGGAGGATGTAACGAGCAGGGTGGATAAGGGGGAACCAGTAGTTGTGGTGTATTTGGATTTCCAGAAGGTGCCACATAAAAGGTTACTGCACAAGGTAAGAGCTCACGGGATTGGGGGTAATATATGAGCATGGAGAGAGGATTGTATAACTAATAGAAAACAGAGAGTCAGGATAAATGGGTAATTTTCCGGTTGGCAAACGGTAACTAGCGGGGTGCCACAGGGATCGGTGCTGGGACCTCAACTATTTACAATCTATATTAATGATTTAGATGAGGGGACTGTGTAATATAGACAAGTTTGCTGATGATACAAAGATGGGTGGGAAAGCAAGTTGTAAGGAGGACAAGGAGGACACAAAGAATCTGCAAAGGGATATAGACAGGCTAAGTGAGTTGGCAAACATTTGGCATATGGAGTATAATGTGGGAAAGTAAGAGGTTATCCACTTTGGCAGGAAAAATAAAAAAGCGAGATTATTATTTGAATGGAGAGAGATTACAAAATGCTGCAGTACAGAGGGACCTGGGGGTCCTTGCGCATGAAACAGAAAATGTTAGTATGCAGGTACAGCAAGAAATCAGGAAGGTAAAAAATCAGAAGTTGCAAGGGGGATAGAGTTTTAAAGCAGGGAAGTCCTGCTACAACTGTACAGGGTATTGGTGAGACCACACCTAGAGTACTGTGTACAGTTTTGGTCTCCTTATTTAAGAAGGGATATACTTGCCTTGGAGGCAGTTCAGAGAAGGATCACTAGGTTGATTCTGGAGATAAGGGGGTATGAAGAAATGTTGAGTAGGTTGGGCCGATATTCATTGGAGTTTAGAAGAATGAGTTGATCTTATTGAAACATACAAGAAACCGAGGGGGGCCGACAAGGTAGATGCAGAGAGGATGTTTCTACTTGTGGGGAAATCTAGAACTAGGGGGCATAGTTTAAGAATAAGGGGTCGCCCATTTAGAAATGAGATGAGGAAGAATTTCTTCTCGCTGAGGCTTGTAAATCTATGGAATTCTCTGCCCCAGAGAGCTGTGGAGGCTGGGTCATTGAATACATTTAAGGTGGAGATAGACAGATTTTTGAACGATAGGGGAGTGAAGGGTTATGTTCTTCAACCCATGTAAGTACTGTGGCCAATTGCTGCCACTGCAATCCCAGATTAGGTCAACTAACTAAGTACAGATGAGAGAACTCTCGACAATAGCAAAATACTGTGGATGCTCCAGAGAACTCTCTGATCTGTTTGGCTCATGTAACACATAGGAACATAAGAATTAGGAGTAGGCCATTTGGCCTCTCGAGCCTGCTTTAATAAGATCCTGACTGCTCTGATCTTGGCCTCAACTCCACTTTCCTGCCCGCTCCCCATAACCCTCGACTCCCATATCTTTCAAAAATCTGTCTCTCAGCCTAGAATATATGCAATGAACCAACCTCCACAGCTCTCTGGGGTAGAGAATTCCACAGATTTACAACTCTCTGAAGGAAGAAATTCCTATACATCTCCATCTTAAATGGTTAACCCCTTATTCTGAAACTATGCCTCCTAGTTCTAAATTCCTTCACGAGGGGAAACATTCTCTCTGCATCTACCCTGTCAATCCCCCTTAGAATCTTATATGTTCCAATAAGATCACTTCTCATTCTTCTAAACTCCAATGTGCATAGGCCCAACCTGCTCAATCTTTCCTTTATACGTCAGCCCCTTCATCTCACGAATTAACCGCGTGAACCTTCTCTGAACTGCCTCCAATGCAATTACAGGTATAAATCCGGAATCCTTGGGATCGAATCCGTTCCGGTTTTTGGTTTTTTCCCCCAGATTTCAGACAAGAAAATCAAGAGTGTGAAATCCAGAATCCTTGACCATGCCGGGATTTGAGCGCCGAGGTCCGAAATCCGGCAAATCCCCAAATCCGACACGGATTCGGTCAAGGATTCTGGATTTCAGACTTGATTTTCTAGTCTCAAATCCGGAATCTTTGACCAAATCCATGCCGGATTTGGGGTTTTGCCTCAAAAATGTCCGGTTTTCAGAGTTCCGGATTCGGGACGTTGCACCTGTATATTCCTCCTTAAATAAGGCCCACACTATGTAGTTCCCCACCGAGGCATCTGAGGAGATTGATTCCCATGAGGTCAGTCAACACTTTGTAGTGATCCATCATAATAAAATGCCATTGACAGGAGAAACTGAATGATTGGCAATTTTATTCAATGGAGACAGCAAAAAGTTTATCATAGTTTTACCTCAAACCATCAGCTCAACTGAAGTTGTATTGCCAACAATTAAAAGTTTTTAATACATCCCCTATCACTTAAAGTTCTGAACTGGACCCTTTACCCTTAAAATAGAAACAGAAAGTGGAAATTCTTTGCTTCTTATCCCACTTCCTTAATTTTGTCATGTATGGTCATACTTCAATGCAACATAAACCTACTGTTTCTCCCATTGGAAGGTTAAGCATCCTCTTAAAAGCCTGTTGGATAACATCTGCTGCCAGATAGCACAACAAGCCCAAGAGACTTTATCTGCTGTGCATTGGTCTATATTCTGGTTACAAAGCACTCTTAACAGAATAACGTTATAACATTTCTAGCTCCTGATAAACGGGATCCTGCAACATCTTTCGGATTTGAATTCCGAATGCAAGTTCTAATATATAAATTAATAACTTATTTTGAAATATATCCTTGTTGCAGAGATCCAGCAGGAATGAAACACTTCTGAAAGTTCACTACACAACTAATACTCCCATTTCTGCTGTCTCCAAACAGAAACAAGATTAAAGGAACATTTTGAACTATTAGAACATTTTGATACTGTGATATCAATTACACAAATTAAGGTTGTATTCCCTTGAATTTAGACGGTCAAGGGGTGATTTGATTGAAGTTTTCAAGATATTAAGGGTAACAGATAGAGTAGATAGAGAAAAACTATTTCTGCTGGTTGGAGAGTCTAGGACTAGGGGGCATAGTCTAAAAATTAGAGCCAGACTTTTCAGGAGTGAAATTAGGAAACACAAAGGGTGGTAGAAGTTTGGAACTCTCTTCCGCAAACTGCAATTGATGCTAGGTCAATTGTTAATTTTCAATCTGAGATTGATAGATTTTTGTTAGTCAAAGGTATTAAGGGATAATGGGCCAAAGTTGGGTGCATGGAGTTAGGTCGCAGATCAGCCATGATCTCATTGAATGGCGGAACAGGCTCAAGGGGCTAAATGGCCTAATCCTGTTCCTATGTTCCTACCAAATGAGCCTGCTCCAAATTCCCGAGTAGTCTGAACATGGTTTGGTTTCAAAATGGACGCAAATCAAATCTACTTTTGGAGAATGTGGTATTAAGTAACTGCACATAAAGTTATGATTCGGCATCAAATGTTGCAACGTGATTCTGGCAGATCAGGGCAGCCGTTTTCTTCACATCTAACCAAGGATTCCATTGTAGCATAACATTCCACCTAGCAACTCCATTGAGATCTGACAAAACTCTATTTCACACATGTTGCAGCAGGTCAAGTTAAAATCAGTCTTGCTTGGATGAAAAGTGTGAACCAACTCAGCTACAAGCTTACACAAAGTGCCATCACTTTACAAATTGCACTCTGCCAGCTGTGTGTTGTGCAGTTCCTTTGTTCTACTGAAGATATTAGACAAGAGGTTGATTTTAACTAGCCAAACCAAAGAGCCTTACCAGGTTGTTCTATATAAACATGCATAAGTAATCCAAAATTATATTGGAACATGCAACATAACAATTTATCTGGAAACACAAATTTGTGTTAAACCAAAAAGTCTGCAAAGTATCAGCATTGACACCTGTGGAATTTGCACAAAATCATCACCTAGAAATCTGTTCTTTGGATTCAATGTTAATCATCAATTGTTTAATTAGCATTTTAATTAACATATGGGATTTCTGGCTTGACCCTTAGCACATCTATTTCTACACTTGCAGATTTCATCAACATCAACTTTAAAAGTTGTCTTTAGGTTTCATGCAGTCTATTCTAATACTAAAAAAAAAGCAAATGTATTTTTAAATTACCTCCTAGGCTCACTATCGCAGCTCTTTGTACATTTGGTACCCATCCAGCCCACAATCCTCGGATTCCACCTTCAGACAGAATTTTCACAAAAGCATGGTAGACTCCACGGACTCTGAAAACAAGATTATATATCACTGAGGTCTGAACACTCAAGTACAGCAGCAGAAAACAACAAACCCAAGATCTAAGATGAGACACTGAAGTACTTCAAATTGAACTATTCTGATGCCCACAAGTTCTTCTCTGCACATATAGCTCAAATATCCTGTCCTACTGGGACCAAATCTAATCCCTTCATTATTTTAAAGACTTCAAACATAGTCTGATTTTCCACAGCAAAGAGACTCAATTCCTCAAGCCTATCCTGATAACTAAAGGCTCTTAAAACAGGTATCAATTGAGCAGCAGTCATCGGGATCTTTTCCAGTGTCTTGATATCCTCTGCTATGTAACAGGACCAAAACATAATACAGTATTCTAGGTTACGTAGAAGGTAGGAATTAAATCACACAGATTTATGCAAGACAGAGATCTCCATGTCTCACTCAGATGCACAGACTTAGATGTATGAACATATACAATCTGTAACAAAGGCACTGCCAGTTTTGAGTTTAGCTGACTTGAAAGTGAGTATTTGCTTAAGACAACAACAAAAGATGTGTTTTATTATTTCTATTGAGCGACATAGGAAATTAATGTATCTCACTGCAAAAACTGTATTCTGTATTTTCATGTATTCATGTATTTTAAGTAAAATAAACCAGTTTGTTAGCTTACAAACATGCTTCATCTTGCTAGAGCGCTTTTCAGTCCACCTTCTGTAAAGACAGGTTAATGCATGTGCATGTGTAAGATTCTAGTAGGCAGTTCTGTTACGATTCCCAGATCATGCAATTTTGTTAACTATAGCATGTCCTGATAACTCATGGCTATCCTGATAACTAAAGGTAGTCAAGGTCTATTCTGGACTATAAGGGACATGGATCTACTATTGAGAGTGATATTGAACCAGAGAGAATATCTAATGCAAAAACATAAAATGTATAACACAATTAAGTTGGATTCAATTTTGTTTTGATGTATGAAAAGCAGTAGTTCCTAGGATTTAATTTAAAAAATATTATTTGACATAATTATGGAAGCTTTACACTTACATGGTAGCAAATCTACGTGCAAGTTCACTACATTTCGGTTTGAAGAAAATGGCTGCTGAGCTTTCAACAGATTACGCTCTGCATCTGCTATTTTTATTTTATAGCCTACAATGACACAAGGCTAGTTTAATCTAACAAGTATTTAGCGATTTTCTTCATTTAAAGAAATTTTTCTAAGTATGAATAAGACATCCAGTTAAAACAGTGTTCCCACCCTCATACAAAAGGAGGAGGCTCGTAGGAACAGTTAATCAATCCCATCCCACAATTGATGTTAAAGTCATTGTGCAATCAGCCAGTATATGGAACACTAAGTGGAATGCTCTGCTAGTGACAAAGCCCAGTAGTATCAAATATCAAGACTGAGGCCTGGATTGTGAAGCACCACTGTTTTGCCTATATACTACCTTGGAGCATTAAATTATGAGGATAGGTTTCATACCCAAGTATAAAAGATTGATGGGTGATCTCATCGAGGTGTTTAAAATGTTAAAAGGATTCAATAGGGCAGATACAGGGAAATGATTTTCTCTGGTGTCAAGAACAAGGGGACATAATTTTAAAATTAGAGCTAAACTATTTCGAAGGGAAATCAGGAAGCACTTTTTCACACCAGGTGAAGTAGAAATCTAGAATTCTCTTCTCCAAAAGGCTGTGGATGCTGGGTCAATTGGAGCTTTCCAGACTATGATTGATAGATTTTTTGTTAGGTTAGGGCATCAATGGATATGGAGTTAAGGATGTTGAATGAAGTTGAGGTTCAGACCAGCCGTGATCTAACTGCATGGCAGAGCAGGCTCGAGGGGCTGCATGGCCTACTCCTGTTCTTATGCCCCTAACTATAGGACAACATATTTGGTTAAATTTATTTTCCAAAATTCACACCTTGGTGCTTTTCCTTCAAGCCTTCTTTTTCCTTCCATCTGCATCTGGACTTTCACCAGATCAGCTGGGCTGGCAACAAACTGACCAAAGGCACCAGACAGCATTCCTCCCAATACAGATTTCCTGCCCAGAAATAGATATAAATAAAACATAAAGTTTACATTTAATGGTCTTATAAAATCTTTTAATTATTTTTAATTTATACCTCTCCCATGAGGATCTTGCTTTCTTCCTTCATCACTAGGCTGCAATTTTCCACTATCCCAAAAGACATCAACAATCAATTAAGCAGATGCATGCTTGCTGCAGAGTGGAATACATAGCTTTTGGATCTGAATTTAAATGCCCCAACCACCAAAATAATGAGACTCCACTGCCATGGTCCAGCTGAAAAGTGACAGAACTCACTGTAACAGAGACCACCAGCCAGCCCTAGCAAATAAATTGGTCAGCTTTGCATCGACTAGCTTAGTATGGCCCCAACCTGCCGCTGATGGTCTCTCGCAGGTCGGGGCCGCCACTCCGTCCATGGCCGCCACTCCGTCCATGGCCGCCACTCCGTCCATGGCCTCGACCTGCCGCTGAGCCGGTCCGGGAGGGCGATGGCTGTGAAGAGGGTGACTGGATTGGATGTCACCAAAATCCAGGTCGCTGATGGGAGCGTAGGCAGGTACAGCAGGAGCGGCGAGGTCGAAGCGAAGGAGCGGTGAGAGATTGCAGTGCGATGTTATCGGGGCCCGGGAGAGGCGTGAGTTCAGGGCCCAGAAAAGGCGAGGGCCCTGGGGCAGCACAGGCCAGCCCACAATGCGATATGTGTGCGCGTACTAGGTCCGTGCAGCAGAGCTGGTCTCCAGTCGTCTTGGGTAATCCTTGCCACTGGACCAAGACCTAGCTCTGTCAAGCCCGTGTGGTGGCTGGTGTGCAACGACCATCACACGTCCAAAAAATCCACGCACAGGCATCTTCCACCCTTCAAGATTTAGTTCGGGACCTGGAATTTTAGGTCCTTCATTGAAACACTTGTGAACTTTTTGACATGGAAGCAAGTCATCCTCAATTCGAGGGACTGCCTAGGATGTTGATAGGAAACACGGCAGACAATATGTGCAGTGCAAGGTCCCACATGCAGCAAGGTATTAATGACCAGATTTATAAGTTTAGCTGAGACAGACAAAGTTAATTTTAATATCTCCAATTGAAATGGAATGCTTTATTTTTGTATAATAACAAGAAGAGCAGGCAGTTCACCTCCACTTGAGGCGGGCACATTTTAACTGATGGTCCCGAGTCACATGGTATGGGACAAATGATCCAGTACTTGCATTATTGGACTAAGTTACAGTTATTATTTATTTGAAACCTTTCTTCTCCTTCCCGCACCCCACTATATTTATTTTTCTTATTGATGTGTCTACATTATATTCACTTTTAGGATTAAAAAAAAATAAAGTTGCTAAGCTTTAAGTAGTGTTTCTTGGGTTGGTACCCAGCTTATTATTTTGAAAATCTCGGGTAATGCGCACTTCTTGATGGGGGACATGGCAAGCGGTAATGTGGAAGGCCTGGCTTGGGCCTCTTCAGAGGCTTATCTGGGGATTGGAGTGGGAGTGGCAGTTGATTATGTCAATAGGCGCGGGGTCTGGGCATGTTGTCTTATTGCAGCAGCTAACTCCGACATTCCCTCCCTCATGTGCCCTGACAGTGTCTCAACTACCTCCAAGATTCCCTCCCTCATGCTCGCCAACAGTGTATCAGCTACCTGTGACATGCCCTCCCTCATGTTGAGCAACAGTGTGTCAACTACCTGCAACATTCCCTCCCTCGTGTTCACTGACAGCGCATCAGCGACATTCCCTCTGTCATGTGCACCTACATTGTTTCAGCTAACTGAGATATTCCCTCCCTCATGTTCCCAGACAGTGTTCCCGTTTCTCGTGTGTTGTTACTTCTCCCGACAGTCCCAATACCTCATCACCCACCCCACCAGGAGTGATCGGGTAAGGTCAGTGCTCTCCGCACTCATTGCCAACATCTGAACCACATCTGTTGGATCCCGCACCTCTCCTTCTCCTCACCCTGGGTGTGGCTCGCTGCATCCCGCTGGGACCCACAGCCTGGGACAGTGGGGCCCAGGGTCTGCATCGCTGCACCCCACAGGCACCCGCAGTCTTGGACGGTGGGAAACCATGGAATGTCCCACCAACACTCAAACCACTCAGGGAAACATAGAAACATAGAAAATTGGTGCAGGAGTAGGCTATTCGGCCCTTCGAGCCTGCACCGCCATTCAATGAGTTCATGGCTGAACATGCAACTTCAGTACCCCATTCCTGCTTTCTCGTCATATCCCTTGATTCCCCTAGTAGTAAGGACTACATCTAACTCTTTTTTGAATATATTTAGTGAACTGGCCTCAACAACTTTCTGTGGGAGAGAATTCCACAGGTTCACCACTCTCTGGGTGACGAAGTTTCTTCTCATAAGAACATAAGAATTAGGAACAGGAGTAGGCCTTCGAGCCCCTCGAGCCTGCTCCGCCATTCAACAAGATCATGGCTGATCTGGCCGTGGACTCAGCTCCACTTACCCGCCCGCTCCCCGTAACCCTTAATTCCCTTAAAAATCTATCCATCTGTGATTTGAATACATTCAATGAGCTAGCCTCAACTGCTTCCTTGGGCAGAGAATTCCACAGATTCACAACCCTCTGGGAGAAGAAATTCCTTCTCAACTCGGTTTTAAATTGGCTCCTCCGTATTTTGAGACTGTGCCCTCTAGTTCTAGTCTCCCCGACCAATGGAAACAACCTCTCTGCCTCTATCTTGTTTATCCCTTTCATTATTTTAAATGTTTCTATAAGATAACCCCTCATCCTTCTGAACTCCAACGAGTAAAGACCTAGTCTACTTAATCGATCATCATAAGGTAACCCCCTCATCTCCGGAATCAGCCTAGTGAATCGTCTCTGTACCCCCTCCAAAGCTAGTCTATCCTTAAGTAAGGTGACTAAAACTGCACGCAGTACTCCAGGTGCGGCCTCACCAATACCCTATACAGTTGCAGCAGAACCTCCCTGCTTTTGTACTCCATCCCTCTCGCAATGAAGGCCAACATTCCAATAGCCTTCCTGATTACCTGCTGCACCTGCAAACTAACTTTTTGGGATTCATGCACAAGGACCCCCAGGTCCCTCTGCACCGCAGCATGTTGTAATTTCTCCCCATTCAAATAATATTCCCTTTTACTGTTTTTTTTCCAAGGTGGATGACCTCACATTTTCCGACATTGTATTCCATCTGCCAAATCTTAGCCCATTCGCTTAACCTATTTAAATCTCTTTGCAGCCTCTCTGTGTCCTCTACACAACACGCTTTCCCACTAATCTTTGTGTCATCTGCAAATTTTGTGACACTACACTCTGTCCCCTCTTCCAGGTCATCTATGAATATTGTAAACAGTTGTGGTCCCAGCACCAATCCCTGTGGCACACCACTAACCACCGAATTTCCAACCCGAAAAGGACCCATTTATCCCGACTCTCTGCTTTCTGTTAGCCAGCCAATTCTCGATCCATGCTAATACATTTCCTCTGACTCCGCGTACCTTTATCTTCTGCAGTAACCTTTTGTGTGGCACCTTATCGAATGTCTTTTGGAAATCTAAATACACCACATCCATCAGTACACCTCTATCCACCATGCTCATTATATCCTCAAAGAATTCCAGTGAATTAGTAAAACATGATTTCCCCTTCATGAATCCATGTTGCGTCTGCTTGATTGCACTATTCCTATCAAGATGTCCCACTATTTCTTCCTTAATGATAGCTTCAAGCATTTTCCCCACAACAGATGTTAAACTGACCGGCCGATAGTTACCTGCTTTTTGTCTGCCCCCTTTTTTAAACAGAGGCGTTACATTAGCTGCTTTCCAATCTGCTGGTACCTCCCCACAGAGTCGAGAGAATTTTTGTAGATTATAACGAATGCATCTGCTATAACTTCCGCCATCTCTTTTAATACCCTGGGATGCATTTCATCAGGACCAGGGGACTTGTCTACCTCGAGTCCCACTAGCCTGTCCAGCACTACCCCCCTAGTGTTAGTGATTATCTCAAGGTCCTCATAGAAACATATAAAATTCTGACGGGGTTAGACAGGTTAGATGCAGGAAGAATGTTCCCAATGTTGGGGAAGTCCAGAACCAGGGGTCACAGTCTAAGGATAAGGGGTAAGCCATTTAGGACCGAGATGCGGAGGAACTTCTTCACCCAGAGAGTGGTGAACCTGTGGAATTCTCTACCACAGAAAGTTGTTGAGGCCAATTCACTAAATATATTTAAAAAGGAGTTAGATGAGGTCCTTACTGCTAGGGGGATCAAGGGGTATGGCGAGAAAGCAGGAATGGGGTACTGAAGTTGAATGTTCAGCCATGAACTCATTGAATGGCGGTGCAGGCTAGAAGGGCCGAATGGCCTACTCCTGCACCTATTTTCTATGTTTCTATGTTTCTATGTTCCCACATTCCCGTGACCAGCAATTTTTGGCATGGTTTTTGTGTCTTTCACTGTGAAGACTGAAGCAAAATAATTGTTTAAGGTCTCAGCCATTTCCACATTTCCCATAATTAAATCCCCCTTCTCATCTTCTAAGGGACCAACATTTACTTTAGTCACTCTTTCCCGTTTTATATATCGGTAAAAGCTTTTACTATCTGTTTTTATGTTTTGTGCAAGTTTACTTTCGTAATCTATCTTTCCTTTCTTTATTGCTTTCTTAGTCATTCTTTGCTGTTGTTTAAAATTTTCCCAATCTTCTAGTTTCCCACTAACCTTGGCCACCTTATACGCATTGGTTTTTAATTTGATACTCTCCTTTATTTCCTTGGTTATCCACGGCTGGTTATCCCTTCTCTTACCGCCCTTCTTTTTCACTGGAATATATTTTTGTTGAGCACTATGAAAGAGCTCCTTAAAAGTCCTCCACTGTTCCTCAATTGTGCCACCGTTTAGTCTGTGTTTCCAGTCAACTTTAGCCAACTTTGCCCTCATCCCACTGTAGTCCCCTTTGTTTAAGCATAGTACGCTCGTTTGATACACTACTTCCTCACCCTCAATCTGTATTACAAATTCAACCATACTGTGATCACTCATTCCGAGAGGATCTTTTACTAGGAGATCGTTTATTATTCCTGTCTCATTACACAGGACCAGATCTAAGATAGCTTGCTCCCTTGTAGTTTCTGTAACATAATGTTCGAAGAAACAATCCCGTATACATTCTATGAATTCCTCAAGGCTACCCCGTGCGATTTGATTTGACCAATCGATATGTAGGTTAAAATCCCCCATGATTACTGCCGTTCCTTTTTCACATGCCTCCATTATTCCCTTGATTATTGCCCGCCCCACCGTGAAGTTATTATTTGGGGGCCTATAAACTACGCCCACCAGTGACTTTTTCCCCTTATTATCTCTAATCTCCACCCACAATGATTCAACATTTTGTTCATTAGAGCCAATATCGTCTCTCACAACTGCCCTGATATCATCCTTTGTTAACAGAGCTACTCCACCTCCTTTCCCTTCTTGTCTATCTTTCCGAATTGTCAGATACCCCTGTATGTTTAATTCCCAGTCTTGGCCACCCTGCAACCACGTTTCTGTAATGGCCACCAAATCATACCCATTTGTAATGATTTGTGCCGTCAACTCATTTACTTTATTTCGAATGCTGCATGCGTTTAGGTAGAGTGTTTTAATACTAGTTTTTAAACCATGATTTTTAGTTTTGACCCCTCCTGCAGCCCCTTTATATTCATACATATTGTCCCTTCCGATCACCTTGTGGTTTACACTTACCCCAGTGCTACTCTGCTCTGTTGCCTTCTGCCTTTTGCATTCTTTCTTGGGTCCTGTTCATCTGAGCTCTCACACTCTAACTAGCTCAGAGCCCTCTCCTGGGTTAGGAATACTCCTTGCATTGAGGCACCGAACTTTCATGCTTGCCTTTTTATTACACTTTGACCCTTTAGAATTTTGCTGTACAGTGGCCCTTTTTGTTTTTTGCCTTGGGTTTCTCTGCCATCCACTTTTACTCATCTCCTTGCTGTCTTTTGCTTTTGTCTCCATTTTGTTTCCCTCTGTCTCCCTGCACTGGTTCCCATCCCCCTACCATATTAGTTAAACTCCTCCCCAATAGCACAAGCAAACACTCCCCCTAGGACATTGGTTCCGGTCTTGCCCAGGTGCAGACCGTCCGGTTTGTACTGGTCCCACCTCCCCGAGAACCGGTTCCAATGCCTCAGGAATTTGAATTGCTGCACCACTGCTCAAACCACGTATTCATCTGAGCTATCCTGCGATTCCTACTCTGACTAGCTCGTGGCACTGGTAGCAGTCCCGAGATTACTCATCTCGGTCCTAAATGGCTTACCCCTTATCCTTAGACTGTGACCCCTGGTTCTCGATTTCCCCAACATTGGGAACATTCTTCCTGCATCTAACCTGTCTAAACCCGTCAGAATTTTAAACGTTTCTATGAGATCCCCTCTCATTCTTCTGAACTCCAGTGAATACAAGCCCAGTTGATCCAGTCTTTCTTGATATGTCAGTCCCGCCATCCCGGGAATCAGTATGGTGAACCTTCACTGCATTCCCTCAATAGCAAGAACGTCCTTCCTCAAGTTAGGAGACCAAAACTGTACACAATACTCCAGGTGTGGCCTCACCAAGGCCCTGTACAACTGTAGTAACACCTCCCTGTCCCTGCACTCAAATCCCCTCGCTATGAAGGCCAACATGCCATTTGATTTCTTAACCACCTGATGTACCTGCATGCCAACCTTCAATGACTGATGTATTATGACACCCAGGTCTTGTTGCACCTCCACTTTTCCTAATCTGTCACCATTCAGATAATAGTCTGTCTCTCTGTTTTTACCACCAAAGTGGAAAACCTCACATTTATCCACATTATACTTCATCTGCCATGCATTTGTCTACTCACCTAACCTATCCAAGTCACTCTGCAGCCTCATAGCATCCTCCTCGCAGCTCACACTGCCACCCAACTTAGTGTCATCCGCAAATTTGGAGATACTACATTTAATCCCCTCGTCTAAATCATTAATGTACAATGTAAACAGCTGGGGCCCCAGCACAGAACCTTGTGGTACCCCACTAGTCACTGCCTGCCATTCTGAAAAGTACCCATTTACTCCTACTCTTTGCTTCCTGTCTGACAACCAGTTCTCAATCCACGTCAGCACACTACCCCCAATCCCATGTGCTTTAACTTTGCACATTAATCTCTTGTGTGGGACCTTGTCGAAAACCTTCTGAAAGTCCACATCAACTGGTTCTCACTTGTCCACTCTACTGGAAACATCCTCAAAAAATTCCAGAAGATTTGTCAAGCATGATTTCCCTTTCACAAATCCATGCTGACTTGGACCTATCATGTCACCTCTTTCCAAATGCGCTGCTATGAAATCCTTAATAATTGATTCCATCATTTTACCCACTACCGATGTCAGGCTGACCGGTCTATAATTCCCTGTTTTCTCTCTCCCTCCTTTTTTAAAAAGTGGGGTTACATTGGCTACCCACCACTCCGTTGGAACTGATCCAGAGTCAATGGAATGTTGGAAAATGACTGTCAATGCATCCACTATTTCCAAGGCCACCTCCTTAAGTATTCTGGGATGCAGACCATCAGGCCCTGGGGATTTATCGGCCTTCAATCCCATCAACTTCCCCAACACAATTTCCCGACTAATAAGGATTTCCCTCAGTTCCTCCTTCTTATTAGACCCTCTGACCCCTTTTATATCTGGAAGATTGTTTGTATCCTCCTTAGTGAATACCGAACCAAAATACTTGTTCAATTGGTCTGCCATTTCTTTGTTCCCAGTTATGACTTCCCCTGATTCTGACTGCAGGGGACCTACGTTTGTCTTTACTAACCTTTTTCTCTTTACATATCTATAGAAGCTTTTGCAGTCCATTTTAATGTTCCCTGCAAGCTTCATCTCGTACTCTATTTTCCCTGCCCTAATCAAACCCTTTGTCCTCCTCTGCTGAGTCCTAAATTTCTCCCAGTCCCCGGGTTCGCTGCTATTTCTGGCCAATTTGTATGACACTTCCTTGGCTTTAATACTATCCCTGATTTCCCTTGATAGCCACGGTTGAGCCACCTTCCCTTTTTTATTTTTACGCCAGACAGGGATGTACAATTGTTGTAGTTCATCCATGCGGTCTCTAAATGTCTGCCATTGTCAACCCCTTAAGTATCATTCGCTAATCTATCCTAGCCAATTTACGCCTCATACCTTCAAAGTTAGCCTT
The DNA here is from genome assembly GCF_044704955.1 of Pristiophorus japonicus. Lineage (NCBI taxonomy): Eukaryota > Metazoa > Chordata > Chondrichthyes > Pristiophoridae > Pristiophorus > Pristiophorus japonicus. The sequence continues at coordinate 105,993,591 of NC_091983.1, read as the reverse complement.
CTTTAAGTTCTGGACCATGGTCTCTGAATTAACTGTTTCATTCTCCATCCTAATGTAGAATTCCACCATATTATGGTCACTCTTCCCCAAGGGGCCTCGCACAACGAGATTGCTAATTAATCCTCTCTCATTACACAACACCCAGTCTAAGATGGCCTCCCCCCTAGTTGATTCCTCGACATATTGGTCGAAAAAAACTATCCCTTATGCACTCCAGGAAATCCTCCTCCACCGTATTGTTTCCAGTTTGGTTAGCCCAATCTATATGTATATTAAAGTCACCCATGATAACTGCTGCATCTTTATTGCATGCACCCCTAATTTCCTGTTTGATGCCCTCCCCAACATCACTACTACTGTTTAGAGGTCTGTACACAACTCCCACTAGCGTTTTCTGGCCCTTGGTATTCCATAGCTCCACCCATACCGATTCCACATCATCCAAGCTAATGTCTTTCCTTACAATTGCATTAATTTCCTCTTTAACCAGCAACGCCACCCTGCCTCCTTTTCCTTTCTGTCTATGTTTCCTAAATGATGAATACCCTTGGATGTTGAGTTCCCAGCCTTGGTCACCCTGGAGCCATGTGTCCGTGATGCCAACCACATCGTATCTGTTAACTGCTATCTGCGCAGTTAATTCGTGCACCTTATTCCGAATACTCCTCGCATTGAGGCACAGAGCCTTCAGGCTTGCCTTTTTAACACACTTAGACCCTTTAGAATTTTGCTGCAAAGTGGCCCTTTTTGTTTTTTGCCTTGGATTTCTCTGCCCTCTACTTTTACTCATCTCTGTTCTGTCTTTTGCTTCTGTCTCCATTTTGTTTCCCTCTGTCTCCCTGCATTGGTTCCCAGCCCCCTGCCATATTAGTTTAATTCCTCCCCAACAGCACTAGCAAACACTCCTCCTAGGACATTGGTTCCGGTCCTGCCTAGGTGCAGACCGTCTGTTTTGTACTGGTTCCACCTCTCCCAGAACCGGTTCCAACGCCTCAGGAATTTGAATTCCTCCCTGCTGCACCACTGCTCAAGCCACGTATTCATCTGAGCTATCCTGCAATTCCTACTCTGACTAGCACATGGCACTGGTAGCAATCCCGAGATTACTACTTTTGAGGTCCTACTTTTTAATTTAGCTCCTAGCTCCTTAAATTAGTCTCGTAGGACCTTTTCCCGTTTTTTACCTTTATTGTTGGTACCAATGTGCACCACGACAACTGGCTGTCCACCCTCCCTTTTCAGAATGTCCTGCACCCACTCCGAGACATCCTTGACCCTTGCACCAGGGAGGCAACATACTATCCTGGAGTCTCGGTTGCGGCCGCAGAAACGCCTATCTATTCCCCGTACAATTGAATCCCCTATCACTATCGCTCTCCCATTCTTTTTCCTGCACTCCTGTGCAGCAGAGCCAGCCATGGTGTCATGAACTTGGCTGCTGCTGCTCCCCCCTGATGAGTCATCCCCCTCAACAGTTACTCAAAGTGGTGTATCTGTTTTGCAGGGGGATGACCGCAGCGGATCCCTGCACTACCTTCCTTGCACTGCTCTTCTTGTTGGTCTTCCATTCCCTATCTGGCTGTGGACCCTTTACCTGCGGTAAGACCAACTCACTGAACGTGCTATTCACGTCATTCTCAGCATTGTGGATGCTCCAGAGTGAATCCACCTTCAGCTTCAATTCCGCAATGCGTCCGTCAGGAGCTGGAGGCGGATACACTTCCCGCACACCGGAGGCGTCCCTGACTTCCCACATAGTACAGGAGGAGCATAACATGTGTCCGAGCTCTCCTGCCATGACTTAACCCTTAGATTAACTTAAATTGGCAACAGTGTTAAAAGTTATTCACTGATATAGAAGAGAAAAAAGAAAAACTACTTACCAATCACTTACCCCCTTGGCTGTGACATCACCTTTCTATTTCTTTCTAATTCTTTTTTGCCTTCTCCCTGCAGCTGCACAAGCACGCCTCAGCGACGCACCTCCCGACCTTTTTATAGGCCTCTTGCCGAACTCACGCTGCTCCCGACTCAGCGATGCACCTCCCGACCTCGCGGCCTTTTTATAGGCCTCTCGCCGAACTGACGCTGCTCCCGACTCAGCGACACATCTCCCGACCTTTTTATAGGCCTCTCACTGAACTCACGCTGCTCCCGACTCAGCGACGCACCTCCCGACCTCGCGGCCTTTTTATTGGCCTCTCGCCGAACTCACGCTGCTCCCGACTCAGCACTTGCACTCCTCCAGAGTGAGTACAACAGTGGGGCCTTCATCCATCACCTCCCCCTGCCCCTCACCGCCATGCTCTTGGTCTGGAAGATGTTCTCCTCTTCAGTCTCGTCCGTGTCTGAATCTTCTTCTGCATCCTCAGAGTTGGCCCCAGGTTCTGTAAAATATAGCAGAACAGACAAATAGTTAGCAGCAGAGGATAGAGCAGGGTGTGTGGCATGAGTAGGCTCACACAGCGCAGGCAGCAGGCTCATTTGAAGGACCACGATGAATGATAGCACATTGCATCAACCGAAGCATAGCTGACGGAGACATCCCCATGAACCGAAGCATGGCTAGCCTGCGCAGTACTTAACATTTAGCAAAGCCGGACTATGGAATTTGCAGGACTTCTCTCTCTCTCTCTCTCGTGTGGGCCCAGCTTGTGCAGTGGTGGTTGCTTTTCTCCAGGCAGGACCCATCAAAGCAGCGACTCTGTCTTCCAAGTGTGTCAGTGGGTGCAGATTTGCCGGGCCTCCTCCTGTTCGAGTTCTCTCTCTTTTGTTGTGTGCCACTTTCCTCTGCAAAGGTGAAAATATAACTTTTTAAAGAAGGTGTTTTCTGCTGGATGAGACATACAGATGGTCACAATTACAATTCCAGTGAATAAATGAAAATATTACTTACACTAACTATTTGACCAAGGCCCTGACACTTGTTTTGCACTGGCCTACAGACCTCTGGGTGGTCACCATTGCACAGTAATCTTCTCCAAGTTGGTTCCAGCGTTTCTTCATTTCTTTTGGTGAAACTTTTATGTGGCCTCTACTGGTGTCCAGCTCGTGCCATCTGTTCTCAATTACAGTAACTAGTGCCTCTACTTCGTCCTGTGAGAAATTCTTGGTTCTTGAGCCGTGTTGCATATTGCAGCTCTGATTTTTCCATTGAGAATCAAAGTTCTCACACACAACTGGCTCTTTAAAAATGGCCGAATGCAGACTGGGAGGTGTACCTGGGCATGCGCCCATAGGAATCATGTCAAAAACTTCATTTTTCTACAGGACAGGCTGCACACCCCCTCTTGGGTACCGGTTTACTGGCCCGGCCGAAACCCTCCCGGGTGGCGTAGTGTTTTGCCACTAAAGTGGCTACAGAGTTTGTAGCCACTTTAGTGGCTTTAACTGAAGAGGAGGGACTTTGTGACGCATTCAAAAATTGAACGGGGAAACTTTCTACTTTTTTTGGAGTAGTTGGGGCCAAGTAAAAACAGGCGTAACCCTGGCAATATGCCAAAAAAACGGCATTGGGGAAAATTGAGCCCATAGTGTATGATGCTAATCTATTCAGCTTATTCTTTTCTATAATCCTATGAGTGAAATGTACAGCCTTTCACACTCACTCACTCACATACATATCTAGGCATTCAAGTTGGTACTGAACTGCCATTGGAAAACACAGGCATCCAGGACCAAGAAGGATGCTGAGCCTGGCTCAAAACAGTGAGAGCTGTCATTTTCCAAGTTCCAACAAACTGAGTTGCAAAAATAAAGGGGGCCATGCTGATGATACCAGCACAACACAGACGTGCCATGTCGTGCTGACGTGTCACAAAGTCCCTCCTCTTCAGTTAAAGGGGAGCGCCGCTGCAAACTCTGCAGCCACTTTAGTGGCAAAACACTACGCCACCCGGGAGGGTTTCGGGCGGGCCAGTAAATCGGTACCCAAGAGGGGGTGCCAGGCTGCCTGTTGGTGGTCTGACCGAACTCTTGGCCACGATTATCAGGCCGACCTGGCAGTCGGCCGACAATTAAAATAAGATGGTGACCGCGGCAGCGCGCCCTCCCCTTTAAGGGCGGACGCACCGCCCAGGCACACACAGCTTCCCGCAGGGGAAAGCTGTCAGTGTCACCGACCGGAGGTGGTGCCGCTCCTGCGGGGCAATTTCCCACCGGGTAATTTCCTGCGGGCTCGCCGCCAGTCGGAAGGGGGTCGGCGCGTGCCTGATGGGGCGGGAAAATGGGCGGTGCAGAAACCTGTTCCCGCTGCTCCCAGCCCGGGGGCAATTTTGGATGGGTCGACCCATCCATCTGCCCCCAGTCGGTAAGGCCTCTCCGCTCCTTTCCCGCCTCTTACAGGCGGTAATGAAGCTTATAGAGGGGGGGCAATTTCGGCCCCAAGGTGTCTCCTATGAACTAAATTCATCAAATTAATGTGATGGTTTCCTGATTTCTCCTCGTTGTGAGACCCTAACAAATTTGCACGTGTTACCAATCACTTTACCTTATTGAATAGATTTTAGAACAACAGGAGCAGTCTATGCTTTGCAATAATTTTCTATCTACTAAGAAAATGCCTTTGAAGTGGTATCTTACATACCGGACCATAATGTGTGAGAAATCAAGCTGCTTTAACCAAATTTAAAATGACCAGTCACATTTTATATATCTATTTAAAAAATAGACTTTATGATTTAAATTACAACAGATTCTATATTTGTTACACCAGGATGCATTAATGTTTCACACAGCCAGTACTCCCCCCCACCACTCCGCCCCACTCCCCTACCCTCCAGTCATCTTCTGGTTAAAAAAAATCTATTAATAACAAATTATGTACAGAATAGTACCATTTAATTTTAAAAAGCTGCATGGAGAATTGTAAGGAAAGCCAAACAAGTGTCATAATTTACTCAGCGAATGCGATTCCCAAACTGTTGGTAGGATTCCTGGAGTTCCATCTACTAAGAATTAATTTTTGTTCGTTACCATAAACCAGTCAACCTGATAATTTCTTTACAGGCTGAAGCAGCCTAAAGTTAATTCGAATTTAATTGCAATTTTCAGATTGGAAGTTGATTGTAAATTTCTGGCTACCGATCAGAATAAAAAGTATGAAATGACTGCCTTTCCCTTCTGCTTTATACTTTTGAAATTTGTGTAAATTGAGGGTACTTTTAAAGAATTTTTATATATCAACTCATAAATCAAATCTGAGCATGCACATAAAGGATTGCAGGCTTTGTAGTAAACTTATATTTACCACAGTGGGAAATAGCCATCTTCATCCTTGCGAAGTACAGAATCACGGAGCTGTTCATACGTAACCATCCGTACACCTGAATACACTTGTATACACCATAGGAAAAAGATAGGGTGAAAGTGTAAGTAAAGATTATGTTCAGAATACAAACACTAAATGGAAAATGTAACAATCTGCTTTTTGTTTTCTGCACACCAAGCCTTTTTCCAAAGAGCATAAAATATCCAACCCCAAACCCAGTTTTCTTTCTTATTGTGGTCTCACTAGGCCACACATCTCTTGCTGTTGAGAGGATGATGGACAACCTGCTGCCAAGCCTCCAACAATTTTCAACCAACTGTTCTGCGGCACGGTATTAGTGATTCCCTTATTTCTCCCAAGAGGAGATGCCTGGCCTGCACTTGGGATGTACATCTCAACCATGGTGGAATTTGAACTCACATCCCTGTACTCCGTGGTAGTGTACAACACAAACAATTCGATTTGCTGTGTCAGCATAGTTGCTTTGATATCTTGGGTTAGATTTTAACTTCACTGGCAGAAATTCAGTTTCCATTATTCGCAGATTTCTTATCTTCAGTTCAATAATCTTTCTTGTTTACCATGTACGAATGATAAAAAAACATTTCTGGTAGTGCTCTATACAATGATATTCAGTAAAATAAATGATACACTATAAATGGGCACAGTCTTCGATGACATTTTTTTGCCAAATATGCAATGTGATGAGGCAAGACCTGGATAACATTCTGGTTTGGGCTGCTAAGTGGCAAGTAGCATTTGCACCACTCAAGTGCCAGGCAAATACCATCTCCAACAAGAGATAGTCTAACCACTGTCCCTTGACATTCAATGACATTACCATCATCGAATGCCCCACCAGCAACATCCTGGGGGTCACCATTGACCAGAAACTTAACTGGACCAGCCACATAAACACTGTGGCTACAAGAGCAGGTCAGAGGCAGCGAGTGACTCATCTCCTGACTCCACAAAGCCTTTTCACCATCTAAAAGGCACAAATCAGGACTGTAATGGAATACTCTCCACTTGCCTAGATGCCTTTTGTTTTTTCCAACAACACTCAAAAAGCTCGACAGGACAAAGTGGCCCGTTTAATTGGCACCCCATCCACCACCTTAAATACTCGCTCCCTATACCATCTACAAGATTGTTATAAATAACCAATTTATGGTTATCTCTGGTCACTTTAAATAATCAGGTTCAAGTGCAAACCAATATGATGGGTATATTGTGTTTAATCAGAGTTTAAGACAGAATATAACGCATTAGTTATATAGCAAAAACATACAACCGTAACAAGTAGCTGGTGCCGATCGTATCAGACAGACAGTTGGCACACATGAGCAGTTCTTTGAGTGGCCTCTCTTCCTTTCGTCTAGAGCCTATTGCTCTCACCTCCACTATCTGAGAGGACAAGCCCTCAGGAGGTTACTTTTATTCTCTTTTTAGGGGTGGGCCTGGAATGGGATATTGACAAAACCTACTGACCTCAGTACCGAATGCGGCATCAAGTTCTTTGTCTCAATTCTTGAATGAAAGCCCTCCCTAAAGATGTCTCATGATCTTGTTCACATGTCTTTCCTGTTTGTACTTTCTAAAGGTTCTTCCTTTGAAATTTGTGTCTTATCTCCCTAGTTCCTATCCTCTCAGGTACAATTAGTACAAAGCCTGGCCCTGTACTCTCTCAATCATGAGACCCAAACCCGAGCTGTCTTACATAAATCGGTTGTTAGCTTCTACACGACCTAGCAAACTGCTCCATTCTGAGATTGTGTTTACCCTAACCTTCCCAAATTCCTTCCATTTTACGTCTTTCTATACTAATTAACTTTTACTTATCTTCGTGAGCAGTTCTGTTAAGCCAACTTCAATTTCTACTGTAGCATTATACATAAGACACATAAACAAGGTTCAAGTCTTAACTTAAAAACAGATAATCGCTTGGCAACAAGCAGATTGTATATTGCTGTCACAGTACAGAATGCAATAATAAGAACACAAGAACATAAGAATTAGGAGCAGGAGTAGGCCATTCGGCCCCTCAAGCCTGCTCTGCCATTCAGTGAGATCATGGCTGTTTCCCTGCACTATCTCCATATCCCTTGATTTGATTAATATCCAAAAATCTATCAATCGCCATCTTGAATATACTGACAGTGCTCTGAGGTAAAGAATTCTAAAGATTCACCACCCTCCGAGTGAAGAAGTTTCTCATCTCAGTCCTCAATGGCTGACCTCTTATTCTGAGACTGTGACCCTCTGGTTCTATACTCCTCAGCCAGAGGAAACATCCTCCCTGCATCTACCCTGTCAAGCCCTGTAAGAATGTTGTATGTTTCAATGATATCACCTCTCATTCTTCTAAACTCTAGAAAATATAGGCCTAGTCTATCCTCATAAGGCAATCCCCCCATCCCAGGAATCAGTCTGGTGAACCATCATTGCACTCCCTCAATGGCAAGTATATCCTTTCTTAGGTAAGGAGACCAAACCCGTACACAATACACCAGGTGCAGACTCACCAGGACCCTATAAAATTGCAATAAAATGTCATTACTCTTATACTCAAATCCTCTTTGTAATAAAGGCCAACATACCATTAGCTTTCTTAATTGCTTGCTGTACCTGCATGTTAGCTTTCAGTGATTCTTGTACAAGGACACCCAGGTCCTTTTGAACACCAACATTTCCCAATCTCTCACCATTTAAAAAATACTCTGCTTTTCTATTTTTCCTACCAAAGTGGATAATTTCACATTTCTCCACATTATATTCCATTTGCCATGTTCTTGCCCACTCACGTAGCTTGTCTATATCCCCTTGAAGCCTCTTTGTATCCTGCTCATAACTTACATTCACATCTAGCTTTGTATCATCAGCAAACTTGGATAATACAGTAAACTCTCGTTTACCCGGATTGTTTGGGGATTCGGCAACTCCGGGTAAACGAATTTTCCAATAGGACGAGTTTACATAAATCACAAAAAATATTAAAAGAAAAAACAATCACATTTACCTTAGGACAGCATTACTTACCTCTCTGCAGTCAGTATAGGTTGGACTACCCGTATTTACAGGCGGTCAATGCGGGGCGTACGGGACTCAAAAAGCGGGCCGGTGTGGCAACCAGGGGCATTGCACACCGGCGCAGCTGCTCCGGGTGGTACTGCTCAGTGCCGCTGCAAAACTGACCCCGGAGACCCCCGCGGGGCGCTGGAGGCTGACCGCCCACCCAGAAGACCTCACCGCCGTCACTGCCACCCCTCCGGAATGTGAAAGACCAGCAGATCCGCCCTGTGGAGTGCTGGGTGGCTAATCATGGTTCAGTAAGAAGGTAAGTAAAGTGTATAGTTTGCACAGCTTAAAGCAAGTAATAATGTTCACTACTGCTTGTATTTGTTATGTAGCCAATGATCCTCTCATTTTTGTTTAGTTGCCGAATCTCGCAATATTTTAAATTCCGTTACGGCGGGTTTTCCGTTACATTCGTATCCGGGTAAACAAGAGTTTACTGTATTACATTTGATCCCCTCATCCAAATCATTGATATAGATTGAGTGTGGCTGGGGCCCAAACACCGATCCTTGCGGCAACCCACTATTTACAGCCTGCCAACCCGAAAATGACCCGTTTATTCCTACTATGTTTTCTGTCGATTAGCCAATCCTTAATCCATACTAGTATATTACCCCCAATCCCATGAGCCCTAATTGTGTTCAATAACCTCGTGTGGCACCTTATCGAATGCCTTCTGAAAATCCAAATACACATCCACTTCTTCCGTGAAGATAGACAAAAGGGATAGAATTTCCTTTCAAATTGCCCATTTACTGCCTGTTTTCATAAAAAAATGTAAATTACCGCCCGCAATTAGCGCAGCAGTAATTTGGGCCAATCATTACCGTCGGCATTCTCCAAAGTGGGCGGGCGCTTTGGAGATCAAAAAAAGTCGGAAAATTACCTCCCAGCCCTAAATTCCATTAAAATCTGTTTTTGAAGGCCCACTACCGCCCTTTATCTCTGCGCTGGATTCCGCCCATTTCTGGAGTACTTACCTGACTTGGGCCCAGCCTTATGACTCCCTCCATTTTGCTTGCAGGTTGCTAGCCCCATTCCATCCAGCAACAATGACTGCCCGACACAAGTTTAACCCCCCCCACCCCCACCCTCCGAATAAAGCATCAGCCATTTGGTTAACCATTTGCCACAATTTTCAGTTAATGTTACCACTTTCGGACTGTCTCTGAAACAATTTTTACAACTTTAGTTAACTATTTCCCACATTAGTCGGTCATTGAATTACCACTGAGGCGAGGTAGCCATTTTGTTACTGGCAGATGGCAGCATTATTCCCCGCGATTTAAACCGGTCTGCCTCCATAGGTTTCAGGGACTCCCTGCCCGCTTTCCACTGGGCGGCCTGTCCGATTCAGGTACCGTTCAATGCCTCTTGCCTTCCTCTTACCAGTGCCGTGCACCCAGCTAAGGCTGGTGGCTGGCCCGCAGAGATAGCAGTCGGAAAGCGGTCTCCAGCCAACGGCTGTACCTCCGCCAGACAAAGCGGCAGCTGCTCACCGTTGGTAGCACCCTGTTCCGCTCCTCCGGCCTATGCAGACGTTGTTTACCTGGGCCAGTTCCGACGTTGCCTCCCTAAGTTATACCCGAATTACTATACCGGATACCCGCTGCCCGGCAGATGAAGCGTCCTTTCAACGCCGTCCCTCATTTGATCGGGGGCGGACTACCGTCGTAGCAGACACCAGGGCTTAATATACCCCCACAAATCACTCCCCTGGCTGCCCCTGTTCTGTGTCATCTTCATACCATCACAACAAAAATCTCTGACCCCTGCACAACAACCTCAGCTCACTCCCTTCCCTATCGACATAATTTTAAAAACGACACCAAAAATACACCCTCAATCCTGGCTACAGATTGTGATGCACCCCCTTGGCGCCTATTTAACCTGACAACACTTATTGTAACCAACCGCAGCCGCAAATTGAAGTGGCAACTCATTAACTAATGTCTGTCGTATCAATTTATCAACTAGTTTCTGTAATAGCAACTCATTACCCGATTGCTGTATTCACCCAGTTCATGTGCAGCAAATCATAAACTGACTGGCTAATGTTATGGAACCGTGGGCCCCTTTCCCTGGCCACTGCACCAGGCTGTCCTGTTGTCTGCACATGTGTGGGGTCACCCTTGACCCCGAAAACGCAGGAGAATGGCTGTGCATGCGCAGACAGCCGAATCAAGCCCTTTCAGACAGCTGCTCAGCTTTCCTTTATACATGAAAGCTGATTGCCAACTTTGGTCCCGCTTTGGCCGCCTGCTGCACTTCGCTCCACACTGCCGCTGCCATAGACCATCCGAAAACCTCGGGAGTACGCACCAGCGGCATTCCGGTGGTTCAAAAAGACGCAACTGCCGGAATACTGCTAAGGATCGGGCGGGGACGATCTCCATGCAATTTCTAGCCCAAAGTATGTTTAATTTCTCTGCCATTTCCTTATTCACCATTATAATTTCTCCTGTCTCAGCCTGTAGGGGACACACATTTACTTTTCCTTTTTACATACCTGTAGAAGCTTTTACAGTCTGTTTTTGTGTCTCGCGCTAGTTTACTCTCATATTCTATTTTCACTTTCTTTATCAATTTCTTGGTCCTCCTTTGCTAAATTCTAAAATCCTCCCAATCCTCAGGCTTACTGCTCTTTTTGGCAACATTATAAGCCTCTTCCTTTGATCTAATACTATCTTTAACTTCTCTTGTTTGCCACGATTGGACCACTTTTCCTGTGAGGTTTTTGTACCTTAAAGGAATGTATGTTTGTTGTAAATTATGTATTAATTCTTTAAATGCTAGCCATTGCTTATCTACGGTCATACCTTTTAATGTAGGGTAGCAATAACATCCGTAGGAAACCAAAACATTTGCACATTCCAAGCATCTATCTAGTCATTCTAATACTAGTCTGAGGAGACTTTTTGCCTCCAGTTCTAACACAACCATGTGAACACAGCATTATTTGCGTCTGTTTCATTCACATAACCATATGTTTTTAGATATCCCTAATTTCTAACAAGATGCACTGCAGCAACTCTCCAAGGCTTCTTCTACAGCACCTCCCAAACCTGCAACTTCTACCACCTAGAAGGACAAGGGCTGCATACGCACGAGAACACCATCATTTCCAAGTTATCCTCCAAATCACATACCATCTGACTTGGAAATATATTCCCTATTCTTTCATTGTCACTGGGTCAAAATCCCAGGAAGTCCCTTCCTAACAAAACTGTGGGAGTACCTTCACCACACGGACTGCAGCGGTTCAAGGCGGTGACGCACCACCTTTTCCAGCGCAATTAGTGTTGGGTAATAAATGCTGGCCTTGCCAGCGAAGCCCACATTCCGTGAATGAATAAAAAAAATAATGTCAAAATCTGTCACTGTTGCAAAAATATGACCACAATAAAAAGGTATACACTGTTCTCTTACCCCATGATTATAGATGGCACCTCTTTAAAACTTTCTGAAAATTTAACCAGTAGAATTTATTACATACACACCATACTTTCTAATACAAATTACCTAAAAAATACTGAAAAGACAAATACCATTTGTAGTCCAAGGAAATTAGTCTAAACTGATTGTGGTGTCATTTTGGCAATGTAATTGTAGCAAAATTATTTTTTAGCTTTGCATTCTTTAGAAAATATACTTTTGCTTAATTTTAAAAGTGCAAACAATTTTAATGTTATTTCAAAAAAAATAAAGTCAATGTTATCCTGGGTTGTGACCCAGTGTGGTTGATGTCTATGATTCTGAATCTTGCACTTCTCCTCAGAGGAGATGCAAAACTCAGGCCATGTCCTTCCTTACTGAGAGGAAGTCAATCCAGCTGTTCCTGTGTGAATTTAGAATCATTGGAGAGGGCTGAGGTGCTTGAAATGAATTAAGTCTCCCCCCACCCCACAGCCAGATGGGGTTGTCGGGAGTTGTAACTATGCCTGTACAAACAATGCTTAGCAAATACGGTCAGACAGCAGGTTGGTAGGAATTATCTGCCCAGTTCCCAACAGCCTTGTTGGGAGTACCAGGAAAGTTCCTCCACACGTATCTATCCTTCAAGAAAAGAATGAGACTTAAAACATTTTTTTTCCAAGTTTCTATTTTTGTGAAAAGCTAATTAAAAGCAGAGGCTCCTTCTACACGGCAAACATATGTAGATAGAGAGGGGGAAACTTTGTAGAAGCTTTGCTCCCCAAATTAAAGGGCAGGGTACAGTCCACTATCGAGCAGACTGTACATGGCCTTTCGAAGGAATAGGCTTGGTGAGGCAAACACTTTAGTTCCATCCCTTCTATTTCCCTGGATGGGGTGTCTAGAACTAGGTGACACAGTCTCAGGATAAGGGGTTGGCCATTTAAGACCGAGATGAGGAGGAATTCCTTCACTCTGAGGGTTGTGAATCTTTGGAATTCGCAACCAAAGAGCTGTGGTTGCTGAATCGTTGCGTATGTTCAAGGCTGAGATCGATAGATTTTTGGACTCTAGTGGAACCAAGAGATTTGGTGATCGGGTAGGAAAATGGAGTTGAAGTTGAAGATCAGCCATGATCTTATTGAATGGACGAGGAGGCACGAGTGGCGTATGGCCTACTCCTGCTTCTAATTTTTAAGTTCTTATGTTGTTAACTAAATCAGGGTGACGCTGTAGAAAACAACTGCTACCTGAACAGAAAATCTGACTTTCTAAGAGAAACTTAAGCTTAATTTCTTGCTTTTCTGCCATGTTGTAGCAAATGCTGTCACAGATAGCGGAGAAATGAATATGCCACTCAACATGTGCTCCAGTTATGTATAATCCAAGAGAAATCTGTACATTCAGTAAATGGGAACACAAATGGCACAACAGTGAAATAACATTTCTGTTACTTAGGCAATAATTAATACATTAAAAATAAAAAGCTCTGTTGAATCTAGTCAGATAATTACCGAAATGCCTGTAGATAGCAGGAGTAACACCATGCCATAGTTTAAACAGGCCCTCTTCTTTCACTATTCCAATTGCTGTCTGGATCATCCCCCTGTAAGGCCTTGCTGTTTTATCATCTCTATGACGATGGCGAACTGCTTCCCCTTGAATTTGAAGTCTCGTTTTAGTCAAATCAAGTGGAAAAGTTACTAAGAACAAAGAAGTAAATTAGAAATCAGTCATTGATGGGTCACGGAAGTAGCAAGGCAAATAAATTGGAATCCAGCTATTCCAAATATTACTGTTTTGTTAACATCCTGTAAAACGCAACCCTGGAATGACAAAGGGATAAAGTGAAATCTTTCTGCACTATCAGATCACAAAGGAACAACTGATCTGCTCCAAATCCAGTGATGGTGAAGGTCTTGGGTCTGGAATTCTGCTAGAAATTCTGGGGCGCTTTTACCCGTGTTTGCTCCACAGAAACATAACAAGAGGAGAAACTTCTTCACTCAGAGAGTTGTTAACCTGTGGAATTCTCTTCCGCAGAGTTGTTGATGCCAGTTCGTTAGATATATACAAGAGGAAGTTGGATATGGCCCTTACGGCTAAATGGATCAAGGGCTATGGAGAGAAAGCAGGAAAGGGGTACTGAGGTGAATGATCAGCCATGATCATATTGAATGCTGGTGCAGGCTCAAATGGCCGAATGCCCTACTCCTCTATTTCCTCTGTTTCTATGTATGTTTCAAGACAGCTACAATCACCAGATTAAACAGAGAAATAGTCTCACTCATGAGGAATATATGATCTAGGTCCTGGACATTCTTTTTTCCTATGCTTGATGGAGGGGGTGGGGGGAGGATAACAATCTTAATCTCATCACGTAACTTAAAAGATTGTCACTGGCTTAAAGTTCTATTTGCACTATCACTAATCTTAATATTATCCAATATAAAACCTTCCAAAAATGCAGAATATATTTGCTAGAAAAATGTCACGGTATAAGTAGTCACATTTCAAACTCTCAGTTGCTTCGGTACTAAAATCAAGTGTATTCGGTTTATTAAATGTCACCGTAACAGCTCTATTAAAATTCATATGACCCATTTACATTGTTGAGATAAAAACAAATTCAACTCAGCAAAGAACTTTGTGAACATTACAATGCAAATGTTGTATGTTTACTTACGTAACAATGGTCACACTTCAAAAGTAATCCATCAGTTGTCAAGCACTTTAGGACATTAAGTTCTTTCTTTTGACAATAACAACTTGTATTTATATAGCACCTTTAACATAGAGAATCGTCCCAAAGCACTCTCAGGTACATCATGTCTGGTATGCTCACGTAAATCACTTGGACTGGGCTAGAACTGGTGTCCTTGTCCTTATCAGTGTTGCAAGCGAGACCATAAAGATCACAATAAAAATGTTTGCAATGTTCCACAAACTGTGAATGGACAAAGCTGCATCCTTTTTATATTTAAAGCAGGTGTAAGGCATGTGTATTTTCTAAGTCTCTCCAGCAACTCACCTTTATCCAGTTCTGAAATATTTTCCTGTGATCCAAAACTCGTCTGCCCGTGTCCTAACTCGCAGCAAGTCCCGTTCACCCATCATCCCTGTGTTCGTTGACCTACATTGGCTTCCGGTTAAGTAATGCCTCGATTTCAAAATTCTCATCCCTGTTTTCAAATTCCTCCATGGCCTCGCCCCTCCCTATCTCTGTAATCTCCTCCAGTCCCACAACCCCCTCCCCCCCCCGCCCCACCGACCGGCGAGATGTCTGCGCTCCTCTAATTCTGTCCTCTTGAGCATCCTTGATTATAATCGCTCAACCATTGGTGGCCGTGCCTTCTGTTGCCTAGACCCTAAGCTCTGGAACTCCCTGCCTAAATCTCTCTACCTCACTTTCCTCCTTCAAGACGCTCCTTAATACTTACCTCTTTGACCAAGCTTTTGGTCACCTGCTCTAATTTCTACTTCTGCAGCTCGGTGTCAACATTTTTAATCTCATAATACTCCTGTGAAGCGCCTTGGGACATTTCACTACGTTAAAAGGTGCTATATAAATACAAGTTGCTGTTGTTACAGTATTCATCATCTGCTCATTTGAGTCGATCCTTCTTTGCACCCAACATTCAACTGTTCCGCATTCAAAAGGAACTTCAGGAATCTCAGCTTGCATTCTCAAAAGCTCTCCCTACTCTATTGTTCTGGCTATGTATCACAGCATTCTTATTGCTTTTATAACTGGCTCTCCACATTTTCCCAACATTGAAGTTGACAAGTCTGGTATTTCCAGGTCTCTTTCTAAGTCTCCCTATACTGATTCTATGCCCTTCATTTTATACTTATGCCACTCATTTTTGTGTCTGCTTTACATTTGTGAGTGCTAACATTCATTTGACACGTATATGTCCACTTGTATAACAGATCTAAATCTTTATGCAAATCATTATCTGCATTCTCTTTCTCTCCCACTCTCCGTGTTAGCATCTATGAATTTGCAAAATGTACAATATTTGTTGCATCAAGATCACTATTATAGTTAGCAAAAGGGCAATGAACACTGATCTCTGTAATACCTCACTCATACTGAGTTTTTTTATCCAAGTTATCTAGTTATATGTTTTACTCTGCATTCCCATGATTTTTAGCTTTATTAGTATTTTCCGTAAAACCTTATAAAAAGGCTACGTTTTACATCATAGCTAATTTCACAATTTTTCAAAGCTGTCAGGAGTTTGTTGAGCAGAATATTCCTTCTAAATCTATGTTGGTAATTTCTTCCTCAGCTGCTGCAGTGGAGTTTTCCTTCAGTAGTTTTCCATTATTTTATCCACTTTTGATGGTACATTACGGGCCTGTATTTGCCCAGGTCTGTGTTTGCTTGCTTCCAACCTGCTGAACTTTTCCAATATCCAATGACTCTTATGACAATAACCAAATGCTCCACAAATCTCCCCTCCCCCTGGATTTGATTGGTATGTATGTGGTATGGGGGAAATGACGCCAGGAGTTTGTTGTATTTATATGCTGGATTGTTAATGAAAGCGCAACATTTTAGCACCAGACCCAACGACTATCTGAAAACTCTTGGACACTGGTGCTTACAATAAACAAACAAAGAGGACAAAACGTTGCACCTGTTTCTGCTACGCCGGCGGCGCAGGCCGTCAGCATGAACTTGGCCAGAAGAGAGCGCCTGGCCCGGGCAGGCTGCCCGCCGCCTTCCTCCGAGCTCATCGCGGCCGGGCAGGACGGGACTGAGGGCGCAGGCACGGCACCAGCAACCTAAAAGAACTTAAAACACCAGATTATTTTAAATGCATCTTTAAAACACAAAACTGGCTGAAGCAACAAAGCGAACGGCTGTTTTGGACTTTGCAATTCCCCGCCCCCACAAAAAGATCAGTCTTACAGTAAATGTTAAAGATAAAATGCAACCAAAATGTGCCTCACCCTCAAAGCTCCCTCCTACCCGATGTGTGAGTGAGGCAGGAGCATATCACCTTGACAGCTGCAGAAGGCCGCTGGGACTTGGTGTTGGTGGTAAACCACAATGAACAACAGATTCCACTAGAGGGGGAAACAGAATATCAGCTTGATGTTCAGCTAAACTCTTTCGTTGCAAATTGCCAGCTGGAAAACTTATTCGGTTTATATCCCCATGTACCACATAATCTCTAATGCAATGCAATTTTTGCACAATTCAAATGAAAGGTTGCTAAAGATCACCGGGGAAAAAAATTGAGATTTAAAAAAAATTCAGATAGCTGTGATATGAAACTGAAAGTAACATAGGAATTTTGCTGGCTGGACTGGTGCAAAAACTACAGGGAACTACAGTGGCACATTTGTTCAGCAACCACTTAACCTCCAGCAGGAATCAGCCTATTTAGCATCGGCTGGTAAAAGGTCACCAACTCTGGTTGGAAGCAAAAACTCCCCGTCATTTTATTTTTGGGTGCGCAGTCCCTTTAAGGACAAGGGAAGAACGGGGAGGTGGCTGGGGGCGAGAGAGGGCGATGGGGAAGAGGCAAGGGCGTGGGGGAAAAGAGGGTGGGGAAGGGGGGGGAAAAGAGGGTGGGGAAGGGGGGGGGAAAAGAGGGTGGGGAAGGGGGGGGGAAAAGAGGGTGGGGAAGGGGGGGGGGAAAAGAGGGTGGGGAAGGGGGGGGGAAAAGAGGGTGGGGAAGGGGGGGGGGAAAAGAGGGTGGGGAAGGGGGGGGGGAAAAGAGGGTGGGGAAGGGGGGGGGGGAAAAGAGGGTGGGGAAGGGGGGGGGGGAAAAGAGGGTGGGGAAGGGGGGGGGGGAAAAGAGGGTGGGGAAGGGGGGGGGGGAAAAGAGGGTGGGGAAGGGGGGTGGGGAAGGGGGGGGGGAAAAGAGGGTGGGGAAGGGGGGAAAAGAGGGTGGGGAAGGGGGGGGGAAAAGAGGGTGGGGAAGGGGGGGGGAAAGAGGGTGGGGAAGGGGGGGGGAAAAGAGGGTGGGGAAGGGGGGGGGGAAAAGAGGGTGGGGAAGGGGGGGGGAAAAGAGGGGGGGGGAAAAGAGGGTGGGGAAGGGGGGGGGAAAAGAGGGTGGGGAAGGGGGGGGGGGGGAAGAGGGTGGGGAAGGGGGGGGGAAAAGAGGGTGGGGAAGGGGGGGGGGAAAGAGGGTGGGGAAGGGGGGGGGGAAAAGAGGGTGGGGAAGGGGGGGGGAAAGAGGGTGGGGAAGGGGGGGGGGAAAAGAGGGTGGGGAAGGGGGGGGGGAGAAAGAGGGTGGGGAAGGGGGGGAGAAAAGAGGGTGGGGAAGGGGGGGGAAAAGAGGGTGGGGAAGGGGGGGGAGAAAAGAGGGTGGGGAAGGGGGGGGAAAGAGGGTGGGGAAGGGGGGGGGAAAGAGGGGGGGAAGGGGGGGGAAAAGAGGGTGGGGAAGGGGGGGGAAAAGAGGGTGGGGAAGGGGGGGGGAAAAGAGGGTGGGGAAGGGGGGGGGAAAAGAGGGTGGGGAAGGGGGGGGAAAAGAGGGTGGGGAAGGGGGGGGGAAAGAGGTGGGGAAGGGGGGGGGAAAGAGGGTGGGGGAAGGGGGGGGGGAAGAGGGTGGGGAAGGGGGGGGGAAAAGAGGGTGGGGAAGGGGGGGGAAAAGAGGGTGGGGAAGGGGGGGGAAGAGGGTGGGGAGGGGGGAAAAGAGGGTGGGGAAGGGGGGGAAAGAGGGTGGGGAAGGGGGGGGGAAAGAGGGTGGGGAAGGGGGGGGGGAAAAGAGGGTGGGGAAGGGGGGGGGAAAAGAGGGTGGGAGGGGGGGGAAAGAGGGTGGGGAGGGGGGGAAAAGAGGGTGGGGAAGGGGGGGGAAAAGAGGGTGGGAAAAGAGGGTGGGGAAGGGGGGGAAAAGAGGGCGGGGAAGGGGGGGAAAAGAGGGCGGGGAAGGGGGGGGAAAAGAGGGGGGGAAAAGAGGGCGGGGAAGGGGGGGGAAAGAGGGCGGGGAAGGGGGGGAAAAGAGGGCGGGGAAGGGGGGGGGGAAAGAGGGCGGGGAAGGGGGGGGGAAAGAGGGCGGGGAAGGGGGGGGAAAGAGGGCGGGGAAGGGGGGGGGAAAAGAGGGCGGGGAAGGGGGGGGAAAGAGGGCGGGGAAGGGGGGGGAAAAGAGGGCGGGGAAGGGGGGGGAAAAGAGGGCGGGGAAGGGGGGGGGAAAGAGGGCGGGGAAAAGAGGGTGGGGAAGGGGGGGAAAAGAGGGTGGGGAAGGGGGGGAAAAGAGGGTGGGGAAGGGGGGAAAAGAGGGCGGGGAAGGGGGGGAAAAGAGGGCGGGGAAGGGGGGGAAAAGAGGGCGGGGAAGGGGGGGAAAAGAGGGCGGGGAAGGGGGGAAAAGAGGGCGGGGAAGGGGGGGAAAAGAGGGCGGGGAAGGGGGGGAAAAGAGGGCGGGGAAGGGGGGGAAAAGAGGGCGGGGAAGGGGGGGGGAAAGAGGGCGGGGAAGGGGGGGGGAAAGAGGGCGGGGAAGGGGGGGGGAAAAGAGGGCGGGGAAGGGGGGGAAGGGGGGGGGGGAAGGGGGGGGGGAAAGAGGGCGGGGAAGGGGGGGGGAAAGAGGGGGGGGAAAGAGGGCGGGGAAGCGGGGGGAAAGAGGGCGGGGAAGGGGGGGGAAAAGAGGGCGGGGAAGGGGGGGGAAAGGGGGGGGAAAGAGGGCGGGGAGGGGAAAGAGGGCGGGGAAGGGGGGGGGGAAAGAGGGCGGGGAAGGGGGGAAAGAGGGCAGGGAAGGGGGGGGGAAAGAGGGCGGGGAAGGGGGGGGAAAAGAGGGCGGGGAAGGGGGGGGGAAAAGAGGGCGGGGAAGGGGGGGGAAAGAGGGCAGGGAAGGGGGGGGGAAAAGAGGGCGGGGAAAGAGGGCGGGGAAGGGGGGGAAAAGAGGGCGGGGAAGGGGGGGGGGAAAGAGGGCGGGGAAGGGGGGGGGAAAGAGGGCGGGGAAGGGGGGGAAAAGAGGGCGGGGAAGGGGGGGGAAGAGGGCGGGGAAGGGGGGGGAAAGAGGGGGGGGAAAGAGGGCGGGGAAGGGGGGGGGAAGAGAGCGGGGAAGGGGGGGGAAGAGGGCGGGGAAGGGGGGGGAAAGAGGGCGGGGAAGGGGGGGGGAAAGAGGGCGGGGAAGGGGGGGGAAAGAGGGAGGGAAAAGAGGGCAGGAAAGGGGGTGGGGAAGGGGAAGGAAGAAGGTGGGGGAAGGGGAAGGAAGAAGGTGGGGGAAGAGGGGGAAAGGGGCGGGGGAAAAGGGTGGAGGGGAAGGGGAAGAGCATGGGGGGAAGAGGGCAGGGAAGGGGGGAAAATAGTAGGGGAATGGAAGGGGGGAAAGAGGGTGAGGGCAAAGAGTGTGGGAGGAGGAAGAGGGAGGGGGAAAGGGTGGGGGAGAGGGGGGAAGAGTGTGATGAAGAAAGTGGTAAGAAGGGGGGGGGGAGGAGCGGAAGAGGGGAGACCGAGGCCCGGTAGAAGGGAAACTGAGGGCTGGGAGATGGGAGTCCAACGGGGGTGCGGGGGTGGATCGGGAGTGGGAGACAGGAAGCAGAAGAGATGGGGAGAGACCAGGGATAGGGGAAACCCCGAGGGGGATGGCGGGGGCGAGTGGTGACAGAGGGCAGCAGGGTGGGCGGGGTGGTGGCGTGTGGAGACCAACGGCTGGGGAGAGGGGAGACCTCGGGCGGGAGAGGGGATACTGAGGATGGGGAGGGGATGTGGTGATGTGGCGAGGAGTGTGGGTACGGATGAGTGATTTCCAGGATGCAGAGATGGGACTAACTTTGATTCCACCAAAACTAATAGTAACTCGCTGAAAGTGCACCGATAACTAATAATACTGGTAAAACTCAATTTCTCTGATAATTTAACTCCCTGATAGTTCATATATAACTGGTATGTGACAGGTGTAATGACCCAATATACTACCTGTAACTTGTAATAATCTTTCCCTGAAACTACTGCCAGAATCGCCCTGCATTTTGTCAGCTGTGGCTCAGTGGGCTGCACTCTCGCCTCTCAGTCAGAAAGTTGTAGGTTCAAGTCCCAGAGACCTGAGCACAAAAATCTAGGCTGACACTCCAGTGCAGTGCTGAGGGGGTGCTGACTATTGAAGGTGCCATTTTTCGGGTTAAACTGAGGTCTGCCCTCTCAGGCGGACATATAAGATCCCGTGGCACTATTTCGAATAAGAGCAGGGGAGTTATCCCCGGTGTCCTGGCCAATATTTATCCCTCAACCAACATAACATAAAACAGATTATCTGGTCATTATCACATTGTTATAATGACCAGATTATGGGAGCTTGCTGTGCACAAATTGGCTGTCGTGTTTCCCACAATACAACAGTGACTACACTTCAAAAAGTACTTCATTGGCTGTAAAGCACTTTGGGATGTCCGGTAATCATGAAAGGCGCTATATAAATGCAAGTATTTCTTTCTTTACATTACACAAGGTCTGGTCAGTCCCCAGGTTTCACTCACCCCTTTACTGGCTGCTCTCACTCACCACGTTGCTGCTGCTCTCGGCTCTGTGGAATATATGGGTCTGCACATCCAACCCATTCCCCAGTCTCCCTCTCTGCACCACAACCCCCGGCTCCCAGTCTTCTTCTCTGCACTGTCCGCCCCCCCTCCGCCACCTCCCCATTCTCTTCCCCTGAACTCCAGTCTCCCTTACCCTGAACCCCCCCAACTGCCGGTCTTGCTCTGTCCCTGACCCCCCCAACCCCCGGTCTTCCTCTCTCCCTGACCCCCGGTCTTCCTCCCTCACTGACCCTCCAACCCTCAGTCTTCCTCTCTCCCTGACCCCCCCAACCCCCGGTCTTCCTCTCTCACTGACCCTCCAACCCCCGGTCTTCCTCTCTCACTGACCCTCCAACCCCCGGTCTTTCTTTCTCCCTGACCCTCCAACCCCTGGTCTTCCTCTCTCCCTGACCCCCGGTCTTCCTCCCTCACTGACCCTCCAACCCTCAGTCTTCCTCTCTCCCTGACCCCCCCAACCCCCGGTCTTCCTCTCTCACTGACCCTCCAACCCCCGGTCTTCCTCTCTCACTGACCCTCCAACCCTCGGTCTTTCTTTCTCCCTGACCCTCCAACCCCCGGTCTTCCTCTCTCACTGACCCCCCAATCACCAATCTCACTCTCTCCCTGACCCCCCATTCACCAGTCATCCTCTCTCCACAAATTTGGACTCCTAAGCTCTGCCCCCACCCCCGCCCCCACCTCCACCACGCACTCCCAAGGCCCCAGTTTCCGGAAACAAATGTAATCAATTCTATGCAACGCTTTTCGTGGGGGAAAAAAATCATGCGCTGCTTTTTATCTTTGTACTTGTAGCTTTATATTCAGAAAATATTAATTCAATGTGAAACTCTGGCAAGTGATGCTCCAAAAATGAACAGCTACATAGAAACATAGAACATAGGTGCAGGAGTAGGCCATTTGACCCTTCGAGCCTGCACCACCATTCAATATGATCATGGCTGATCATGCAACTTCAGTACCCCATTCCTGCTTTCTCTCCATACCCCTTGATCCCTTTAGCCGTAAGGGCCAGATCTAACTCCCTTTTGACTATATCTAACGAACGACATGGTTTTATAACGCAAGTACTTTGGTTCGGTATTCACGAAGGAAGACACGAACAACCTTCCGGTTATAAAAGGGGTCGGGGGGTCTAGTAAGGAGGAGGAACTGAGGGAAATCCTTATTAGCCGGGAAATTGTGTTGGGGAAATTGATGGGATTGAAGGCCGATAAATCCCCAGGGCCTGATGGACTGCATCCCAGAGTACTTAAGGAGGTGGCCTTGGGAATAGTGGATGCGTTGACAGTCATTTTCCAACATTCCATTGACTCTGGATCAGTTCCTATGGAGTGGAGGGTAGCCAATGTAACCCCACTTTTTAAAAAAGGAGGGAGAGAGAAAACAGGGAATTATAGACCGGTCAGCCTGACATCGGTAGTGGGTAAAATGATGGAATCAATTATTAAGGATGTCATAGCAGTGCATTTGGAAAGAGGTGACATGATAGGTCCAAGTCAGCATGGATTTGTGAAAGGGAAATCATGCTTGACAAATCTTCTGGAATTTTTTGAGGATGTTTCCAGTAGAGTGGATAAGGGAGAACCAGTTGATGTGGTATATTTGGACTTTCAGAAGGCGTTCGACAAGGTCCCACACACGAGATTGATGTGCAAAGTTAGAGCACATGGGATTGGGGGTAGTGTACTGACATGGATTGAGAACTGGTTGTCAGACAGGAAGCAAAGAGTAGGAGTAAATGGGTACTTTTCAGAATGGCAGGCAGTGACTAGTGGGGTACCGCAAGGTTCTGTGCTGGGGCCCCAGCTGTTTACACTGTACATTAATGATTTAGATGAGGGGATTAAATGTAGTATCTCCAAATTTGCGGATGACACTAAGTTGGGTGGCAGTGTGAGCTGCGAGGAGGATGCTGTGAGGCTGCAGAGCGACTTGGATAGGTTAGGTGAGTGGGCAAATGCATGGCAGATGAAGTATAATGTGGATAAATGTGAGGTTATCCACTTTGGTGGTAAAAACAGAGAGACAGACTATTATCTGAATGGTGACAGATTAGGAAAAGGGGAGGTGCAAAGAGACCTGGGTGTCATGGTACATCAGTCATTGAAGGTTGGCATGCAGGTGCAGCAGGCGGTTAAGAAAGCAAATGGCATGTTGGCCTTCATAGCAAGGGGATTTGAGTACAGGGGCAGGGAGGTGTTGCTACAGTTGTACAGGGCATTGGTGAGGCCACACCTGGAGTATTGTGTACAGTTTTGGTCTCCTAACCTGAGGAAGGACATTCTTGCTATTGAGGGAGTGCAGCGAAGGTTCACCAGACTGATTCCCGGGATGGAGGGACTGACCTATCAAGAAAGACTGGATCAACTGGGCTTGTATTCACTGGAGTTCAGAAGAATGAGAGGGGACCTCATAGAAACATATAAAATTCTGACGGGGTTAGACAGGTTAGATGCAGGAAGAATGTTCCCAATGTTGGGGAAGTCCAGAACCAGGGGTCACAGTCTAAGGATAAGGGGTAAGCCATTTAGGACCGAGATGCGGAGGAACTTCTTCACCCAGAGAGTGGTGAACCTGTGGAATTCTCTACCACAGAAAGTTGTTGAGGCCAATTCACTAAATATATTCAAAAAGGAGTTAGATGAGGTCCTTACTGCTAGGGGGATCAAGGGGTATGGCGAGAAAGCAGGAATGGGGTACTGAAGTTGAATGTTCAGCCATGAACTCATTGAATGGCGGTGCAGGCTAGAAGGGCCGAATGGCCTACTCCTGCACCTATTTTCTATGTTTCTATGTTTCTAAGGTGTATGTGTGTAACAAATTAAACGTTGAGTAAGGAGGCGATTAATTTCAAACATTTGCTTATGTTTAGACACACACTCGAATTGCTTACAGTCCATCCTCCTCCAATCCACAGCTGCTCCACTATGTGCTGTAACTGCTCCCTACCTGCGCCCTCAGCTCACCCAGGCAGTAGCTCCCTCTAATACAAACTTCTGGAACTCTGGCAAGCAGATGCAGTTGGTGTGTGTGGCCCAGTTTCACACAGGGCAGTGCCTTTAGCAACTGACATGTTATTGTTATTTTAAATTTCTCCTTTTCTATTATCTTACCATGGTCCTTTTTATTGTTGCATTTCTGGAGTATTAGTTAGAGTTATGCAGGGCATAAAATAACTAGCAGTTGGAAACTAACTCCCATCAGATCCTAAACAGAAATCTTGGCAGTTTTGTGCCAAATAAACAATTTAAAACTATTTTATTTTTAAGAATGAAAGCTAAATACTTTTGGTGCAACCTCATGGCCATTGATGGTATGTGGAATACAGATTACTTCAAAAATATTTTTCTCTAGATTTATGTCTTACATTTTCTCTAGACTTAGATTTTAATGTATTTTTTAATAACAGATATTAATGTTTCCAACTTTGGGTCGAAGAAAGAAGCAACACCAATAAGTTGGTAAGTAACAGTCCCAATTGACTTTATCTATTTACTACTTCACCTACTGTACATTTCACTACTTTCATACCTCTATATAAGATCTCCTCTCAGTTGCTTCATTTCAAAGGTTGTAAAGTCCAATAGTTTTCATGCCTTTTCTCATATCTCATGCTGAAGCAGAGTCTCATGGGATTGAAAGACTCTCTCACGTCTCAATGACCTGAACAGTACATAATGTGCAGTATGTTACACTTGTCCATATTAAATTTCATCCACCACTGCCCCTTCAACTTATTGGGCTCTATTTTCCTCTTTGCCGACTTTTGGCACCCAGGAGGATGTACGGATGATTTTTTTGTGCCTGTTTGCGCTGGGAAAAAAAATACAATTTTCTCCAAAGTAAAGTTTAATTTTGCCACTGCGGTACCCAAAGTTAAATCTGGGGGTGGAGCTTCAAGTGTGCGGCGAAAAGTCAATGAGTATGCGCAGGGAAAAAAAAACTTTTTCCATGTGACGGGTGTGTCCGCGCATCCACGGTGAACTTCATGGTCTGGATCAGCAGCTTGTGAGAACACATTCGGATCGGAGCTGGATCTGGACATTTAAATTTGAGCTGCAAAAGATGGAACCAAAGGAAGGGTAAGGACAAGGAGAAGGGGAAAGGGAAGGGGATGGAGAAGGAGAAGGGGAAGGGGAAGGGGATGGAGAAGGAGAAGGGGAAATGGAAGGAGGAGGACAAGAAGGGGAAGGGGAAGGGGAAGGGGCCAAGAGATTTTAAGCAGAAGAAGTTGAGCCCCTAGTAGACATCATTGAAGGGAGATGAGATGTGCTTGAGAATAAAGGGAGAATGGGACAAAAGATACTGAAACCCTCTCTCCGAGCAAAACTTTGGGAACAAGTTGCACAAGAGTTCAATGCAGTGGCCATGACCCCGAGAAGCAGCGTGCAGGTCAAAAAGAAGTGGCAGGACCTTGGCCAAGCAGTTACTGTAAGTATTTATGCACTGCAATTACATTTGTAAATGTGACTAATGTGTGTGTGTGTGTGTGTGTGTGTATAGTCACCACAGCAAAAGGACCCTCTCTTAAAAAGTTAAATTAGAATTAAAATTCAGACTGGATATAGTTACTACCTTTATAAAGTAGAACTCAAACTGGTTTGTTGTTTGCTCCTCAGTTTGCCTCCATAAAATGGGACTGCACATGGTCTTCATAGGCAGCTTGTCGGTTCTCTGGAAAGGTCCTTTGACACACTGGACACTCGTAAACAAAGTGCTTCAGAATGTGCTGCTCGAAATCAAAGTCCTCCAGGTTGAGCGGGAAGACGACTTCACACGCTGGGCACTTTTGGCTGTCAATGCTATCCTCTTCGGTGTCCTGTGGCGTTTCCTTGCTATCCTGGTTCTATTTGCAGAGGAAGGTGTCACTGATCAACCGAGAAAGATCAAAAACTGGAGGAGATGCGCCAAGTAGGCTGCAACTAACAGCCGTGGAACAGAGGATCGCTGATATGATTAAATCTCGCAAGAGATCAACCAACAATGTGGGCGCTAGGCCCAGGTTACCGACAGAGGGTAAGTCCTGCCTCGTACTCATGTCACCCTGCCCCCTCTGCCCCCTCCCCTGCTGCTAACGAAACATCTGCTCTGTTAGGTTCTGCAGATGTTGCGCATCAGGAAGAGACAGAAGCTGAAGCAGAAGATCAAGAAGCCGTCAGTCCAGATATTCTTCATCAACATCAGGACGAGGATGAGCTGGAGAATGAAGAGCAGAGGAAGACCCCAATACTGAGATGGTTACATTGTAACTGGAACCCCCTGAGGGCGCCAAGCCCTTTGCTGAGCGATACAACAGACACAGCATTTCATGGTGTACAGTCTGAGGCTGCGGGTCCCAGTGGGTTGCAGCAAGCCACACCTGGGAGACGGCCAAGGAGGGTGGGAAGGAGAGCTCAACCTGAAATGCAGGATGCAGAGGGCATAGGACAGATCATGGGAATGAGTAGGGAGACCATTGACCTAACCAGATCGCTCCTAGCCACCATGGGTGGGGTGAAGGTAGAATTAGCGGGACTTTCAGAAGAAGTAGCAACACTGTCTGGAGGAACGGGAGCAGTGTTGGGACAGATGAGGGAGGGGATGTCGGAGATGAGGGAGGGGATGTTGGAGATTAGGGAGAGAACGTCAGCGATTAGGGAGGGAATGTCGGAGGCAGCTGGTGCAGTGTCGGGACAGATTAGGGAGGGAATGTTGGAGCTAGCTGCTGCAATAAGTGGACACGCCCAGGCTGTCATTGTCTAACAGCAATTTGCAGCATCAACTGCTGATACTCACTTTCCAATTCCCAGACCAAAGTCAGGTAGTGTGCCGGGGGTTCATCCACAGGCTGAAGAAGAGACTGACGATGAACCCGGGCCTTCCACAATGCTGTCTGCTAGGTCTGTCCCTGTCCAATCTCAACAACAAATGTGCTTTCGCGCAGAAAGCATAAAAAACCTTGGGGTCATGATTAGGAAGCAGAAGTCTGTGACAACGGGCATGGGTAGGGGTAGAGGCAACAACAGGGGAAAGAGGGGAGCACAGCGCTAAGGTCTTTGAATAAGGAGGAGGATAAATGGCGGCAGCTAGAGTTTGTTTGTTTGTTTGTTGCTGCTACGTTTTCTTTATTGAAAAGTTTAATTTGATACAATTTTTTAAATTAAAGTAAAACTGTACAAATGTTTAATAAACCTAATTATTTTTTAAATTTAAGCAGAATCCTGCAGATTATTTTTTGAATTAAAGCAACATAAACCAACACAACATTATGTACATTAGGTTGATTCTGGAGATGAGGGGGTTGACTTCTGAGGAAAGGATGAGTAGGTTGGGCCTCTACTCATTGGAATTCAGAAGAATGAGAGGTAATCTTATCGAAACATATAAGATTATGAGGGGGTTTGACATGGTGGATGCAGAGAGGATGTTTCCACTGATAGGCGAGACTAGAACTAGAGGGCATAATCTTAGAATAAGGGGCTGCCCATTTAAAACTGAGATGAGGAGGAATTTCTTCTCTCGGAGGGTTGTAAATCTGTGGAATTTGCTGCCTCAGAGAGCTGTGGAAGTTGGGTCACTGAATAAATTTAAGACAGAGATAGACAGTTTCTTAACCGATATGGGAATAAAGGATTATAGGAAGCGGGCAGGGAAGTGGAGCTGAGTCCATGATCGGATCAGCCATGATCGTATTAAATGGCGGAGTAGGCTCGAGGGGCGATATGGCCTACTCCTGTTCTTATTTCTTATGTTCTTATACATTATTTTTTGAATTAAAGCAATATAAACCAACACATTACATACATTATCATGTACATTATTTTTTGAATTAAAGCAATATAAAGTACATATGATGTACATTATTTTTTCACATTAACAGGTGCAAAGAGTCAACACTGTCAGGCCGTTTAGCCTTCAGGCAGCAAAGCGATCACGGATTAGCCGTTGACGCAAGTCTCTAGCTATGGCTACAGATGCAAGAGGTCACCTCCTCTGCCGTCCTCCTGCGGGTTGAGGTGGTGGCATGGGTTCGTCGTCCTGCTCCTCCTCATTGTCAGCCTCCTCGTCCTCCTCTTCCTCCTCCCTCCCCACCCTTTCTCCCCTCAGGAGAATCTACAATGTCTAGGGCCTGGCCCCTCATGATGGCCAAGTTGTGCAGCATGCAGCACACGGCAGTGAACTGACCGACATGGTGAAGGGCGTATTGCAGGTAGCCTCCAGAGTGGTCCAAGCATTGGAAACATTGCTTCAGTATGCCAATTGTCCACTCTATGATGCTCCGTGTCGTTATGTGCGACATGTTGTACCAACGCTCTGGCTCAGTGCGGGGATTGCGTAGGGGGGTCATAAGCCAGGTGGCGAGCCCGTACCCTTTATCCCCAAGCAGCCAGCTCTGCCCTTCTGGCAGCTCCTGAAACATCGCCGATATAACGCTCTCACATAGGATGAAAGCATCATGGATGCTACCAGGGTATTTGGCATGATCTGATGCATATCGTCGCAGACGAGCTGCGCATTTAGGGAGTGGAACCCTTTCCTGTCGCGATAAACCTCAGAGTCGTCCAAATATGCTCTCAAGGTGATGTGGGTACAGTTGATCGCACCCTGTACCTTTGGGAAGCCAGCAATTCTGGAGAACTGTTGCATATGCAATAACTCAATAGGCTTAGTGCAGTGAACTCAATCAGGTGCGACCTGACTCTACTTTATTAGCTCTCAAAGTGAGGATTAAACATGGAGGCTTTCTTTATACACAAGGGCTGCACGTGTGTGTCTGTGGCCCAATGACCTCTGATGGTCGCTCCCCCTGGTGGCAGGTAAACCCAGGCATACATACATTACAAGAACCCCACAGCTCTGTTTAGCATTGCCTGTGTTGTCATAGGGAAATTGATGAACTGGTCCCTTTTGGCATACAGTGCAGCAGTCACCTGTCAAATGCAGCCATGTGTGGCGTGCTACGAGATGCAACACATGTCCCCAGTTGCTGCTTGAAATGAGCCAGAAGCATAGAAGCCAAGTGCTGCAGTGACCTTCACTTCCACAGGTAAGGCAGTCCTTCTGCTACTTCTTGGCTGTATGGCTGACCTGATTGGCTGGCAGATCTCGGTGATGACCTCCTTTCTAAATCGCAGCCTGTGAATGCAGTCTGCCTCACTCAGGTGTGGGTATGATTAACCTGTTCCTGTAGATTCGATCAGGGTATGACCTCCTCCCCGAGCGATCTGGTTTGTGCGACGACGGCGTGTCGTTGCCGTCGATTCCACGTGTCATGCATGTAAACCAACCTTACTATATGAGCAAAATGTGCCGCCATAATTATTATTCTTAACTTTGTTATTCTTGTTATTGTGAGACTTACTGAAGCACAGCACACACACCTTTGCTGGGTGACGCCCTAGCTGAACGGACCGCACCCTGGTCTGCGTGCATGCGCAACACTAAGCTCTGTGTCTCTGGAGACGCGATGCACAGAGATTTATGGCACTTTAATTATAACTTGTGCTGAAACGCCTACGTTTGCTGCTGTGTTGTTCCATCTCTGATGCACAGTTCAGAGTGCATGTCGGCAGAATCACTCCCACGGCTGGACAGAAACACAGGAGCTCGATGCTTGGATTCCACCTAAGCCCCCCAGGCTTCTTTACAAGCTGAGCCCGGGGGGGGCGGGGGCAGTGGTGAGCTCCTGTGCTTGTGTCCAGCCGAGGGAGCCATCCTTTAGCCAGCCAGTACTCCTCCGACCCGTGCCTGGAGCCCCGTGAGCAGAGATTCTGGAGTCGCAATTTGCTCATTCTCAAAAACATTCTGTGGGAAAAATTGACTTTCCAAGTTATTTTCTGAGTTCCCTCTGCAAAAATCACAATGAATTTGTGTTTTAAATTGTCTTCTTTCCTCGCTCCAAAACCTCAGAAATATACTCAGCGCCGATTGCCTTAAGTTAATGTAGGGTTTTTCTCATCGGTGCTTAAGGCCACTGTGCACCGCCCTGAAAAAAAATCTGTTTTTGGCGAAAATCAGTTCAAGGACCAAAAACAGCGCGAAGATCAGTTTTCAACCAGACCTGCGCCAAAAAGTCTGGCGTAGAAGAAAATGGTGCCGACAGTCGCCGCTGGCATTCAAACTTTGAGGAAAATTGCAAAATCATGATTGCTCCAAAAAAATCAGCAGACGCCAAAAAAACAACCCCCAATGGTGTTGAAAATAGAGCCCTTGTATGTTGAATGACCTAATTCTAATGAAAATATTCTCTAACAAAATTGACAACTTGCATTTATATTGCACATTTAATTTTTTTTTAAATCACAAAGTGCTTCTCAGAGGAGGCAGCATGCACCTAACCTTTGTAGGAAGTTTAGAAGAGATGTGTTTTGGCAAGGCTTTTAAATGTGAGGTGAGAAGTAGAGAAGTGGAAGGGCTTGGGAAGAAAGTTCCTAGGAGTAGGGCCAAGGTAGCTGAAAGCTGTCACTGAAAGAGAAGCAAAAGGAGACGGTGGAATGTATAAACCAGAATCAGTGGACTAGAGGATGTGAAAGGGGATGTAAGGCTGGAGAAGATTGTGGAGGTAAAGTGAGCTTGTGAAGCAATTTATACAGGAGGACAAGGATGTTAAATTTGATCTGTTGGAGGACAGGAATCCAATGTAGGTCAGAGAAGATGGGGGTGGATAGGCGGTGGGGTTCTGAAAGATTTTGAGCTTGTAGTGGTTGGGAGGCTGGCCAGCAGAATGTTGGAGAAGTCAAGTCCCGATGTGACAAGGGTGTGGTTAAGGTTTTGACAGCGAAGGGAGGGATGGAGGTGGAAGTGAGCAGTCTTGGTAGTGGGCAGGATATGGAGTTTGAAGTTGAGCTTTGAGTTAAACAGAATGCCAACATTGTTGCAGTCAGGTTCGGGCAAGCAAGCAACCATTAATGCCAAGGATACAAGGGTTTATGGCAGGGCCAAAAATAATGTATTTGCTCCTTTGTGGTGAATTGTAGGAAATTATGGCTCATTCATGAATTAATGTCAGACAGGCAGGCTGACGTCACAGGAATGGCGATGGCAATGAGATTGTGATGGAAAGGTACAGATAGTTGTTGGCAGCATTTTTTCAAAGATGTCCATATGTTTTTGCATGATGTCAGCAAGAGTCACCATGTAGATGAGGAAGAGGAGAAAACTAAGGATGCATCCTCTGAGAATCCCGAAGGTGGCTGTGCAGTAACTGATGAAGCTACTCGTGGAGATGCTCTGGCTGAGGTAGGAGTGGAGTCACATAAAGGCAGTCCAACTGAAATGGATCATGGGAGATAAGCAGTTGAAGAGGACAGTTGTGTTGAATGATGGAGAGTTCAAAGGTATGAGGGTGTCACCTTTGTGGATGTTTTGACCAGTTTTCCAAAAAGAAAGTTACTTTAATGTGTTTTAAAAGCAAAGTATATTATTGCAAGTGGGAAAAAAAGGGAGGCTGAGATGGAAGGTAGTTAAGTCACTGATGAGCTAGCCTTGATGTAGTTTCCTCAGACTGTAATTAATACACAATTTGGTGTCTTGGCTCCATAATTGATAAATACCTCACACCCACTGTTTATGGTTAAGGTTTATGGTCTCTTTCTGATTGTGTGCAGTGTTTTCTACAATGTTGGTGGAAGAATCTATATATTATTGAATTCACTTGTGGGTGGTCCTGCCCATATTCCCTGTAGGAACTTTGCTCCTTTGTTATCGTGGTGCAGTGACATATATCCCTCAGCTTTTGCTGCAATGCTACTTTTTCAACCTGATGCAGTAAGTCCTTTTTAATCCATTCTCTTTCGGTTTGTTTCCACAGCCCTCATACGGTATCAGTGCTTTTGACTTTTGTGCTCTCCGACAGTTAGGATACAGATAGTTCTTCCCCTGAGTTTCCTCAACAGTCTTTACTGCTCCTTTCTCTGCTCATAAGGTACTTCTCCATTAACAAATGTTCCAATGTGAAATTATTAATTTTTATTTTGTCCAACATACACACTCATTTGTTGCTTTTAACGTTGTACAGGAAGGAAAGAAGTTAATTTTTTTAAATGATCACATCTACTTTTGAGTAAAATGGTTAGGATAGGCAATGCAGTAAATAATGGTCATCGGCATTTATATTCAACTCTGCAAGGACCCAGTGGCTGTTGGGTTCCAACTAAATGAAGCGGACTCTGAAAAGAGAGAAAGAAAATCTGTGATCAACATCACATTTCAAATAATGCAACAGAAAGTGTTGCACATTATCATGGTGTGATGCACTTTTTACAGATGCCACACAAAAAATCTAATAAAAGCTACACTTGATAGAATATAATTACAAATGCAATATAAACCTGGACACTACATAGTGGGCTCAATTTCCCCCAGTGATTTGCGCCATTCTTTTGGCGTGCGCCGCTTTTTTGGCCTAAATTAAAAAATCAAAGTTTTTCCAATCTTTGTGCACCAGCGTAACTCAGTTAGTTATGATTTTTTTAGGCTCATTTTTTTTGCGTCATAGGGAGCGTAACCTGATGTTTGCGCCAGTTTTTCACAATTATGCAAGTTTGGCCAACTTAGCTTTTTCCTAAGACGGCATATGTGACCACTCCAAAAAACCTTCTGGGCACTTAAGGAAAACCAACGCATATTAAAATATCGGTGCAGAACAACGCCATTGTTTTTAGGCGAAGTTTTGGAGGGAGTCAAGAACACATAAATATGCATAATCAAGCTTAAATTTTTGAAACTTAAAACGCAGGAAATGGAAGTTTAATGGAATTCTTTCATTTTGATTTTTTTTAAACTGACATGCCACCACCGAATGTCTCCAAACTGGGCTCGAGGGTCGGAGTGTTGGCTGGCAGAATCGGTCCCTCACCCGGACACCAGGAGCACGGGGCTCGGCTTGAAAAGAAACCCGGGGGGGGGGGGGGGGAGGGGCTGTGGAAGGTGAATGGAAGGTATGAGAAGCCTTACACTATGCATCAAATGAAGCCCGGGGGGGGGGGGGCGGTTCCCGATCAATGCGCCTGCTCAGACCTGGGTGTGGTCCATAACTCGGGCGTCGACCTTGGGGGAAGAGAACAAAGAACCTTGTCCTGCCTGCCATTTTGAGCTTCTTGCAAAGGTAGAATTTAATCATATGGGCAATACTGACAATGCCATACCTTGTGCAAGTTTTCTGCGGAGAAGACAACTGATTCGTTGTCATCGCATGAGAAACATCAGAGCACATAGGATGATGGGCAGGAGGCCTTACCCACATCAGGTATATCGAGACAGGCATTCGTACCTGTACCTGAATGATGCAGACTGTGTCAGAAGGCTGCGTTTTCGCAAAGAAGTTGTAACTGAGATCTGTGAGTTAGTAAAAGCAGACCTGCAACCTAGAAGCGTCGGGAGAATTGCTTTGTCAGTTGAAGAAAAGGTTATAGCTGCACTTTCATTCTATGCATCTGGATCGTTCCAGGCCATAACTGGGGATGTGTGCTCCATTTCTCAACACGCAACACATATCTGCATTCAGCAGGTGACTGCTGCACTGTATGCCCAGAGGAATTACTTCATAAAGTTCTCCATGACTGCCCAGGCAATGCGTGAAAGGGCTGTAGGCTTCTCCAGGATTACTGGCTTCCCAAAGGTACGGGGTTGCATTGATTGTATCCACATCGCCTTGCGAGCACCTTTGGAGGATTCAGAGATGTACAGGAACAGAAAAGGCTTCCATTCTGTTAATGTGCAGCTCCTGTGAGACGACATGCATCGCATGATGTCAGTTAATGCAAGATATCCTGGGAGTACCCAGGATGCATTCATCCTACGCGAGAGCGTTGTATCTGCCATGTTTCAGCAGCAGCCAGAAGGGCAGAGCTGGCTACTGGGAGACAAAGGGTACGGCCTCGCCACCTGGCTCATGAGCCCCTATGCATAAGCCAGACAGAAGTTAACGGGGAATACAACATGTCGCACATTGCGACGTGCAGCATAATAGAGAGGACCATTGGCATCTTGAAACAGCGTTTCTGATGCCTGGACCATTCTGGAGGCTACTTGTCGGTTAGTTCACTGTTGTGTGCTGCATGCTGCACAACTTAGCCATCATGAGGCAGCAACAGCTGGTAGTCGAAGACCCACCTGAGCTGAAATTGGCTGATGATGATGAGGAAGATGCAGATGATGATGAGGAGGAAGAGGAGGAGGACGAGGAAGCCATGCAACTACCTGAACCCGGAGCACAACGGTGGAGGAGGCGGGCCATTGTGCCCCTTTAACGATTGCTCGAGCTTTGTGCCAGCAGCTCATCCGTGAACGCTTTGCTGCCTGAAGGCTTAGCGGCAACTATTCCACGTGGACCATGTTTACTGTTTGGACCTGTTCCGTAATGTTGTGTTGTGTTTATCGAACAATTAATGGAAATGATTCTTCTTTAGTTCAAAAAGTTGTGTTAATAATAGAACAAATAATGTAAATTATTCAGTTATAATTTGAAATATATTTTATTCAAAAGTTTAACAAACATTTGTTTGTACTTAACTTAACTTTAATAAAAATATTCTTGTATCAAACTTTAAAGTTTTCAGTTAAGATCACTTACAAACTTTAAGATCACTTAAAAACTCTCAGATCACTTACAAACTTTAAGATCACTTACAAACTTTTAAACTTGTAAATTTACACAACGTACAAAAAACTTTTAATTTGAGGGAAGTTACAACACTAACAACAATATCAATCAATCATAGGCAGTCCCTTGAATGAGGATGACTTGCCTCCACAAGTGTTCACAGATGTTTCAATGAAAGACTCGATGTTCCAGTCCAGTGTAATAATAATAACAACAACAGCAGCAAAGAAAGGCTGCACCCATCTCTCCTCCACCTTATTCTAAAACCGCCTGCTGCGCCTGGTCTTGTTGACTCCACCCCTGCCCCCATGCGGTGGCGAATCGTTTCTCGGGTTGGTACCAAGCTTATTCTTTCGAACATCTTGGGTAATGTGCACTTCTTGATGGGGGTGGGGGGCAGACGGTAATTTGGGCTTGGGCCTTTTCAGAGGCTGGTCTGGGGATTGGAGTGGGAGTGGCAGTTGATTCTGTCAATGTGTATGTGGTCTGGGCGTGTTCCAACTACCTACAACATTCCCTCCCTTATGTTCGCCGACAGTGTCTCACCTACCGGTGACATGCCCTCCCTCATGTTGAGCAACAGTGTGTCAACTACCTGCAACATTCCCTCCCTCATGTTCACTAACAGTGTATCAGCTACATACGACATTCACTCCCTCATGTGCTCCGACATTGTATCAGCTGCCTGTGACATTCCCTCCCTCATGTTCTCAGTGTTCCCATTTCTTGTGAGTGTTGCTACTTCTCCCAACGGTCCCGATACCTCATCACCCACCCCACTGATGGTGTCCAGGAGTGATCGGGTAAGGTCAGTGCTCTCCGCACTCATTGCCATCATCTGAACCACATCTGTTAGATCCTGCACCTCAGGAGAGCGCTGTCGAGCTCTCCTTCCCTTCCTCACCCTGGGTGTGGCTCGCTGCATCCCACTGGAATCCCTAGCCTCGGATGGTGGGAAACCATGGACTGTCCCACCAACACTCGTACCACTCAGGGAAGGGGTTGGCACCTCAATAGGCGGCACCTGCACCTCGTCCAGAGTGAGTACAATAGTGGGGGCTTCATCCATCACCTCCTCCTCCCTTTCACCTCCATGCTCTTGGTCTGGAAGGTGGGATTGGAAGATGTTCTTCTCTTCAGGCTTGTCCGCGTCTGAATCTTCTTCTGCATCGTCAGGGTTGGCCTCAAGTTCTGCAAAATATAACAGAACAGACATAATGGTTGGCAGCAGAGGAGGGATGGGTGGCATGAGTAGGCTCACACAGTGCAGGCTGCAGGCTGATTTGAAGGACCACGATGAATGATAGCACTTTGCATCAACTGAAGCGTAGCTGACGGGAGATATCCCCATGAACCGAAGCACAGCTTAACATTTAGCAAAGCCAGACTGTGGAATTTGAAGGACTTACCCTCTTCCTCGAGTGTGGGTCCAGCTTGTGCAATGGTGGTTGCTTTTCTCCAGGCAGGACCCATCAAAGCAGCGACCCTCTCTTCCAAGGGTGTCAGTGGGTGCAGATTTGCCGGGCCTCCTGTTCAAGTTCTTTCTCGTTTGTTGTGTGCCACCTTCCTCTGCAAAGATGAAAATATAACTTTTTAGAGAGGGTGTCTTTCTGCTGGGTGGCACATATATAGCTGGTCACATTTACAATTGCAATTCCATTGAAGAAATGAAAATATTACTTACACTAACTACTTGACCAAGATCCTGCCACTTCTTTTTGCACTGGCCTCCAGACCTCAGGGTGGTCACCATTGCACAGTAATCTTGTACAAGTTGGTTCCAGCGTTGCTTCATTTCTTTTGGTGGAATTTTTATGTGACCTCTGCTGGTGTCCAACTCGTGCCATCTGCCCTCAATCACAGTAACCACTGCCTCCACTTCATCCTGTAAGAAATTCTTGGTCCTTGCGCCACTTTGCATCTTGTATTGCAGCTCCGATTTTTCCACTGAGAATTAAATTTCTCACACACAACTGGCTCTTTAAAAATGGCCGATTGCAGACCGGGAGCTGTACTGGGTATGCGCGCCCATAGGAATCATGTAAAAAACGTCCTCTTTTTTCGCACATACGCAGAAGGAGGGGGGGGGGGGGGGCATTGTTTTTTTACAGTGCAGACATTAGGCTCCACCCCCCCGAGGCTACAAGTCAGGCTGTGCGGCGCCAATTTCAAAAAATAGAACGGGGAAACTTGCAACTTTTTTTTTGAGTAGTTGGGCCAAGAAAAACGGGCATAACACTGCCAAAAAACGGCATTGGGGAAAATTGAGCCCATGTGTGAGACATGCGGCACGTTAACACTTACTGTACTAGCATTTCCAGAATATCTGTTTAAAAAAAAATCAACTGATACACATTGAAGAATCATCTGATATTACAATGATACTGAGAAGCCAGAAGTAGCTTTAATTTTACTATTATTAGATCAGCATAATCTGGCATACATGGTTAGATGCAGAGTACAGCTTCTTGTATTTTACTCCAATACAGTGAATTAGTTGAAACCTCAGAAGAGCAACCTATACTGCACCAGACACTTTTCCATTTCCTACATCTGCCATTCTGTGGCCTTTGCAGTGAGGAAGCCAATTAGTGCTAAATTAGTGCCAGTTATGAACTGGTTTTGGAGATGATCATGGATTTAAAAGAAAAACTTTAACTGTGTGCAGGCACACAACATTTTTGGATCTTGCTTGCGAAGATGGCCCACAGGCACAATCAGAATGTGTTTCAGATGTTATCTTTTTCAGACTATAAGCTTGCTGGCCAGTTTTTCTTCTGCCTGAGCTACATCTGCTTTCATTGGTTGTATGATCATCACCAATGGAATATCAAATTTTAAATTAGAGCTGCCATCATCCCCTTCTGCTTCTCAGCAAAACAGCATTCTTCTCTGTTTCTATCCAAAAATAGTTGACATATTCCTGAGTTTTCAGATCAACACACATTTGGCTTGCATGCCACTTATATTGCTTTTACCTCTCTTGGGACAATATCCAACAGAGTAAACTCATACTTGTAAAGTATGAGAGCAGCAAACATTTGAATCTCCAGCAGTGCAAACCATCTAGGAGGAAACAAAACAGCTGTTTGAAGAGAAAGCCAGACTCAAAGCAACATCATTAGACTCTAATTATCAATTATACTTGGCCAACAACAATCAGATTAATGAAACTTTATTTATATTTCCTTCTATCTCTTGTAAAGAGCTCTGAGTCAGTAAGTACTGTGATTTTATTACTACAGCTCATGGTTAGATGAACTTTATAGAGGTCAAAGCACCTGGCATAACCTTTGCTCATTAATGGCATTTATAGGTTGCAACTTTTCTTCAATCTCCAATAAGTTTACATCCACGTGTACACGTTCCTAATACTATGCACAATCTTTTAAGGCAAAAAAACAGCCATTAGAGAAAGAGCTATTCAGGGAAATAGATGGGGATGCCAGTTCAGCCAACAGCTATACATATGAGAGTCAGCAATGATGGGTTATGGGAGGAATAAAGAGAAGTACATCCATCAACGGTGCAGGGTGGCCTGTGTCTATATAAATTCAGCAGCAGCTTCCAGTGCCTCTCAAACACTTTTTTTTGGATTAACGTGAAATCAAAGCAGTGGGCTCCTGGTTCCTGTTCATATTCAGCAAGGGGAAAATCCAAGATGGAGGCTCAAATCAACTTCACAAAACCTTGAGTGATTTGATTGGAACAGTTTCTCCTTTCTTTGGTGTA
This sequence comes from Pristiophorus japonicus, assembly GCF_044704955.1. NCBI lineage: Eukaryota > Metazoa > Chordata > Chondrichthyes > Pristiophoridae > Pristiophorus > Pristiophorus japonicus. The sequence continues at coordinate 105,955,021 of NC_091983.1, read as the reverse complement.
TTTTTCTGACAGTTCCTAGCAAGGTTGTTTTCTTTTGATTCTTATATTCCCTAAGTACCGAGTTCAGAGTTTTTGGTGTTTCATGAATATGAAATCTGAGCCACAGTTGTGTTGCCTTAGGTGTCACACCTGATGTAAGAGACAGGAAGTGTGGTGCACGAAGTGAAATGCACGAGGTACAACAGAGGAAGTGTGAAGCCTTGAGTTTGACTGATCGGAAATGTGTAACAACAGGAATTATGTATCTCTCCTGTCCGGGACTCTTTAGGCTCTGATCCGGCATCAGTCCCGGCGTGGGTGGCGTCCATTGAAAAAAAATTATGGCTCCACATGTTAAATGTACATGTGATGCATTTTGGATGACAAACCTGGACAGCCATGCCCTGGCTAGCTGGAGGTTTTACACACTGGCTAGTGCTGTGGTTTGACACGCCCTCCTCGCTATCGAGGCCGCCTCTCCTTGCCTGATTGGTGGCGGGCACACGTACTCTGAAGGCTGCAGCAGCAGCGCCGGGCTGAGCCAACATTTCCACCCCACTCCCCCACCCCCCGGTCTTGGGGGGATTATTGTGTGTCTCGGTGCGAGGAGGCTGCCATTTCCACCAGTCAGGCTCTGCTCACGGTTTACGCATAGACTGGCGCCGGGAGTAGGATCGTGGGTAAGGGTCAGCGTTTCTCCTTGACTTTATCCTCCACTTTATCTCCGATCTCTAGTTTTTTTTATGTGTATGTATGTGGTTTTTTTGAAGTGTTGGTGTTCATTGAGGTAAGCAAGCCGGGCACTCAAAGGGTAGGGAAGGGCAGGCGGCTGACTGAGCGGAACACATCCGAGTCGTTGTCAGCAGCGTTGTTACCAGTTGACCTCCTGTGGTTAGGAAAATTCTCTGGTCTGGCACCGGTCAGGTCCCAAAGGTGCCGGACCAGAGAGGTCCAACTGTATTAACTAGCAAATCTCCCAGGGTTTTGCTCATGGTGAGTCAGAGATACAGGGGCCGAAATTGCCCCTTCCCTTAAAGCCTGTTACTGCCGGAAATCGGCGACCACGCTGCGGAGTGCACCGGCTGCCGATTTTTTGTGGAATGGCCGCCATTTTGAAAATTCCGCTCCTATGGTATCCGGGCGGTGACTCGCTTACCCCCCCCCACCACTCCTGCTCCACTGCTGCCGATCCATCCTAAGTGCATCATCAGACCACGCATCGCCGATGTTCCCCCCGGATCATGGAATTCCGCCGAGTTCTGCCGGTGCATTGTGTTTGCAGTGTTTTTAAAATGGCGGTGGAGCCGCCATTAAAGGGGAGGACCTGCTGCCGTGGCCGCCATGTTTTTTTTTGTCGGGCGACTGCCATGTCGGGGCGATAATTATTCCCCCGGGTTCGGCCAGGCCGCCAACACGCAGTCTGGCACCTCCTCTTGAGTGCAAGGCCACTGGCCCGGCCGAAACCCTCCCTGATGGCCCAGTGGACCAAACTTAAAGAATCGCACCGTTCTCTCCATTATGACCGACTTCCGATCCGCTGAAAAAAAGCCAAAGAGCGGAATTTCGCTCAAGAGGCCACTGCACCAACCGCGCAGGTAAAAACAGACGAAACACGGTAATTGCGCCCCCTTTCCAGCAACGGGCAATTTCGGCCCACACTGTTTTATAACCAGGAGTTATGACATTTTTAACATATAATGTATACTTGGGGCTACTGATTTACAATGGCTGAATAAGTCAAATTCTGTTTTTATTACACGGTATTCTGGTATGTTTATCAATATTTTGAGGTGCTAAGTAAAATTAATTTGGACCGATTTAGTCCAGTTCCTGGTGAACACATTTGCACAGTACAAAACTACCTTCATATTCAGAATCAACAGTTATGAATTCTGCAGTATTACTGTCATGTATCTTACATTATTATATATAACTGTATCCTAATATGCTATACATGACTGTAATAAGATATGACCTGTAACCACCAGCATACCTTACCACCAGGGGTGCACTTGCAAGAGACAGGTATATAAGGACAGGTCTCAGGCAAGTGCAGCATTCCAGAGCTGTGAAATAAAGGTGCAGGTCCACAGTGACCTTGACTTCACTACATGCCTTGTGTGAATCTGTACTGAGGGGACAGGACTTTACAGTGGCGACGAGTTACGGGATTACAGAATCCACAGAATGGCGAACAATGGATCAGATAAAAAGTACAATGCTGGAGACAATTGGGAGGACTTTATAGAAAGGCTCCAGCAAAGCTTTGCAACCAAAGACTGGTTAGGAGACGACAAAGCAGACAAGAGAAGAGCCCATTTCTTGACCAGCTATGGCTCGAAAACATACGCTTTAATGAAGGATCTGCTGGCACCCGAGAAACCAGCAAGCAAGTCGTTTGAAGAATTGAGCACACTGATAAGAGACCACCTGAAGCCAGCGAGCAGCCTATACATGGCCAGACACAGGTTCTACAAGAACAGACGCTGTGTGGGCCAGAGCATACCCGACTTCGTGGCGGAACTTCGGAGGTTGGCTAGTTTATGTGAGTTCTCCGATGAACTGAGGAGAGAAATGCTGAGAGACTTTTTCATTGAAGGAATAGGCCACGCAGACATATTCCGAAAGCTCATAGAGACCAAGAACCTGACCTTAGAGGCAGCAGCACTGGTTGCATAGACATTCTTGGTAGGGGAAGAAGAAACGAGGTTGATTTACAATGCAGGTACGATAACTAACGAAATATCGGTACAAGAAGTTCACAGCTTTAAAGAAGCTGTTACCCCCACACACAGACAAAACCGGGAGAACAGGCTCTTGACAGCAGGCAGTGGTGCCAGAAGCCATCAAGGGCCACAGGAACGGCCGTTCACATCTCATCAACCCACAACGCGAGCAATCAACTACAAACTGAGAGAAGCTCAAGAGAGATCAGCCAGATGCAGCTCATTCTTTGGAAACAATAGAAGCAGTCTGTGCTGGAGGTGTGGGGGTGGGCACTCGTCAAGGGGATGTCAATTTCAGCAGGCTGTTTGCAAGAACTGTGAATATACAGGGCATTTGGACCGCATGTGCAAAAAAACAGCAGCTCGGCTGGTATACGAATCGGATGGGTCGGAAAGCGGACCAGAAGACGGTGGGGACAGTACCCGGGACACCGATGTACAGCGGGTCAACACGATCAATGGCCGCTGCTCCTACAACAGGACGCCTCCTATAATGATGAGGGTCCTACTCAACGGGATACCCATCAACATGGAGCTGGATACGGGAACGAGTCAATCTCTCATGGGCGCTCAACAATTTGAACAACTGTGGCTGCATAAAAGAGACAGACCAAAACTCACAAGGGTCGACACCAAACTAAGGACCTATACCAAAGAAATCGTACCAGTCCTTGGCATCGCCATGCTCCCTGTCACACACAAAGGGACAGTGAACTGACTTTCCCGGTGGATTCCCGGGGACAGCATGCCCATGCCATGTCATTAGAGGAACGGACCTCCTGCTCAACAGTTATAAAGCGATTTGAACATCTATTTCAGCCAGGTGTGGGCACTTTCAAAGGGGCCAAAGTCAAAATCTACATCACACAGGATGCTAGACCGGTCCATCACAAGGCCAGAGCTGTACCATATGTGATGAGGGAAAAGATTGAACACTAACTAGACAGGCTTCTGCGGGAAGGCATTATATCACCTGTGGAATTTAGCGACTGGGCAAGTCCCATCGTCCCAGTCATGAAGCCTGATGGATCCGTACGAATCTGTGGGGACTACAAATCTACCATAAACAGAGTCTCCCTACAGGACCAGTACCCGCTGCCCAGAGCGGAGGACTTATTTGCCACATTGGCTGGAGGTAAACTTCTCTCAAAATTAGACCTCACATCTGCGTATACGACGCAAGAATTGACCGAGGAATCCAAGCTACTCACCACCATCAACACACATCGAGGCCTTTTCATGTACAATCGATGCCCATTCGGCATCAGGTCGGCAGCTGGCATATTCCAGCGTAACATGGAGAGTCTGCTCAAGTCCATCCCGGGGACGGTTGTATTTCAAGACGACATACTTATCACGGGCAGGGACACCGATTCCCATCTCCGTAATTTGGAGGAAATACTAAAGCGGTTGGATCGGGTAGGCCTACGAGTCAAGAAATCCAAGTGCCTGTTTCTCGCACCCGAGGTTGAATTTTTGGGCAGAAGGATTGCCGCTGATGAAATCCGCCCAACAGAGTCCAAAACAGAAGCAATTCGCCTGGCACCCAGGCCCCGGAATGTCTCAGAACTGCGCACCTTTTTCGGGCTACTCAATTACTTTGGGAACTTTATGCAGAACTTAAGCACGCTGCTGGAGCCTCTCCACGTGCTACTCAGGATGGGGTGCGATTGGTTTTGGGGGGACGCCCAGGAACGCGCCTTCAATAAGGCATGCAACCTTCTGTGTTCCAACAGTGTTTTGACTTTCTTTGATCCAGGTAAAAAGCTAGTTCTCACATGCGATGTGTCAGCATATGGTGTCGGGTGCGTTTTGCAACATGTCAATAGTGCGGGCAAATTACAACCCATAGCTTATGCCTCCAGGTCACTTTCGCGGGCGGAGCGCGGGTACGGAATGGTAGAGAAGGAGGCGCTCGCGTGCGTGTACGGTGTCAAAAAGATGCACCAATACCTTTTCGGGGCCAAGTTCGCGTTAGAAACCGACCACAAGCCCCTCACGTCCCTCCTATCCGAGGGCAAAGCAATAAACGGCAATGCCTCGGCGCGAATTCAACGGTGGGCACTCATGCTGGCGTCCTACGACTATACCATAAGGCACAGACCAGGCAGAGACAACTGTGCCGACGCGCTTAGCAGGCTACCCCTGGCGACCACGGAAGGGTCTGATGAACAGGACTATGAGATAGTCATGGCAATCAATGCCTTTCAGTCCACAGGTTCGCCCATGACGGCTCGCCAAATCAGAGCCTGGACGGCCAGCGACCCCACGTTATCCTTCGTAAAAAGATGTGTCCTAACATGAGTTATCACTACAAGCAGACTGCCTGATGTGGGGCAGCCGAGTAGTCATGCCTCTACGAGGCAGAGAGGCATTTGTCCGGGAGCTCCACCCATGAAGGCCATAGCCAGATCCCACGTCTGGTGGCCTGGTATTGACGCAGACTTCAAGCTCTGCGTCTGAAGGTGCACCATTTGTACCCAACTCAGCAATGCCCCAGGGAGGCTCCCCTGAGCCCCTGGCCTATCAAACCATGGTCGCGGGTGCACATAGACTATGCGGGCCTATTCATGGGCAAAATGTTCCTCGTAGTTGTAGATGCATTTTCAAAGTGGATCGAATGCACAATTTTAAACTCGAGCACAACCTCCACCACTGTGGAGAGCCTCGCAACCATGTTTGCAATGCACGGAATCAATGACATATTGGTCAGTGACAATGGTCTATGCTTCACCAGCGCAGAATTCCAACATTTTATAATTGACCACGGCATAAATCACGTCAAGACGGCACCATTAAAGCCGGCCTCCAAAGGCCAGGCGGAGCGAGCAGTGTAAATCATTAAACAAGACATGCTTAAAATCCAAGGTCCTACGCTGCAGGGTCGCCTATTGCGACTGCTGCTGGCATACAGATCTCGTCCACACTCATTGACTGGGATCCCCCCCGCGCAACTGTTGATGAAAAGGACTTTAAAAACAAGGCTTTCATTAATCCTCCCAGACATGCACGAAATCGTTGAGGCAAAGCGCCATAAGCTGACTGAGTACCATGACAGAAATTCGAGGGGGAGATGGAATGAGATAGGGGACAAAGTGTTTGTACTAAACTATGGCAGGGGTCCCAAATGGCTTGCAGGGACAGTAACGGGCAAGAAAGGAAAAATGGCTACTGGTAGTACAAATGGACAATGGCAAAACCTGCCGGAGGCATGTAGACCAAGTCAAAAGCAGATTTACCAACAACACTGCGGAACCAGATTCTACAATGTGGAACTCGCACCACACCTGGTGGACAGACACAGGGAACAGCCTGAGGAAAGGGCAATCCCAACAGACAGCCCAGGCGAGTCAACAACAATCACACCAATCGAAACAGACAGCCCAGGCGAGATACCAGCAACCACACCCAAAGAAAAACAGACACCAAGTCAAACAACTGAACCACAACTCAGACGCTCCACGCGAGAGCGTAGACCACCTGAGAGACTGAACCTATAAAGACAATAAGACCTTGGGGGAGGGTGATGTCATGTATCTTACATTATTATATATAACTGTATCCTAACATGCTATACATGACTGTAATAAGATATGACCTGTGGCCACCAGGGGTGCACTTGCAAGAGACAGGTATATAAGGACAGGTCTCAGGCAAGTGCAGCATTCCAGAGCTGTGAAATAAAGGTGCAGGTCCAGAGTGACCTTGACTTCACTACATGCCTCGTATGAATCTGTACTGAGGTATGTGAAATGAAAATGTCCCTTTGATGTGGCAAACCAGACTCTTCAATTGAGGTACATCGTTGGACCAATATAAAAGTGCTTTTCTGCTCCAGTCCTGATCTACGCATGACAGATTCTATCATTAAAAAAGACAAGCACAATAACTCGCAAATACAGTACGAGGCCACGACCCAACCCCCACCCCCAGAGTCTGCAGCATTCGTCTATCAGCCTTATCTATAGACGTATTGGCTAAAATGTTAAATTTAACATTGCCATGGTTAATAAACAGATGATACTGAGCCATTTTCTTACCTTCCTGGACATTGATATTTGCCTCCTCCAAAAGCAATGAAGCCATCCAAAAAGCCGTGTTTTTCTACGTCTGTCTTCTTCCATCGGTCCTGTTGGAAGACAACATTTTTCTACATCTGTGCTGTGGAAATAAAATTAAGCCACACACAAGACCAAACTGGGGAAGGGAAGTGGGAGAACTTGTAAATAACACTTAACAAATGGATCAACTATAGAAGGAGTTGGATTGATGAAGAAGTTGGACAAGCAAATGACATTTATGTAAATCAATGCAAAACTGAATGACATTTAGAAAGGGGACTATAAGTAAAATTATAGTCTGCAGGACACAAGGATTCTGGGGAGGTCCCAGCAGATTGGAAAACTGCAAATGTGACACCCCTATTTAAAAAAGGAGGCAGACAAAAAGCAGGAAACTATAGACCAGTTAGCCTAACATCTGCGGTTGGGAAAATGTTGGAGTCCATTATTAAAGAAGCAGGACATTTGGAAAAGCAAAATTCGGTCAGGCAGAGTCAGCATGGATTTATGAAGGGGAAGTGATGTTTAACAAATTTGCTGGAATTCGTTGAGGATGTAACGAACAGGGTGGATAAAGGAGAACCAGTGGAACTGGTGTATTTGGACTTCCAGAAGGCTTTTGATAAGGTGCCACATAAAAGGTTACTGCACAAGATAAAAGTTCACGAGGTTGGGGGTAATATATTAGCAGGATAGAGGATTGGCTAACTGACAGAAAACAGAGAGTCGGGATAAATGGTTCATTCTCGGGTTGGCAATCAGTAACTAGTGGTGTGCCGCAGGGATCAGTGCTGGGACCCCAACTATTTACAATCTATATTAACGACTTGGAGGAAGAGACTGAGTGTAACGTAGCCAAGTTTGCCGACGATACAAAGATGGGAGGAAAAGCAATGTATGAGGAGAACACAAAAAATCTGCAAAAGGACATAGACAGGCTAAGTGAGTGGGCAAAAATTTGGCAGATGGAGTGTAATGTTGGAAAGTGTGAGGTCATGAACTTTGGCAGGAAAAATCAAAGAGCAAGTTATTATTTAAATGGAGAACGATTGCAAAGTGCTGCAGTACAGCGGGACCTGGGGGTACTTGTGCATGAAACACAAAAAGTTAGTATGCAGCAACTGATCAGGAAGGCCAATGGAATCTTGGCCTTTATTGCAAAGGGCATGAAGTATATAAACAGGGAAGTCTTGCTGCAGCTATACAGGGTATTGGTGAGGCCACACCTGGAATACTGCATGCAGTTTTGGTTTCCATATTTATGAAAGGATATACTTGCTTTGGAGGCAGTTCAGAGAAGGTTCACAAGGTTTATTCCAGAGATGAGGGGGTTGACTTATGACTTATGAAAGGTTGAGTAGGTTGGGCCTCTATTCATTTGAATTCAGAAGAATGAGAGGTGATCTTATTGAAACGTATAAGATTATGAGGGTGCTTGACAAGGTGGATGCAGAGAGGATGTTTCCACTGATAGGGGAGACTAGAATTAGAGGGCATGATCTTAGAATAATGGGCCGCCCATTTAGAACTGAGATGAGGAGAAATTTCTTCTCTCAGAGGGTTGTGAATCTGTGGAATTCACTGCCTCAGAAAGCTGTGGAAGCTGGGACATTGAATAAATTTAAGACAAAAATAGACAGTTTCTTAAATGATAAGGGGATAAGGGGTTATGGGAAACGGACAAGGAAGTGGACCTGAGTCCATGATCGGATCAGCCATGATCGTATTAAATGGCGAAGCATGCTCGAGGGGCCGTATGGCCTACTCCTGCTCCTATTTCTTATGTTCTTATGTAAAACAGGAGAGGGATTTAGGGATATTGTTGGATAGTTTGCTGAAACTTTCAGCACAATTGGGGTAGCAGTAAAGAAAGTAAACAAGATCTCAAGTGGAAGATTAGGACACAAGTCCCAGGAAGTGATAATTAAGTGATATAAAGCACTCGCAGTATTGTATTCAGTTCTGGTCACTACTACAGTGGAAACATCCCGGCATTGGAAAATGCAAAATTCACTCCTTGGATTGGGCACCTGTGGAAATTGGTTACACTGGAGAAAAGATTTAGTGGAGATCTTACTCAGGTATTCAATCCTAAGAGGTATCAATAAATTTATAGTATTTGACATGTTAACAAACTCTACAAAAAAAGAGCATGGTATCAAGCTTGGAAGTGAACAGCCAATATAGATTTAACCTCACTTCAATATAAAGAAAGATAATACCTGGTACCTCGAATTTACATTTAGAAGTAATCGTGTAAAGGAAAGAGATGCCAGGATCTCAGTTGGGTTGCTAAACTAAATATAATGCCAAGATCCATAAACAATGTAGTTGAGAAGAAAGGAAAAACAACAAAAGGAGACAAATCTTAATGGAGCATAGCAGACAGTACATTGGGAGGAGATCAAGAAAGATACCAGGATGTAGAGAATACTCACACTAGGCAAACTAAGGAGGGACTGGAGAAGATACAAGATATGGCAGAGCTAGGATCTAGCTTTGACAACTAAATATCCGGAGAGGAGATAAGGGAGCAGATAAGTACAGAATAATAAAAGATGGAAAACAGAAAAATTAGCAAAAATGCAGTACAATGATTTAGAATGTCAATGCCACAATATATCTGACCCCAATTTAAATAAACCATATTTTTAAAGCACATTCCAAAGCAGCCTTATCCCAATAAAATAAAATGCTATACAACTCTGTAGTTTTCGTAAAAAACAGAAATTTCTAATATCACAGTGTACTGTGTCATTCCTAATTTCCGTGCATCAGTATCACCCTGAAGAATTATGAGTTTGCTTTTGTTGCAGTGAAGGTGACAGGAACCATTCGTGTTTTAACGTGAGAATCTTAATATTGTCCAAAAGGATTCCAAACGAGATTTGCTGTGTATACATGAGGTACTGGGAAGCATTTCTGCTTCACACAATGCAGGGAGAAAGAGCAATAAAATACTTTCATGCAAACATACTCACGGGAAGAAACTTTTCAGGTTCAGGAAAATACTTGGGATTCCTGTGTGCCCAGTAAATTGACAGCATGAGCATGTCTCCAGAAGGAATAATGTAATTCTAGAGTAAGAAGATGTTACTGTTACATAATTTACAGAATGTAGTTTTTTTGGAAAATATCCATTAAACTGCATAGTCAAATTCTTTCACTTTTCTTCCTTCCTTTCCTCTCCTAAAGGTATTTGATCAGGTTCTGCACAAGATCTCCATGCTGGGGTATGGTTGCATTACTGCTGGTCACTATCCAATATCTTGTCCAACTGACTGTTGCTCAAATGTGAAGAGTGTCATCAGAATATTCAATTACGGGCGCTTCATGGCTAAGCCTGATACACTTCCCAGCCAAATTCTACTCTAGCTTAGTTCCAGCAGGATTCATTAGATGGTCATCCAGAGCAGGGTCTCCGGCCGACTTTCCCCATTCTAATCTAAGGATGATGAGGCCAACTTACTGCCACCCTGCTTGAAATCAGTTATTTAAGCAAAGAATGGGATCACATTTGAGATTTCCCTGATCTCTACTCAGCAGCTACTCACAGCCATCAGAGTTACTCTGGCATATTCTGATTTTAGAACATTCAGATCCCTGCAATTTGCACCTCTGAAATTCACTATATTGTGAACAAGAGATATCTCAGTTCTATTTCTTTTTCATTACTGATAGATTTCCCCACCTGTGCTCTATGCTTATCGCAAAGAACAAAAATGGAGGAATGACTTTCATGACAAAAATGTTTTTCTCTGACTAGTTCTAGCTTGATGGTTAGCCCTTTTAAATCCAGTAACAAAACATAAGGGAGTGAGTTTAACCTGACAGAAACTAGGCGGGCAGGCAGTTCATCGCCTAGGTAGAACTGTCTTCAGATTTTAACCTGCTCCTCTGAAGCTGTTCTGGGTTCCCCGCCAGGCACCCATAGTGGGCAAACTGTGCTAAGACTTCAATGTAGGGGGTATGATTAACAAGTCTGCAGATGATACAAAAATTGTCCATGTGGTTGATAGTGAGGAAGAAAGCTGCAGACTGCACAAAGATATCAATAGACTAGTCAGGCGGACAGAAAAGTGTCAAATGGAATTCAATCTGGAGAAGTGTGAGGTAATGCATTTGAGGAGGGCTAACAAGGCAAGGGAATACACAATAAATGGTAGGACACTGAGAAGTGTAGAGGAACAGAGGGACCTTGAGGTGCATGTCCACAGGTTCCTGAAGGTAGCAGGACAGGTGGTTACTTTTCTTTATTAGCCGAAGCATAGAATATAAGAGCAGGAGGTTATGATTGAACTGTTTAAAACACTAGTTAGGCCACAGCTCGAGTACTGCGTGCAGTTCTAGTCACCAGATTACAGGAAAGATGTGATTGCACTAGAGAGGGTACAGAGATTTTCGAGGATGTTGGCAGGACTGGAGAATTTTAGCTATGAGCAAAGATTGGATAGGCTGGTGTTTTCTTCAGAACAGAGGAGGCTGAAGGGAGACTTGATGGAGGTGTATAAAATTGTGATAGAGTGGATAGGAAGGACCTAGTTCCCCCAGTGGGCTGGTCAATAACCAAGGGGCATAAATTTAAAGTAATAGATAGAGGATTAGAGGGGAGTTGAGGAGAATTTTTTTTACCCAGAGGACGGTGGGGTCTGGTTCTCCATCCTTTTGCCAACTGGAACAGTTTCTCTCCATTTTCTCTGTCTGGACCCCTCATGATTTTGAACACCTCTATCAAATCTCCCCTCAATCTTCTCTGCTCCAAGGAGAACAACCCCAGCTTCTCCAGTCTATCAACGTAACTGAAGTCCTTTATTCCTGGAATAATTCTCGAAATCTTTTCTGCACCTTCTTTAAGGCCTTCACATCCTTCCTAAAATGTGGTGCCCAGAATTGGACACAGTACTCCAGTTGGGACCGAACCAATGTTTTATACAGGTTCATCGTAATTTCCATACTTTTGTACTCTTATACCTCTATTTATACCCAGGGTCCCGTAACCCTTTTTAACTGCTTTCTCAACCTTACCTGCCACCTTCAACAATTTATGCACACATATCCCCAGATCTCTCTGTTTGTGCACTACCTTTAGGATTGTACCATTTAGTTTAGATGTCCTCTCCTCATTCTTTCTACCAAAATGCATCACTTCACACTTTCCTGCATTAAATTTCATCTGCCACAGGTCTGCTAATTTCACCAGCCTGTCTATGTCTTCCTGAAGTCTATCACTCTCCTCCTCACAGTTCACTCTACTTCCAAGTTTTGTGTCTCCTGCAAATTTTTAACTTGTGCCCTGTACATCCACTCCAAGTCATTAATATATATCAAGAAAAGCAGAGTCCTAGTTCTGACCCCTGGGGAACACCACTGAAAACGTCCCTCCAGTCCGAAAAACAACCATTCACCACTACTCTCTATTTCCTGTCACTTAGCCAATTTCGTATCCATGCTGCCACTGTCCCTTTTATTCCATGGGCTTCAATTTTGCTGGCAAGTCTATTATGTGGCACTTTGCTGAATGCATTTTGGAAATTCATGTACATGACATCAACATCATTGCCCTCATCAATTCGCTTTGTCACCTCATCAAATAACTCAATCAAGCTGATTAAACAAGATTTGCCTTCAACAAATCCATGCTGGCTTTCCTTAATTAATCCACACCTTATGGCCAACACCTCCGCAATTTCCGCCCTTAATTATCCTCAGCATCTGAGGATGCATCCCATCTGCTCCTGGTGATTTATCTACTTTCAGTACAGCCAGCCTTTCTAATACCACTTCTTCATCAATTTTTTATCCTATGAAGTGTCTCCACTACTTCCTCCTTCACTATATCTATGGCAGCATCCTTTTCCTTGATGAAGACAGATGCAAAGTACTCGCTTAGTACTTCAACCATACCCTCTACCTCCCTAATTGGCCCCACCCCTCCTCTTACTACCTTTTTAGTATTTATATTAATTCTCCATTTCTTTTTATTCCCTGCATTCCAGATTTGTGAATTTAACAGGCTTCCACAAACACATTTTTGACCCTGCAATTACAGCAGTTTTCTGTCAATCAAGTTCAATTTGAAGAGGTCTCCGCTGTATTTCCTATGTTGGTTCTCAGTGCAGCTCAGGCGATTTGTACCTCCCTATCCCATCCCTTGGATCAAAGCAGTAAGACCATAGATAACTCACTTTAATTTTCAGAGGTTGCACCACTTTTCTAGTTATAACTCCTGGAGCTCGCAAACGAATTGCCTCTAAAATGCAACACTTCAAGTATGGGAGCTTCTGTAGATCAGTCTCTTCTGGTTTGATGTTTTTATTACCTAGGGAAATAAAAAAAAAACGAGAGCATGAATGCAGCACCTGGTGTCTTTTACTACTTAGTCTTGAGAATCCAGCATTAATAATACGCAAACAATTCTTAGAGTAGGTACAGAAACCATGCTCGTCACCCATTTGGCTGCATGAACTCGGGCTGGGTGGGGGGTTCAGGTGAGTGAAAATTTTAAAAGTCAAAGAATAAGGAGAAGGCAATAGAGCTGGATAGCACTGGGGGAAATGAAACCCAGAGCGTGACAGGAAGGGACAGAATGTATAAACATAAAAGTGAATCAGAAAGTGGGTCAAAGCAGGAAAAAATAGTAAAAAGATAAATTTAAAAGCTCTTTATCTGAATGCACCGCAGCACTCTCAACAAAATAGATGAGTTGACGACACAAATAGATACAAATGGGTATGATCTGAAAGTCATTACAGATACGTGGTTGCAAATTGACCAAGCCTGGGAACTAAATATTCAGGGGTATTTGACAATTTGGAAGGACAGTCAGAAAGGAAAAGGAGGTGGGTACCTCTGTTAATAAAGGATGAGATCAGTGCGTTTGTGAGAAACTATATTGGCTCAGAAGATCAAGATGTTGAATCAGTTTGGGTGGAGATAAGAAATAATCAGGGGAAAAAGTTGCTGGTGGGCACAGTCTATAGGCCCCTTAACAGTAGCTACACTGTTGGACGGAGTATAAATCAAGAAATAATGGAGGCTTATAAAAAAGGAACGGAAATAATCATGGGTGATTTTAATCTTCATATTGATTGGACAAAGCAAATTGGCCAGGGTAACCTTGAGAAAGAGTTCATAGAGTGTATCTGGGATAGTTTCCTTGAACAGTACGTTACGGAGCCAACCAGGGAGCAGGCTATCTTAGATCTGGTGCTGTGTAATGAGACAGAATTAATAAACAATCTCCGAGTAAAGGATCCTCTAGGAATGAATGATCATAACATGGTTGAATGTCAAATTCAGTTGGAGGGTGAGAAAGTTAAATCTCAAACCAGTGTCCTAAGCTGAAATAAAGGAGATTACAAAGGTATGAAGGCAGAGTTGGCTAGAGTCGACTGGGAAAATAGATTAAAGTGTGGGACGGTTGATAAGCAGTGGCAGACACTTAAGGAGATATTTCATAACTCTCAACAAAAATATATACCAATGAGAAGGAAAGACTGTAAGAGAAGGGATAACCATCCATGGCTAACTAAGGAAATAATGGATGGTATCAAATTGAGAACAAGGTTATAAAAAGTGGCCAAGATTAGTGGGAGAGCCAGAGGAATGGGCAACTTTTAAAAGCCAGCAAAGAACGACTAAAAAAATAATAGAGGGAAGATAGATTATGAAAGTAAACTAGCACGAAATATACAGGTGCAGCCTCCAAAATCCGGAGGTACGGAATCTGGACTCCGGATCAATTGGTGGCAGGGACGTCCGGAATCCGTAAAATGTTCCGGAATCCGGACCCGTCAACCCTGCCGAGTTCGAGGTCCCGCCTCTGCCCTTACCTCGGGGCCTCCTTGCCGGAACACCTCCACTGCGGCGGGCCCTGCCTGACCAGCTCATCTTTGGCGGGGCTCCGCCCGAACACTTCCTCAGCGGGGCCCGCCCGAACAACTCCTTGTGGGTTGGGCCCCGCCCGACGACCTCATCGATGGGGCCGGCAGCCTGGACAGTTCCTTGGTGAGCACACCCCCGCATCCCCACCCCCAAACCCCGCCGCCCCTTTCTGACATTCTGAAATCCGGAAATACCCGAACCTGGGATTGGGTGTTTCCAGATTCGTGACGTCAAAAAGACGTTCCAAACTCTGGAAAAACGCTGAATCCGGAACGGCCTCGGTCCCGAGGGTGCCGGATTCTGGACGCTGCACCTGTAAAAAAAGATAGTAAGAGTTTCTACGGGTATATAAAAAGAAAAAGAATGGCTAAAGTATAAGACTGGGGAATTAATAATGGGGAACAGGAAAGTGGCAGAGACTTTGAACAAATATTTTATATCGGTCTTAATGGTAGAAGACACTAAAAACATCCCAATAGGGGATAATCAAGGGACTATAGGGAGGGAGGAACTTAATACAATCACTATCACTAAAGTAGTAGTATTCGGTAAAATAATGGGACTAAAGGCGGACAAGTCCCCTAGACCTGATGGCTTGCATCCTAGGGTCTTAATAGAAATGGCTGCAGAGATAGTGAATGCATTGGTTGTAATCTACCAAAATATTCTGGATTCTGGGGAGGTCCCAGCGGATTGGAAAACCGCAAATGTAACGCCCCTATTTAGAAAGCAGGGAACTATCAACCAGTTAGCCTAACATCTGTCGTTGGGAAAATGCTGGAGTCCATTATTAAGGAAGCAGTAGCAGGACATTTGGAAAAGCATGATTCAATCAAGCAAAGTCAGCATGGTTTTATGAAAGGGAAATCATGTTTGACAAATTTTCTGGAGTTCTTTGAGGATGTAACGAGCTGGGTGGATAAGGGGGAACCAGAGGATGTGGTGCATTTGGATTACCAGAAGGCGTTCGATAAGGTGCCACATAAAAGGTTACTGCACAAGATAAAAGTTCACGGGGTTGGGGGTAATATATTGGCATGGATAAAGGATTGGCTAACTAACAGAAATCAGAGAATCGGGATAAATGGGTCATTTTCCAGTTGGCAAACAGTGACTAGTAGGGTGCCGCAGAGATCGGTGCTGGGGCCTCAACTATTTATAATCTATATTAATGACTTGGATGAAGGGACTGAGTGTAATGTAGCCAAGTTTGCTGATGATACAAAGATGGGTGGGAAAGCAAATTGTGAAGAGGACACAAAAAATCCGCAAAGGGATATAGACAGGCTAAGTGAGTGGGCAAAAAATTGGCAGATGGAGTCTAATGTGGGAAAATGTGAGGTTATCCACTTTGGCAGAAAAAATAGAAAAGCAAATTATAATTTAAATGGAGAAAAATTGCAAAGTGCTGCAGTACAGAGGGACCTGGGGGTCCTTGTGCATAAAACACAAAAGGTTAGTATGCAGGTACAGCAAGTAATCAGGAAGGCAAATGAAATGTTGGCCTTTATTGCAAGGGGGATAGAATATAAAAGCAGAGAGGTCCTGCTACAACTGTACAGAGTACTGGTGAGACCACACTTAAGAGTACTGCGTACAGTTTTGGTCTCCGTATTTAAGGAAGGATATACTTGCTTTGGAGGCTGTTCACAGAAGGTTCACGAGGTTTATTCCACCGATGAGGGGGTTGACTAGGTTGCGTAGGTTGGGACTATACTCATTGGAGTTCAGAAGGCTGAGAGGTAATCTTATCGAAACATATAAGATAATGAGGGGGCTCGACAAGGTGGAGGCAGAGAGGATATTTCCACTCACAGGGGAAACTAAAACTAGGGGACATAGGGCCCAAGTTTGCCCCCAGGGTTAGAACGGTGCATCTCCGTGTGGTGCGCCGACTTTTTGGAACAGAAATGGTGCCTATTACTTACCTTGGTATTCTCCCCTCCGTCCGGTCGATCCAGGCTCTTGGCGCAGCGCAACAGAACGCGTGGAGGGCGGAGCCAGGTCCCGAAGCTGAAAACAGTGCCGGGACCTCTGCACATGCGCACTAGTGTGCAATAGTTTCTCGCCCCCGAGGCTGCGTGAGAGGGGCCAAAGCATGCCGCCCCTAGCCCTAGCTCACCGGGGTGGCAAAGATCGAACTCGGGCCTCCCTCCTTCCTTCCCATTCAGCTCCCGCTCCCCCACCCCCCCACTCCCGTTCAGCCGTTCCCCCTCCTCCCAGCTCCTCTCCCTCTCTCGCTGGGGACGGGCCCCACCCGAAGTACTCCGTGGGAGCTGGCATCGGCGTTGTCGTCGGCGGGGCCCACATGCCCGGCCTCTCGCTGGGGGCGGGCCCCACCCAAAGTCCTCCATGGGAGCCGGGCGGCGGCGGTGGGGCCCGTTCAGCCCCCCTCCCTCCCCCCACCCTGTTCAGCCCGTTTCCCTCCCCCCCCGTTCAGCCCCACTCCCCCTCCCCTCCCCCCTCCCCTCCCTCCGACTCCCTCCCCCTCCCCTCCCCTCTCCTCTCCCCTCCCGCCCCTCTCCCCGCTCACTCCCCTCTCCCCATCCTCTCCCCCTCCCCTCCCCCTCCTCTCTCCTCTCCCCTCCCCCTCTCTCTCCCCCACCCCCACACCTCTCGCTGTCAGAAACAGAGAGAGACACTGACAGAGAGAGAGACACTGACAGAGACAGAGAGGGAGACACTGGGGGGGGGGGGGGTGCGGGGACATTCCAGCACGCTGTTGGAGGGCTCCCAGTGCTGCAGTCAGTGGGTAGAAACTTAATTTTTTATTTATTGATTGATTTATTATTTTTTTTTTGATTGATTTATTGGTTGATTTATTGATTTATTTATCATTTATTATTGATGATGGCTCTTCATTTGTAAAAGTGAAGTGTTTAATGTTTGTAAACCCCCTCCTTCCCCCGCCTCCACTCCCCCATCTCTCGTTCCCTATGCCTGATTTATAAATGTAGGCAAGGTTTTTCTGAGCGTACAAAAATCTACACTTACTCCATTCTCAGTTAGTTTGGAGTAAGTTTTTGCTGTCTAAACTTGCAAAACAGGCGTAAGTAGCTGGACACGCCCCCTTTTGAAAAAAAAATCTGTTCTAAAATGAAAC
The DNA here is from genome assembly GCF_044704955.1 of Pristiophorus japonicus. NCBI lineage: Eukaryota > Metazoa > Chordata > Chondrichthyes > Pristiophoridae > Pristiophorus > Pristiophorus japonicus. Next base: position 105,937,268 of record NC_091983.1, on the reverse strand, counting down.
TATTCTAACTCACTAGAACTGGAGCAAACTAAATGCCGAGAATTGCAATTTCTAAGATGCTCCATTCTAAACTAGTTGCTCCAAAAAAATAGAAGCAACTCAAGCCAAAACTTGAGCCCATAGTCTCAGAATAAGAAGCCACCCATTTAAAACTGAGATGAGGAGGAATTTCTTCTCTCAGATGGTTGTAAATCTGTGGAATTCTCTGCCCCACAGAACTGTGGAGGCTGGGTCATTGAATATGTTTGGAGATAAGACAGTTTTTTGAGCGATAAGGGGTTATGGGGTGTGGGCGGGGAAGTGGAGCTGAGTCCTTGATCAAATCAGCCATTAAATGGCAGAGCAGGCTCGAGGGGCCAGGTGGCCTACTCCTGCTCCTATTTCTTATGTTCTTATGTTTTTACGTGGTAGGGCGGGGTGGGGTTACGGACTCAGGCTGTGACATGGGGATGGGCTTTATGGTCCCAGGAGACGGTAATTCCACCCGGGATGAGGTTGCGAGAGCAGTGGGCTGGCCTCACTCTGCCAGGCCGTTACCCCCAACTCGGTTCTCCTCTCCCTTCCCACAGGCCCCCTGGAATCTACCATCTATGGCTGCGGCTCCTACCTCTTTTAGGCTTGCCAGCTCTATTTTCTGTCAGGTCTCCTCCAGCTTTACAAGCATCATCCTATTCCCGCTGCCAGGTGCGGCCACTGTTCATCCTGTGGCGGACAGACATCGACACTCATCCTGATTCCCACCCCTCCCAGGCCCAGCCTGCCCTGCCGCTCACCGCAGGCCCCCTCACAACATGGCAGCTGCCGCTTGCCAACCAGTGTTTTCGGCACAGGAGATGTGAGCGCACTGAGTTCTTCCTCCCACCTCCCGTCCCAGAGCCAAGGCTGGACAGATGGAGGGAAGAACAGAGGGAGCGCGATTCACAATCGCCTTCCATCACCACATCAAAGAGCAGCTGAGCCATTTCTCCACTCATCATTTTCTATATCGATTCCTCCAATTACCAGGACAGCTTGTTCAAAGTAACTTCTGTGATTAATGTGCGTTAAAAAATGTAATTAAAAAAATCAAATAAATTGGCACGTTAATCTCAGAAGTTCATTATCACAGAATCTTCATTAGATTGAGTACTGGACGAATATTAGCCTTTAGCCAATGTCCATACTTTCTTGCACAGATCCAGGAAAGTGAAGAGGACAGAAAACCCTGACTGACCTATCAGTGTATATACTGATAGGGATAGGAGGCAGAGTCGTGGTGAATGTATGTTTCTCTGACTGGAAAGAAATATGCAGTGGGGTCCCCAGTGGTCGATATTCGGACCATTGCTTTTCTTGCTATATATAAATGCCCTGAACTTGGGTATAAGGAGTACAATGTTGAAGTCTGCGGATGATACAAAACTTGGCAATGTAGTAAACAGTGAGCAGGATAATAGTAGACTTCAGGAGGACATAGACAGACTGGTGAAATGGGCAGACATATGGCGGATAAAATTTATTGAGGATTAGTGTATAATCTAAATTGCACTATTTTGAGGGGGGTGCAAGAGCAGAGGAATCTGGTGGTGCATATTCACAAATCCTTGAAGGTGGCAGGACAAGTTGAGAAGGCAAATCCGAAAGTGTATGGGATATTTGCCTTTGTAAAAGGGGCATTGAGAAATCTGGGGTTTGAGACTTAATTGGACAGCTCTTAAAAAACGATGGCACAGGCACGACAGACCTCCTTCTGAGCTGTAGGATTCTATGATTCTACACAAGTCCAAAATAATCAAGGAATCCTCTCCCTGTCCCAGTATTTTGATTTGGCTTAAGCCTATATATAACATGTATTTATATAGCATCTTTAGCAAGTCACCTTTATTTGACATTTTTTCCATAGAGAAGTAATGATCATGTAGGTGGGGCAACCATTAGGTGAAGAAAAATGGACATCAGAGGTGCAACATCATAACACATAATTGATGTGAGGTGTGGAAAATCACATCACAGTCTGCACCTTTGCAATTGGGACACCATTTTAAATAGATCTTAAAGTAACTTCTATGCAGCACATCTTATTATTTATAATAACTGAAATGCACTTACCCACCATTCAAGTTTTTAAACAATTACCTTGGTCATCAAAGACAGAACAGAGTTCCTTCATAACAGTCTTATAAACAAATGGGTTCGAAATAATAAATGCAAGAGTCCAAAATGTGATCTAAAAAAGAGAAACAACAGCAATGATACTCACTTTCACAATATGTTCACTTTTGTTACCTACTGGAATGGTCAAAGAACTGGAGCTAGAGCAGCAAAGAAGTTTTAATCAACTAAATATAAACAAAACTGGTTAATCCAGCTTAGGTCACCAATTAAAATTGAAAGCTGTGGCATTAGACGAATTCAATCTATTAAAGGCTCGTCAGAAGGAAAGAATACTTTAGTAGTTTCAAAAGCCTTTTCCAAATAAACTCCTTTCCTAAAAATAAATTGGCCCTGAGCACTTTGCAACCAATTTCTTACTCAGAAGTCCAGAAGGTCAAGCAAGCCAAGCATCACAGACATCCCATGGTCTGGAAGATTTCACAATTGTTACCATTTTTAATTGGTTTATCTTGGCAGGAACATGTCACCTGATGTTTCAAGATGGTACTCACAGGAAGTGCATTGGCCTGGGAAGCCCAGAGCATTAATAAACTGTAATTCGCAGTAGAGTTCCCATTCAAAGTATCCAAAAGGTGCTGCAACAATGTCTGAAAAATATATAAATTGATGATATTAACACTACTTAAATAATGCTGTTATTTAACATGCAAAAGAAACAGTAAGAGACTTGTCCCATCACCCATAATGTGTACCTCCTGTCACACATACAGAATGGCAGTAACAGCAGCAATGATGTAATTCACTTTCTAAAGGATTTTATGAAATCTGATCAAAAATAAATTGAAGTTCATCTTTCATAATAAGTTATTTTATCATCTATTGGCTGGTCCATGATCATCATCATCATAGGCAGTCCCTCGGTATCGAGGAAGACTTACTTCCACTCCTGAAGTGAGTTCTTTGGTGGCTGAACTGTCCAATACGAGAGCCACAGATTCTGTCACTGGTGGGACAGATAGTCGTTGAGGGAAGGGGTGGGTAGAACTGTTTGCTGCATGCTCTTTCCGCTGCCTGCGCTTGATTTTTGCATGCTCTCAGCGTTGAGTCTCGAAGTGCTCAACGCCCTCCCGGATGCACTTTCTCCACTTAGGGCGGTCTTTGGCCAGGGACTCCCAAGTGATAGTGGTGATGTCGCACTTTTTCAAGGAGGTTTTGAGGGTGTCCTTGTAACGTTTCCGCTGCCCACCTTTGGCTCGGTTGCCATGAAGGTGTTCCGAGTAGACCTCTTGCTTTGGGAGTCTCGTGTCTGGCATGTGAACTATGTGGCATGCCCAGTGAAGCTGACTGAGTGTGGTCAGTGCTTTAATGCTGGGGATGTTAGCCTGGACGAGGACACTGATGTTGGTGCGACTGTCCTCCCAGGGGATTTGTAGGATCTTGCGGAGACATCATTGATGATATATCTCCAGCGACTTGAGGTGTCTTCTGTACATCGTCCATGCCTCAGACCCATACAGGACAATGGGTATTACTACAGCCCTGTAGATTTGGTGGTAGATTTGAGGGCCTGGTCTTCAAACACTCTTTTCCTCAGGCGGCCGAAGGCTGCACTGACGCATTGGAGGCGGTGTTGAATCTCTGCATCAATGTCTGCCTTTGTTGATATGGGGCTCCCGAAGTATGTGAAGTGGTCCACGTTGTTGAGGGTGGCGCCGTGGTACTTGATGACTGGGGGGCAGTGCTGTGCGGCGAGGACAGGCTGGTGGAGTACCTTTGTCTTACAGATGTTTAGCGTAAGGCCCATGCTTTCATATGCCTCAGTAAATATGTCAACTATATCCTGGAGTTCAGCCTCAGAATATGCACAGACGCAGGCATCGTCCGCATACTGTAGCTCGACGACAGAGGTTGGGGTGGTCTTGGACCTGGCCTGGAGACGGCGAAGGTTGAACAGCTTCCCACTGGTTCTGTAGTTTAGTTCCACTCCAGCGGGGAGCTTGTTGACTGAGGTGGAGCATGGCAGCGAGGAAGATTGAGAAGAAGGTTGGGGCGATGATGCTGCCCTGTTTGACCCCGGTCCGGACGTGGATTGGGTCTGTAATGGATCTGTTGGTAAGGATCACGGCCTGCATGTCGTCATGGAGCAGGCAAAGGATGTTGACAAACGTTTGGGGGCATCTGAAATGGAGGACGCTCCATAGACCCTCGCGATTGACAGTGTCAAAGGCCTTTGTAAGATCGAAAAAGGCCACGTATGCTCCCTGCATTTTTCCTGCAGCTGTCGCGCTGCAAAGATCATATCCGTTGTGCCCCGTAGGGACGTAATCCGCACAGTGACTCCGGGAGGAGCTCCTCGGCCACAGGGAGAAGACGGTTGAGGAGAACTCTAGCGACAACCAACCCAGTGGCTGATAGCAGGGAGATTCCCCTGTAATTGCCGCAGTCGGACTTGTCCCCTTTTTTAAAGATGGTCATGATCACTGCATCTGTGAGATCTCCCGGCATGCTCTCCTCCCTCCAGATGAGAGAGATGAGGTCATGTATCCACGCCAACAGCGCCTCTCCGCCATACTTTAGCGCCTCAGCAGGAATTCCATCCGCTTCTTTCGCCTTGTTATTCTTGAGCTGTTTTATGGCTTTTCCTACCTCGTGCAACATTAGGGTTTCACTGAGGTGGTGGCGAGTCGCATGCTGTAGGATGGAGTCAAGAACACTCGAGTCAAAGGCAGAGCCTCGATTGAGGAGATCTTCGAAGTGCTCCTTCCAATGGGCCTTGACAGTCTCGGTGTCCTTGATGAGTGTTTCCCCATTCTTGGCCAGCAGTGGGGTGGCCTTGGGAGTTTGGACCATAGGTGGCTTTGACTGCGATGAAGAATCCTCGCATATCGTGGCTGTCGGCTAGTTGTTGTATCTCCTGTGCTTTCTCCATCCACCACCTGTTCTTTAGGTCTCGGGTTTTTTGTCTCCTGTGCTTTCTCCATCCACCACCTGTTCTTTAGGTCTCGGGTTTTTTGTTGGACCTCAGCCTTGAGCCGCTTGTAATGTTGTTTTGCTGCTCCCGAGTTGGGTTGTTGTTTGAGGCTCAGAAATGCTCTGCACTTGCGATCTATTAGTTCTTGGATCTCCTGATCATTCTCATCAAACCAGTCCTGGTGTTTTCTGGTTGAGTGACCAAGTGTCTCTTCACAGGCACTGCTTATGGAGGCCTGGAGGACATTCAGCATCTCAGGGTCATCAAGGCACGCCAGGTTAGTTGTGAGGCGTTGGCTGTATAGGGCTCTCTTTGCTGGGTCTTTAAATGTCCCGGCATTGAATTTTTGCGGCATTGCTTCTGCTGTCCCCTCTGCTTTGGGGCTATGTTAATGTCGATGATGGATCAGATTAGGCGGTGGTCCGTCCAGCAGTTGTCAGCTCCTGTCATGGCGCACATGCTTGCGATCCCTGGCTCGGACGATGACATAGGGTGTTGCCACGATGCCTTGTATTTGTCCCTCTGGCGGAACAGGGTGTTGGTGATGAGGAGTTCATGTTCCAGACATTTTGTCAGGAGTAGGGTACCGCTGGAGTTGGCTTTCGCTACCCCCTCTGCCAATCACGCCTCCCCAAAGGACTGTGTCTTTGCCGACACTGGCACTGAAGTCACCTAGGAGGATCAAATTGTCGCCCGCGGGGATGCGGGACAGGGATAAGAACATAAGAAACAGGAACAGGAGTAGGCCATACGGTCCCTCGAGCCTGCTCTGCCATTCAATAAGATCATGGCTGATCTGATTATGGACTCAGCTCCACTTCCCCGCCCAATCTCCATAACCCCTTATCCCTTTATCACTCAAGAAACTGTCTATTTCTGTCTTAAATTTATTCAATGTCCCAGCTTCCACAGCTCTCTGAGGCAGCAAATTCCACAGATTTACAACCCTCTGAGAGAAGAAATTCCTCCTTATCTCTGTTTTAAATGGGTGGCCCCTTATTCTAAGATCATGCCCTCTAGTTCCAGTCTCCCCCATCAGTGGAAACATCCTCTCTGCATTCACCCTGTCAAGCCCCCTCATGATCTTATACGTTTCGATAAGATCACCTCTCATTCTTCTGAACTCCAATGAGTAGAGGCCCAACCTACTCAACCTTTCCTCATAAGTTAACCCCCTCAACCCCGGAATCAACCTAGTGACCCTTCTCTGAACTGCCTCCAAAGCAAGTTTATCCTTTTGTAAATATGGAAACCAAAACTGCACACAGTATTCCAGGTGTGGCCTCACCAATACCTTGTATAGGTGTAGCAAGACTTCCCTGCTTTTATACTTCATCCCCTTTGTAATAAAGGCCAAGATACCATTGGCCTTCCTGATCACTTGCTATACCTGCATACTATCCTTTTGTGTTTCATGCACAAGTACCCCCAGGTCCCACTGTACTGCGACACTTTGAAATATTTAAGATGCAGTATAATGTGGATAAATGTGAGGTTATCCACTTTGGGGGCAAAAACACGAAGGCAGAATATTATCGGAATGGCGGTAGATTAGGAAAAGGGGAGGTGCAGCGAGACCTCGGTGTCATGATTCATCAGTCATTGAAGGTTGGCATGCAGATACAGCAGGCGGTGAAGAAGGCAAATGGTATGTTGGCCTTCATAGCAAGGGGATTTGAGTATAGGAGCAGGGAAGTCTTACTGCATTTGTACAGGGCCTTGGTGAGGCCCCATCTGGAATATTGTGTTCAGTTTTGGTCTCCTAATCTGAGGAAGGACGTTCTTGCTATTGAGGGTGTAAAGTCCTGTCCCTGCAGTACAGATTCACACGAGGCACATATTGAAGTCAAGATCAGTCAGGACCTGCACCTTTATTACACCGCTCTCGAATGCCACATTTGCCTGAGACCTGTCCTTATATACCTGTCTGGGACAGGTATCCAGTGTCTCCTGCAAGTGCACCCCTGGTGGTAAGGTAAGCTTGTGGTTACAGGTCATCTCTAGTTACAGTCATGTATAGCATGGTAAGAGACAGTTATGTACAGTAGTGTGAGATAAATAACATCACCCTCCCCAAGGTCTTATTGTCTTTATAGGTTCAGTCTCTCAGGTGGTCTACGCTCTCGCGTGGAGCATCTTAGTTGTGGTTCAGTTGTTTGCCTTGATGCTGTTTTTCTTTCGGTGTGATTATTGGTATCTTGCCTGGGCTGTCTGTTGGGATTGCCCTTTCTTCAGGTTGTTCCCTCTGTCTGTCCACCAGGTGTGGTGTGAGTTCCACATTGTAGTCTGCTTCTGGTTCAGCAGTGTTGTTGGTAAATCTACTTTTGACTTGGTCTACATGCCTCCGGCAGGTTTGGCCATTGTCCATTTGTACCACCAGTAGCCTGTTTCCTTCGTTGCCTGTTACTGTCCCTGCAAGCCATTTGGGACCCCTGCCATAGTTTAGCACAAACACTTTGTCCCCTATGTCATTCCATCGCCCCCTCAAATTTCAGTCATGGTACTCGGTTAGTTTACGGCGCTTTGCCTCAATGATTTCATGCATGTCTGGGAGGATTAATGAGAGCCTTGTCTTTAAGGTCCATTTCATCAAAAGTTGCGCGGGGGGAACTCCAGTCAATGAATGCGGACGAGATCTGTATGCCACCAGCAGTCGCGACAGGCGGCCCTGCAGCGTGGGACCTTGGATTTTGAGCATGCCTTGTTTAATGATCTGCACTGCTCGCTCCGCCTAGCCGTTGGAGGCCGGCTTGAATGGTGCCGTCCTAACGTGATTTATGCCGTGGTCACTCATAAAATCTTGGAATTCTGCGCTGGTGAAGCACGGACCATTATCACTGACCAATATGTAGGGAATGCTGTGCGTTGCGAACATGGTTCCAAGGCTCTCCACAGTGGTGGAGGTGGTGCTCAAGTTTAAAATGATGCATTCGATCCACTTTGAAAATGCATCTACAACTACGAGGAACATTTTGCCCATGAATGGACCCGCATAGTCTACGTGCACCCGCGACCACGGTTTTGTGGGCCAGGGGCATGGGTTCAGGGGGGCCTCCCTGGGGGCATTACTGAGTTGGGCACAAATGGTGCACCGTCGGACGCAGAGCTCCAAGTCCGCGTCGATGCCAGGCCACCAGACATGGGATCTGGCTATGGCCTTCATAAGAACGATCCCCGGGTGCTCGCGGTGGAGCTCCCGGACAAATACATCTCTGCCTCGCAGAGGCACAACTACTCGGCTGCCGCACATCAGGCAGTTTGCTTGTAGTGACAGCTCATGCATGCGCCTATGTAAAGGTTTGATCTCCTCGGGGCAGGCATTGCGAACCTCTGCCCAGTCACCAGTTAAGACACATCTTTTTACGAGGGATAACGTGGGGTCGCTGGTCGTCCAGACTCTGATTTGGCAAGCCGTCATGGGCGAACCTGTGGATTCAAAGGCATTGATTGCCATGACTATCTCACAATCCTGCTCGTCAGACCCTTCCGGTCGCCAGGGGTAGCCTGCTAAGCGCCTCGGCACAGTTGTCTGTGCCTGGTCTGTGCCTTATGGTGTAATCGTAAGAGGCCAGCATGAGTGCCCACCGTTGAATGCGCGCCGAGGCGTTGGCGTTTATTGCCTTGCTCTCGGACAGTAGGGACCTGAGGGGCTTGTGGTCGGTTTCTAATGCAAACTTGGCTCCGAAAAGGTATTGGTGCATCTTTTTGACACCGTATACGCACGCGAGCACCTCCTTCTCCACCATTCCGTGCCCGCGCACTGCCCACGAAAGTGACCTGGAGGCATAAGCTATGGATTGTAATTTATCCGCACTATTGACATGTTGTAAAACGCACCCGACCCAATACACTGACGCATCACATGTGAGAACTAGTTTTTTACCTGGATCAAAGAAAGCCAAAACACTGTTGGAACACAGAAGGTTGCGTGCCTTATTGAAGGCGCGTTCCTGGGCGTCCCTCCAAAACCAATCGCACCCCTTTCTGAGTAGCACGTGGAGAGACTCGACCAGCGTGCTTAAGTTCTGCATAAAGTTCCCAAAGTAATTGAGTAGCCCGAAAAAGGCGCACAGTTCTGAGACATTCCGGGGCCTGGGTGCCAGGCGAATTGCTTCGGTTTTGGACTCTGTTGGGCGGATTCCATCAGCGGCAATCCTTCTGCCCAAAAATTCAACCTCGAGCGCGAGAAATAGGCACTTGGATTTCTTAACGCTTAGGCCTACCCGATCCAACCGCTTTAGTACTTCCTCCAAATTGCGGAGATGGGAGTCGGTGTCCCTGCCCGTGATAAGTATGTCGTCTTGAAATACAACCGTCCCTGGGATGGACTTGAGCAGACACTCCATGTTGCGCTGGAATATAGCAGCTGCCGACCTGATGCCGAATGGGTATCGATTGTACAGGAAAAGGCCTCGATGTGTGTTGATGGTGGTGAGTAGCTTGGATTCCTCGGTCAATTCTTGCGTCATATACGCAGATGTGAGATCTAGTTTTGAGAAAAGTTTACCTCCAGCCAATGTGGCAAATAAGTCCTCCGCTCTGGGCAGCGGGTACTGGTCCTGTAGGGAGACTCTGTTTATGGTAGATTTGTAGTCCCCACAGATTCGTATGGATCCATCAGGCTTCATGACTGGGACGGTGGGACTTGCCCAGTCGCTAAATTCCACAGGTGATATAACGCAGAAGCCTGTCCAGTTCATGTTCAATCTTTTCCCTCATCACATAGGGCACAGCTCTAGCCTTGTGATGGACCGGTCTAGCATCCTGTGTGATGTAGATTTTGACTTTATTCCCTTTGAAGGTGCCCACACCTGGCTAACGAGATGTTCAAATCGAATTAGCACTGTTGAGTACGAGGTCCGTTCCTGTTTAGTTTTGCCAGCCAGATTTTCCCCAGCAGTGCTGGGAGATCTCCGGGGACAATCCACAGGGGAAGTCGGTTCAGTGTCCCTTTGTGTGTGACTGAGAGCATGGCGCAGCCAAGGACTGGGACGATTTCTTTGGTATAGGTCCTTAGTTTGGTGTCGACCCTTGTGAGCTTTGGTCTATCTCTTTTGTGCGGCCACAGCTGTTCAAATTGTTGAGCGCTCATGAGACATTGACTCGCTCCCGTATCCAGCTCCATGTTGACGAGTATCCCGTTGAGTAGGACCCTCATCATTATTGGAGGCGTCTTGTTGTAAGAGCAGTGGCCATCGATCGCGTTGACCCACTGTACATCGGTGTCCCGGGTACTGTCCCCACCGTCTTCTGGTCCGCTTTCCGACCCATCCGATTCGTATACCAGCCGAGCTGCCGTTTTTCTGCACATGCGGGCCAGATGCCCTGTATAGTCGCAGTTTCTGCAAACAGCATGCTGAAATCGACACCCCCTTGATGAGTGCCTTCCCCCACATCTCCAGCACAGACCGCTTCCATTGTTTCCAAAGGATGAGCTGCGTCTGGCTGATCTCTCTTGAGCTTCTCTCAGTTTGTAGTTGATTGCTCGCATTGTGGGTTGATGAGGTGTGAACGGCCGTTCATGTGGCCCTTGATGGCTTCTGGCGCCACTGCCTGCTGTTGAGGGCCTGCTCTCCTGCCTTTGTCTCTGTGTGTGGGGGTAGCGGCTTGTTTCACCCTGTGAACCCCTTGATCCGATGTTTCATTAATTGTCATACCCGCAGTGTAGATCAACCTCGTTTCTTCTTCTCCTGCCAAGAATGTGTGTTCAACCAGTGCTGCTGCTTCTAGGATCAAGTTCTTGGTCTCTATAAGCTTTCGGAATATGCCTGCGTGGCTTATTCCCTCAATAAAAAAGTCTCTCAGTACCTCTCTCCTTAGTTCATTGAGAACTCACATAAGCTAGCCAACCTCTGAAGTTCCACCATGAAGTCAGGTATGCTCTGGCCCACACAGCGTCTGCAGTTGTCGAACCTGTGTCTGGCCATATGTAGGCTGCTCGCTGGCTTCAGGTGGTCTCTTACCAGTGTGCTCAACTCTTCAAACGACTTGCTTGCTGGTTTCTCGGGTGCCAGCAGGTCCATCATTCAGGCGTATGTTTTCGAGCCACAGCTGGTGAAGAGATGGGCTCTTCTCTTGTCTGCCTTATCTTGCCTAACCAGTCTTTGGTTACGAAGCTTTGCTGGAGCCTTTCTATAAAGTCCTCCCAATTATCTCCAGCATTGTATTTTTCATCTGAGCCGTTGGTCGCCATTCTGTGGATTCTGTAATCCCGTAACTCGTCGCCACTGTAAAGTCCTGTCCCTGCAGTATAGATTCACACGAGGCACATACTGATGTCAAGGTCACTCAGGACCTGCACCTTTATTACACCGCTCTTGAATGCCACATTTGCCTGAGACCTGTCCTTATATATCTGTCTGGGACAGGTATCCAGTGTCTCCTGCAAGTGCACCCCTGGTGGTAAGGTAAGCTTGTGGTTACCGTTAATCTCTAGTTACAGTCATGTATAGCATGGTAAGATACAGTTATGTACAGTAATGTGAGATACATGACAGAGGAAGTGCAGCAGAGATTCACCAGACTGATTCCTGGGATGGCAGGACTGACATATGAGGAGAGACTGGATCGACTGGGCCTGTATTCACTGGAGTTTAGAAGAATGAGAGGGGATCTCACAGAAACATATAAAATTCTGACGGGACTGGACAGGTTAGATGCAGGAAGAATGTTCCCGATGTTGGGGAAGTCCAGAACCAGGGGATATAGTCTTAGGATAAGGGGTGAGCCATTTAGGATTGAGATGAGGAGGAACTTTTTCACTCAGAGAGTTGTTAACCTATGGAATTCCCTACCGCAGAGAGTTGTTGATGCCAGTTCGTTAGATATATTCAAGAGGAAGTTAGATATGGCCCTTACAGCTAAAAGCATCAAGGGGTATGGAGAGAAAGCAAGAACGGGGTACTGAAGAAATGATCAGCCATGATCTTATTGAATGGTGGTGCAGGCTCGAAGGGCCGGATAGCTTGCTCCTGCACCTATTTTCTATGTTTCTATGTTTCTTTCTCCATTTAAATAATAGTTTGCTCTTTGATTTTTTTTCTGCCAAAGTACATGACCTCACACTTTCCAACATTATACTCCATCTGCCAAATTTTTGCCCACTCACTTAGCCTGTCTGTGTCCTTTTGCAGATTTTTTGTGTCCTCCTCACACATTGCTTTTCCTCCCATCTTTGTATCGTCAGCAAACTTGGCTACGTTACATAGAAACATAGAAAATAGGTGCAGGAGTAGGCCATTCGGCCCTTCGAGCCTGCACCGCCATTCATAGAAACATAGAAACATAGAAAATAGGTGCAGGAGTAGGCCATTCGGCCCTTCTAGCCTGCACCGTCATTCAATGAGTTCATGGCTGAACATTCAACTTTAGTACCCCATTCCTGCTTTCTCGCCATATCCCTTGATCCCCCTGGTAGTAAGGACTACATTTAACTCCTTTTTGAATATATTTAGTGAATTGGCCTCAACAACTTTCTGTGGTAGAGAATTCCACAGGTTCACCACTCTCTGGCTGAAGAAGTTTCTCCTCATCTCGGTCCTAAATGGCTTACCCCTTATACTTAGACTGTGATCCCTGGTTCTGGACTTCCCAACATTGGGAACATTCTTCCTGCATCTAACCTGTCTAAACCCATCAGTCCCTTCTTCCAAGTCATTAATATAGATTGTAAGTAGTTGTGGTCCGAGCGCTGATCCCTGCGGCACCCCACTAGTTACTTGTTGCCAACCCAGAGAATGAACCATTTATCCCAATTCTCTATTTTCAGTTAGTTAGCCAATCCTCTATCCATGCTAATATATTACCCCCAACTCTGTGAACTTTTATTTTGTGCAGTAACCTTTTATGTGGCAACTTGTCAAATGCCTTCTGGAAGTCCAAATACACCACATCCACTGGTTCCCCATTATCCACCCTGTCCGTTACATCCTCAAAGAATTCCAGCAAATTTTTCAAACATGACTTCCCTTTCATAAATCCATGCTGACTCTGCCTGACCGAATTTTGCTTGTCCAAATGTCCTGCTACTGCTTCGAGGTTGGAATAAAAACCCTCTTTGATCTCATCTATTGCATCGAGTGTTGGGGCGTACGGACTGATGACTGTAGCGCATTGGTTCCGGGATAGGGTGAGTCGAAATGCCATGAGGTGTTCGTTAACCCCGCAGGGGGAGTCTTTGAGGCGGTTAACCAGCTCATTTTTGAAGCCGACTCCATGAAGGTGGAGTTCTTCCTCTGGTTTTCCTTTCCAGAAAAATGTGTAACCTCCACCTTGTTGGAGCTGGTCTTCCCCTGCCCGCCGGGTCTCGTTTAGGGCGGCGATGTCAATGTCAAAGCGTCTAAGTTCCCCGGCAACTATGGCGGTGCAGCGTATCGGCCTGTCGCTTTTGGAGTTGTCCATGAGAGTCCTGACGTTCCAGGTCCCAAACTTCATGTTGGCGAAGTGGAAGATGCCTGTCCGTGAGTTCTTTTAACGTGGAATGGCCGTTACACACCGGCAACCACACGGGCTTAGCTGAGCAAGGTCTTGGTCCAGTGGCAAGGGGGTCCAAGACGACTGGAGACCAGGCACTGCTGTATGAGCCTAATTGCCTGTGGCGACATGTTGGCCGCAAGCTCAGCGCCGAGTAGCGCCCTTGAGGGTAGGTGGCCCGAGGCTTGGTTGGGGGCAGGCATTAGGAAGGTCAGTTGTCCACTGGAGTTCTGAGGGATGTTTTAAAAGTTTCTCATCTGCATGCAGCTGATGTGGTGCATGTGGCTTTGAACTGAACTCTTTGCAGCTGGAATGGAGATGCTGATGATGGTAAGGCTTGTGTGGTTGTGGAATTGCAGCGAGCCACAGCTTCTAATACTTGCAGCAAATCGGCCAGCCCTCCCTTGCAGAAATGACAGATAAACACAGAAGAGACCGAAGGCCGGCTAGATGAAAAGCTGCACATGAAAAGCGCTGGGTCCCTTCATCCTACAGTACATGCATCGCCATCCCAGATCTGGGGCAGCCTCAGTCTGAAACGATTCCACAACTACACCATGATAAGGAGGAGAGAGGAGGGTTGGTAGTGTTGGCACTGACCGACGATAAGATTGCACAGAGCACACAAATCAACTCCTTGTATTAATACAGTGGAGGCCGCTGCTCCCCCCCACGCGCACCCAAACTCTCCTCCGCTAGTGGTAAATCTCCAAACAAACACCGGCAGCCACCGCAGAAACGGCACATGTTCTCAGGGTCCAACCCAATCCCAAAGTGAACACTAAAACCATTCAGAAAATGGCCACCACAGACAGTCCATGGTATCCGGATACTTGAAGCCATTACCATGCTCCTTGATAGAGAATTCAAACAGGCTGCATTTAGACAGGCTGTGAAAATTCACAGACACCAAGTCAAGGCTGCTATGTGCAGTTCAGCATGTTGCATTAAATCATCAATCAACTTGACATTTTAGGACCTTGGGTAGCGAGCCAATTAAAAGGTTAAAATACTATTAATTGAGCCAATAAGGTCAAAGAAGGTGAGTTCTTTTCTGTAAATTGATCCAGGTATAAGTACAGCCATTTTGACCATGTGATATCAGAAGGACAAAGACCTGGCTTAAATCCAAGAGCTTGTTACTGCGGCCAAAATAAAGTGACATTAAAACTACAATCGGAGTTCGTATTTCATTGGAAATTAAGAGATCTAACAATTTTGGCATCATGAACATGACCGCTGAGGGAAGAAACTGAATTTTGGACATCGGACCTACATACTGAGGTAAGGACTCCTCTTTATAAAAGTCCTCGGTCAAAAGTATAAATGCGCCTCTCCTTCTACGCGATTCTGAAAGCCTCCGGTTTGCGAACCCTCCGGTTGGTAGTCGGCTCGAGGTCCCATAGACGTCTAACTTCGGAGGTGTGTTAGTTAATTAATCACCGATCTATTGATCGGCTAGAAAGCCTACGACTCGAGACCGCAGTAAAGAAATCAGTATTATGGCAGCAGGAGATAAGAGCAAAGAATTGCCTACAACTGTTAAAGGTGGGAAGGCACCACCTGAGGTTTCGCTAGATGAGATTCTCGAACAGTTGAAAAAATACATAGAGCAACAATTCAATTTATCTAAAACCTGTATTAAGATCGAATAAAAGTACGGAACCTCCAAAGGACAATGGTTCTTGGACGAGATTAAAAGGGTCTGGGGAAAAACGACCCGTATGAAAAATAAAGAGTGAACTAGATGGTCCCTAGCCGTTATGGGAAAGATCTGAAACCGGAATGAAATTATAATGCATTCCCAACATAATCGAGAACTGACCAGTACAAAGGACCAATTGCAAGCTGTTTGTACACAGCTGCGACAGAAAAAGCTTGAACTTGAAAAGCTGCAAACGGAAGTTAAAGATCTTAAAGGTGAAATTAAAGAATGGAAAAAGTCATTAGGTCAAGAGACAATAATAGGAAAAGGAAAATGTATTGGTCAATTCCCAGGGTACCCATGTTTGGATAAATTAAAAGCGCAAACCCGAAGACACGACCGAGGAATAGATACGGATTCTGAATCCTCCGCCGATACAGGGTCGGAGGATGAAGAAATAGGGGTGCGCTTTGCCCCATTTAAAAAAATACGAGTTGTAGTCAAATCAGAAGAGATTGCAGATGAAGGCAGAACCAAAAAAATGAAGAAAAGGCTGTATGAAAAATACTTAATTCATGATCCGGCAGACCCAGAGAAAATTGATAAATGGTCCAAGGAATTGCCCAATCCAAAGAAAGGGGGAGTGAAAATGTGGGACCAATTGGACCGCTTAAGAAATATATATCAACTTCATCCCTGGACGGAGTGCAAATTTTGACCATAGTGGTGTCAAAAACACAGGGAAGAAAATTGCACGACAAAGTAGAAGAAGCTTTGGAGCAGGATAAGCAAGAATTAGACGTATGATGGGAGGCGATTAAACACTGGCTGCAAGCCTTCAGTCCAGCTAAGACAGACTGGGGAAAAATTGCAGCCTGCCAACAGAAAGGAACAGAGGAGGTCCTGGAGTATGACGAGTGGTTTAGATGCACGTGGCTAGAACATTCGGGTATGAATAATACGGATGAAGAAATGGATGAACAAGTGTTTGGACCCCTGAAAGCAGCTTTCGTGGCAGGTCTAAAGCCAGAACTGTCCAAAATGCTTCAGGTAGTGTTACCGGACTGGGAAGGTAGAGGAACTACCTTTGCAGCATTGGTGGATCGATGTAACCAATTAGATCGGGATATGGGAGCTAAAGTCCGAGCTGTACAGGCTATGGGATGGAAATCCCAGGATTCCGATAAACAGTCATTAGGAAAATTACCCGGAAAATGTCATTATTGTGGGAAAGAAGGTCACTGGGCAAGACGTGCAGGGCAAAACAGAAAGGTCGTGGCTGGGGAAGAGGACGCAGCCAGGGATACAATTCAGCCAACAAACCAGGCTTGTCACAAGATAATGACCTCAAAGAAGCATTTAAGCGACTGACAATACAACAACAGAAGGAGTTACTTGGGATAGCAAAAAACGATTAGAGCCCACCCTGACCCCCCTCCTCGCACTAATACAACAGAGGGGAGATAGGCTATATATAACTGTGAGGGTAGGTGATAAGGATGTGGACTGTCTTTTAGACACAGGGGCAGAATTAACATGCTTACCCCTACAATATGGAGACTTTTTGTCGTTGGATGGTAGGGCACGTACAGCCTATGGAGTTGGGGGCAATAAAATGGAAATTAAAAGGACAACACCGGTACTTATAGGGCTGGGTCCACATGAACTAACCACGTCAGTCTGGATAGGCCCAGTAGATCAACCCCTTTTGGGAATGGACGTTCTAATCCAAGTAGATTTATCGTTGCATTTCGAGGATGGTCGGGTGACATAGTCAATTAGAACTTTGAAGAAAGAAGAATTGAAGGAACACCCGATATGGGCTAAAGATAAGAACGATTGTGGCCTACTCCAGATGGAGCCTGCGTCATTTACCGGACCAAGCCTCCATGCACTAAACAGTATCCCATCAGTCCAACTGCCATCGCGGGAATCTTACCGGTTATTCAGCAATTGGAGAAACAAGGGGTGCTTATTAAAACACATAGCTCCTCCAATAGCCCCGTGTTTTTAAGGAGACTTGGCGTTTGACTGTCGATTATAGGAAAGCTAACCAGTGTATTGATCAAAAAGCTCCTTTGGTCGCAGATCCCTCCACCATTTTTAATGCCCTCAAATCGGAACATAAATATTTCTCGGTTATAGATATGGCCAACGGATTTTGGTCGGTGCCTCTGGCACTGGAGGTTCGACAGTGGTTTGCTTTCACGGTCCAAGGACAACAGTATACTTGGACCTGGTTACCGCAGGGTTTCCACAACAGCCCTACGGTATTCCACATGGCTTTACAAAGCCATTTGCGAGAATTACCTCCCCTGTCATCCACAGTCATCCAATATGTCGACGATATCCTGCTAGCTTCAAACACGGAAGACCAGCATGAACAAGATTTACGAGCTTTGCTGGATCACCTTTGGCTGAAAGGACATAAAGCCAGCATCGACAAAGCACAAATATCCCAAGAAGAGGTTGTATACCTGGGACAAAAGATTTCACAAGGAAAGAGAGAACTTACCCAGGATAGAACTGCAGCCATTCGGGCTGCTAAAAAACCACCACTATTCAGGAACTAAGGTCCTTTTTGGGATTGTGTAACTTTAACAGAAGTTGGATTGACTCCTTCACACAGCTTGCTCAGCCATTGAATGATATTTTAAAGGGGAAACGTGCCTCTAAAGAAGCCATCACCCTCACTAAGGAACAGCAAGAGGCCTTCCTGAGTTTGAAAAAGGCATTGTGTTCAGCACCGGCTCTGGGAATCCCTGACAGTGGTAAGCCATTTACCCTGTTTGTCCATGAGAAAGAAGGATATATGACAGCTATACTGACACAAGAACATGGGGATCAGCAAAGACCTATTGGCTATTATTCGGCAAAACTGGATGCGGTAGCCCTTGGATGGGGAAGTGGTCTAAAGGCTATGGAAGCTACATGTCGAGCGGTAATGATCACTGTGGGTCTAGTCCTCGACCAAAAGCTGATTGTCAAGTGTCCCCACACCGTATACACTTTGCTGTCTATGAAAAGAATGTCTCAGGTGACGGCAGCTAGATGGACCCGCTGGACAGCAGTTTTGGAAGCTCCTAATCTCCATATCGTCTGGGCCAGCCCGGTTAATCCCGCAACTATGCTCCCGATGTCAGAATCGAGGGAGCAAGAGTGGAGAGAATGTGAAGACCATGACTGCGTGGAGATTTTAAAAGAAACAGAAGAAGCAGCCTTAGCAGCAGAGGAGCCTCTGCACAACCCAGACCTCATCCTGTTTACAGATGGTTCCTCCTTTGTTGACCAGAAAAGCAGGATGGGCAGTTACAACCTTATATGAGGTAGTGGCAAAAGGATGTTTACCCTCAGGAACGTCAGCACAACAGGCCGAGTTATGGGCCCTGTCAGAAGCATGTCGAATAGCAGAAGGACAGACAGCTAATATCGACACAGATTTGCGTTATGCTTTTGGAGTCGTTCACGACTTTGGTCTGTTATGGCGGAAAAGAGGATTCCTCACTGCTGCTGGTACACCTATCCGAAATGGAAAAGAAGTCCGAGTCTTACTGGAGACCATTCAATTACCTCAGGAAGTGTCCATCCTGAAGTGTAAGGCCCATACCAAGGAAAATACAACAGAAGCTCAGGGAAATGCCCTAGCCGACCAGGCAGCTAAAGATGCCGCCTCACAGGGCATTCCTCCAGAAGAACCAACAAAGATGTGCAGATTGAAAGCACTCAGGACTCTGACACGAGACCTTCAAACAATGCAAGGCGAGTGCTCCCGAGAGGAAAAATGGACATGGATTGAGGCAGGAATTAAGCTATGTGAGGATGGTGTCTGGAGACAAAGAATTACCGACAAGCCAGTCGCGCCACAAGCGCTTATGCCTTTTTTAGCCCAACAGATCCACTCGTAAGGACACTTGACCTCACAACAGATGACGGCACGGTTCCAGAAAAGCTGGTGGGGTCGGGGATTTAAAAAACATGCCCAGCTGGTAACAGACCGCTGTGTGGTCTGCCAGAAAAATCATTCTGGACCCATCACGATAATGCCCCAACTGAGGCCCCCTGCCCCTGCCAGACCATTCCAGCATCTGCAGGTTGATTATATATCTCTTCCTTCATGCCAAGGATACACTAACATTCTTGTCATGGTCGACAGATTCTCTAGATGGGTAGAAGCTATCCCAACTAAAAGAGCCACAGCCAATCACACTGCAAAGGCCTTGTGTAAGGATTACATTCCCCGAAGGGAATTACATGTAAATACCTTTTTATATATGTCATACATTTATGCCAAACAAGGTAACATTTCCAGTTGTTGGGTGTGTGCGCATATTCCTATTCACTCAAAGGGAGGGATTCCCTTGAGGCCAGTTCCCTTGAATATCTCGGAAATGGCTGAGTGGATAATTAATCAAAACAAAACAGGCAATGCATTTCAGGATATGGAAAACTGGGCACAGAAATGGAAGTCAGCAGGTTACAATCTGACTACCTTTGAAGGGGGGGATACCAACCATGCTACAATAATTCCAAACGGCCCACATTTTTTGTTATCACTAATACAACGGGAATAGGAAGACCGGGGGAATCGGTCTGTCTGATTAGAAACATCAAAGGAGGCCAAAATATGGGGTATAGTAACTGCTCCCGGAATTATAATATAATCAAGCCACGGAACTGTCCAAACTGGGCCGATGTGGGAATTTTTAACGTAACGGGGATTCTGAATAAAACAGATGGAAAAGCCTGGACAGGCCCCGGAGTGTTGCTGACAAAGATACAGCTAACATTCATTGCATATAATGGCACCTATTGGGTGTGTGGCCACAAGGCCTCCCTTGGCTGCCCCAGAATTGGACGGGATCCTGCTATTTAGCCTACATTGTGCCTTATATGTATCATATAAAGTCACTGTCGGAACATTTACACCGTCCTAAGAGAGCTATCACAGAAACAGAGAGGTTCTTTGCCATTCTGATCCCCAGGTATCGGACCGCCAGACTGGCAAGGGAATCCATTAACATGGCATCCGTTGTGGAACGGGTAGCCAATGATACCTCAGAGGCCCTAGTTAAAATCAATGCAGAAATGGTAGCAATCCGCACAGAAGCCCAACAGAATAGACTGGCCCTTGATTACATCTTGGCTGAAAAGGGAGGTAGAGTACTTGCACCCTACTCGGAACTGAGTGTTGCACATATATCCCAGATAGCTCCGAAGAAATTACCCACTTAGCGGAGCATATCTAAAAGGAGGTAGAAAAACTTAAGCAACCCCCATCATTCACTTTGTGGAGCGGAGCCACTGAATGGCTAGGTTTAATAGGAACTTCATTGGTGGAAGGTTTAATTCTATTTGTTGTAATTATTTTACTTTTATATTGTTTGTTTATGTTGATTAAATGTTGTTGCGACCAGGCGGCTGTAGCTGCTGTCCCGCAGGTGAGACACCTTGCAGGTCCCAGCAGACCATCTGTACATGGCACAGGGGTATGTTATGCTTAAGCGAAGGTTGTTTACTGGTTGAATTAAGATATTGATTTGGATTAAATTGGAATAAGGTTAATTAGCCTACTAAAACCAGACTTCCATTGTGGTCACGATGGAACTCGGGTTGGTGTAAATTTGTGTGGAAGCTACATGTGGCGAAACACATCAACAAATTTTAGAAGGAAACTATATTAACATGTATGAAATTATTTTGTAGAATGTTTAACCAGTGATACCTGATGTTTTATGATTCAGTTTGTGAAAGAATCAAAGGGGGGATTTATAGAGAATTCAAACAGGCTGCATTTAGACAGGCTGTGAAAATTCACAGACACCAAGTCAAGGCTGCTATGTGCAGTTCAGCATGTTGCATTAAATCATCAATCAACTTGACATTTTAGGACCTTGGGTAGCGAGCCAATTAAAAGGTTAAAAGACTATTAATTGAGCCAATAAGGTCAAAGAAGGCGCGTTCTTTTCTGTAAATTGATCCAGGTATAAGTACAGCCATTTTGACCATG
This sequence comes from Pristiophorus japonicus, assembly GCF_044704955.1. Classification (NCBI taxonomy): domain Eukaryota; kingdom Metazoa; phylum Chordata; class Chondrichthyes; family Pristiophoridae; genus Pristiophorus; species Pristiophorus japonicus. Next base: position 105,916,079 of record NC_091983.1, on the reverse strand, counting down.
TGATATCAGAAGGACAAAGACCTGGCTTAAAGCCAAGAGCTTGTTACTGCGACCAAAATAAAGTGACATTAAAACTACAATCGGAGTTCGTATTTCATTGGAAATTAAGAGATCTAACACTCCTACACTCATTTTTCCAGTACTAAGGCTCCAGTTAAATGACAAAATAATTACGGAGAAAAATAATCGCAAATAACATTTTATATTTGTATATTTCACTTCTAAACAGTCTTTTCATCTCATATGCAGGAGCTAAGTAATGGGGGTAATGCTGGACAGGCTAATGGGACTCAAGGTAGACAAGTCCCCTGGTCCTGATGAAATGCATCCCAGGGTATTAAAAGAGATGGCGGAAGTTATAGCAGATGCATTCGTTATAATCTACCAAAATTCTCTGGACTCTGGGGAGGTACCAGCGGATTGGAAAGCAGCTAATGTAATGCCTCTGTTTAAAAAAGGGGGCAGACAAAAGGCATGTAACTATAGGCCGGTTAGTTTAACATCTGTTGTGGGGAAAATGCTTGAAAATATCATTAAGGAAGAAATAGCGGGACATCTAGATAGGAAGAGTGCAATCAAGCAGACGCAACATGGATTCATGAAGGGGAAATCATGTTTAACTAATTTACTGGAATTCTTTGAGGATATAACGAGCATGGTGGATAGAGGTGTACTGATGGATGTGGTGTATTCAGATTTGCAAAAGGCATTCGATAAGGTGCCACTCAAAAGGTTACTGCAGAAGATAGAGGTACGCGGAGTCAGAGGAAATGTATTAGCATGGATAGAGAATTGGCTGGCGAACAGAAAGCAGAGAGTCGGGATAAATGGGTCCTTTTCGGGTTGGAAATCGGTGGTTAGTGGTGTGCCACAGGGATCGGTGCTGGGACCACAACTGTTTACAATATACATAGATGACCTGGAAGAGGGGACAGAGTGTAGTGTAACAAAATTTGCAGATGACACAAAGATTAGTGGGAAAGCGGGTTGTGTAGAGGACACAGAGAGGCTGCAAAGAGATTTCGATAGGCTAAGTGAATGGCTAAGGTTTGGCAGATGGAATACAATGTCGGAAAGTGTGAGGTCATCCACCTTTGGGGAAAAAAAACAGTAAAAGGAAATATTATTTGAATGGGGAGAAATTACAACATGCTGAGGTGCAAAGGGACCTGGGGGTCCTTGTGCATGGATCCCAAAAAGTTAGTTTGCAGGTGCAGCAGGTAATCAGGAAGGCGAATGGAATGTTGGCCTTCATTGCGAGAGGGATGGAGTACAAAAGCAGGGAGGTCCTGCTGCAACTGTACAGGGTATTGGTAAGGCCGCACCTGGAGTACTGCGTGCAGTTTTGGTCACCTTACTTAAGGAAAGATATACTGGCTTTGGAGGGGGTACAGAGACGATTCACTAGGCTGATTCCGGAGATGAGGGGGTTACCTTATGATGATAGATTAAGTAGACTGGGTCTTTACTCGTTGGAGTTCAGAAGGATGAGGGGTGATCTTATAGAAACATTTAAAATAATGAAAGGGATAGACAAGATAGAGGCGGAGAGGTTGTTTCCACTGGTCGGGGAGACTAGAACTAGGGGGCACAGCCTCAAAATACGGGGGAGCCAATTTAAAACCGTGTTGAGAAGGAATTTCTTCTCCCAGAGGGTTGTGAATCTGTGGAATTCTCTGCCCAAGGAAGCAGTTGAGGCTAGCTCATTGAATGTATTCAAGTCACAGATAGATAGATTTTTAACCAATATGGGAATTAAGGGTTATGGGGAGCGGGCGGGTAATTGGAGCTGAGTCCACGGCCAGATCAGCCATGATCTTGTTGAATGGCGGAGCAGGCTCGAGGGGCTAGATGGCCTACTCCTGTTCCTAATTCTTATGTTCTTATGTTTACACAAGATGGAGGACACCCCGACACTCAAGATGGAGGACAAAAAATAGAAAATTGTGAATTTATTCTTTTTTGGCTTTAGGAGTTGTAAGACACTACAAAACTGTAATGTGTTTTGGTGATGCTTTCTGGGAAAAAAAATATGGCTTCAAACATTGGAGGCAGTTATCTGTCTCTCTCCTCAACACAATTAGAGGAGTCATCTTCCTTACCAGATGAATTTTGAATTCGCTGACTCAAATATTGATCTTTATGGCTTATGCTCTTAAGAATAATGCAGTTTCCTGCTCGTGTGCACAAAATGGTTTTAACCCAATGTGAGTTTCATTATTTACCTATCTGTAGCAAGTGCCAAGTAGTGAGCCCAAGCCAGGAAAGAATCTAAGTTCAGCTATCAGTTTGGCAAAGCTTTCATAAGTATCAGAAATTACAGGTTTATTGCGACTAACCAAAACCAGTTAAAATGTGGACCTTGAAAAATGTAAAAAAAATACCCCCAATTATCACTGTGAAACTTATTTTAGTACGGCCAATTCATATAAAAAGAATAATGTATTTCCACAGACAAGATCTGTGTAACATAAACAGCCAACACTGAAGTGCATTTTTAATTTCAGTTAGAAAATGTCATTTACCCTTGATTAACATCATCATCATTGGCAGTCCCTCGAAGCGAGGAGGACTTGCTTCCACGCTAACAAGGGATGAGTTCACAGGTGTTTCAATGAAGGACCTAATATTCCAGATCCCGAACTACATCTTGGAGGGTGGAAGATGCCTGTGCGTGGATTTTTTTAACATGTGGTGGCCATTGCACACCAGCCACCACACGGGCTTGACAGAGCTAGGACCTGGTCCAGTGGCAAGGATTACCCATGACGACTGGAGACCAGCTCTGCTGCACAGACCTAGCGCGCACACATATAACAATAACATTTTCAAAACACTACTTCAGAGCATAAAGTAAGATACAAGACACAAAAATACCTAACCCATCCTGTGACAATGATCCTACTTGATTAGCAATACCACAACCAACAGATCAGATCAAAGCTCTGCAGCCACATCCAGTCGGGAATGGTGGTGGACAATTAAACAACTAACGGGAGGAGGAGGCTCCATGAATATCCCCATCCTCAATGATGGCAGAGCCCAGCACGAGAGTGCAAAAGACAAGGCTGAAGTGTTTGCAATCATCTTCAGTCAGAAGTGTCGAGTGGATGACCCATCTCGGCCTCCTTCTGAGGTCCCCACCACCACAGACGCCAGTATTCAGCTAATTCGATTAATTCCACGTGATATCAAGAAATGGTTGAATGCACTGGATACAGCAAAGGCTATGAGCCCCGACAACATCCTGACTGTTGTGCTGAAGACTTGTGCTCCAGAACTAGCCGCGCTTCTAGCCAAGCTATTCCAGTACAGCTACAACACTGGCATCTATCCGATAACGTGGAAAACTGCCCAGGTGTGTCCTGTCCACAAAAAGCAGGACAAATCTCATTCGACCAATCAACATCCCATCAGTCTACTCTCAATCATCAGCAAAGTGATGGAAAATGTCGTCGACAGTGCTATCAAGCGGTACTTACTCAGTAATAATATGCTCACCGATACTCAGTTTGGGATCTGCCAGGACCACTCGGCTCCAGACCTCATTACAGCCTTGGTCCAAACATGGACAAAAGAGCTGAATTCCAGAGGTAAGGTGAAAGTGACTGCACTTGACATCAAGGCAGCATTTGACTGAGTGTGACATCAAAGAGCCCCAGTAAAACTGAAGTTAATGGAAATCAGGGGGAAAATTCTCCACCGGCTGGAGTCATACCTAGCACAAAGAAAGATGGTGGTAGTTGTTGGAGGCCAATCATCTCAGCCCCAGGACATCGTTGCAGGAGTTCCTCAGGGCAGAGTCCTAGGCCCAAACATCTTCAGTTGCTTCATCAATGATCTTCCTTCCATTATGTCAGAAGTGGGGATGTTTGCTGATGATTGCACAGTATTCAGTTCTATTTGCAGCTCCTCAGGTAATGAAGCAGTCCATGCCTGCATGCAGCAAGACCTGGATGACATTCAGGCTTGGGCTGATAAGAGGTAAGTAACATTTGCATCACACAAGTGCCAGACAATGACTGTCTCCAACAAAAGAGGGTCTAAGCACCACCTCTTGACATTCAACAGCATTACCATCACTGAATCCCCCACCACCAAATCCTGGGGGTCATCATTGACCAGAAACTTAACTAGACCAGCCACATAAATACAAGAGTAGGTCAGAGGCTGGGTATTCTGCGATGAGTGTATCAGCTCCTGACTCCCCAAAGCCTTTCCGCCATTTACAAGGCACAAGTCAGGAGTGTGATGGAATACTCTCCACTTGCCTGGCTGAGTGCAGCTCCAGCAACACTCAAGAAGCTCGACACCATCTAGGACAAAGCAGCCCACTTGATTGGCACCCCATCCATCATCTTAAACATTCACTCCCTCCACCACCGGCATTCTGTGGGCGCAGTGTTTACCATCTACAGGATGCACTGCAGCAACTCGCCAAGGCTTCTTCAGCAACACCTTCCAAACCTGCGACCTCTGCCACCTAGAAGGACAAAGGCAGCAGGTGCATGGGAACACCGTAACCTCCAAGTTCCCCTCCAAAACACACACCATCCTGACTTGGAAATATATCACCATTCCTTCATCGTCGTTGGGTCAAAATCCTGGAACTCCCTCCCTTACTGCACTGTGGGAGTACCTTCACCACACGGACTGCAGCAGTTCAAGAAGACGCTCACTATCACCTTCTCAAGGGCAATTAGGAATGGGCAATAAATGCTGGCCTTGCCAGCGATGCCCCAAGCCAGGAGCAATTTTTCTTAAATGACCAAATAAACCCAATGTATTATATTTGTGGTCATATTGACACAGTTATACTTCATTATTAAATATCTACTGAATATATGAATGACTGTTGACTTTACTAATGAGAGAAATGCCTTTGACAAATCGCTCCACCAGCTATTCCATTTCTACTCAACTCCAGTGTCAGTGTTTGTGTGTTATAAGTATAGACACTATTAAGGATTTAAGAACTCTGCAGAGGTCAATGCTCTTAATTAAACTGTAACATGTTGGCTCTTTCCCAATTTACATATAAGCCATTAATCTTTGTACACATTTGGATGTAACGTAAATATGTAATCAGGAGATAAAACTGTTGAACTGATCCTAGCGATAAAGCAGATAAAAACATAAAAAAGCAAACCATTATATTTAAAGATTTTACAAAGTTTCTCCCCGTTGCCACAAACAGCAATGAAGAGAATATCTACCTAACCTTACATTCTACATTATTTATTTTGGACCCCATGCCTTCTTTGCTCCAAGCAACTCAAGTAGCATCCTATCCTACACATCGTTCAATGAATTCTATCAGCAATTATCCTTGTAATAATCCTCAATCCCATTCCTACTAAGATGTTTATCCAGCTCTTTTTAACCATCTTTTTAAAACATCATTAACTACTTCACAGTTAAGATGACAGAAACAGAGTTCTGCATTAAGTAAGTGTCTGGAAAAACATATGGAAGGGGTGAAATTTCGCTGTATGTGCCACAGAGAAAGCCTAGATCAGTATTTTTACTCCAGTGAGAGTGCGATATTATTCCTTTCACTGAAATATGACAGCTGATCAAAATTTGCCCAACATCAAAATGGTACCGAAATTAAAATATACAAGTTCAATTATAACAACTTCTCAAATGTGAAATTATGGTAGAAATTTGATTCAATGTAATAAATTATCCTGTGAATTTAATATATATCACCAACACCTCACTGATTCAGTTAAACACCAATCAGTTGTAATCCAGCCTAAATAATGCAAACATAATTTTTTAATGCAGCATGTGGATTTTGTATCCTAGGATATTTTCAGCATAAATAGGAAATATACAGAACAGTATTTTTATATTTTAATAGGCTTAGTGCATTCAAACAGGCCAAGTTTTGCTCATGTTTACTTTAAGGTTTGTTCACAATGCAGAAATTCCAGTGTTACCTTTGAGTCGTTGTCTGCGTGTTTCACCTTTTCAACCTTGGCTACAATATTTTGAAACAGAGACAGAAGCCAGTGCTTGGATTTAGACCAGTCTCTGAAGACAAAAGTAGAAATGATAAACAAACCAGAATTTTAGTTATTTAGATGAAGAAGGGTTACTACATGATTATCATAGAAATATTTGCACCACACAGATTATCAACATGATAGTGACCCAAATGTTAACCAGAAACTATGCTGTTGGAGCAAGGTTAGCAAATGACACTCAATACTGTAGGCATCCACAATCTGGACCGACAATTACTTAGGTTCACTGTTTATGCCATTTTCCAGGGTTTTTGCAGTCAAAGTTACAACGAATAAACGAGAGAACCCCCATAGAAAATTCACCCCTGCTAACTCTAACTCCAAATCTATACAGCAAATAGAATGCAGTATTTACCTGAGTAAAAATTCTGGTAACTGGGAACCAAATTCAAAATCTCTATCAAACTTCTGAAAATGGTCTTCAAACTCTCTGACTGTGTTTCTATCAGTGGGACAGATGCCTCTTCCAAACAGGTTGTTTACAACTGCAGTATACATATTGTGCCTGTCAATAATTGAAGAAAACAGATTTTCATAACTCACCAAAAAATTTAGGGCCTGAAATTCCGGCCTCCCCGGGTCCGTATGGAATGTGTACGTTCCCGGGAAGGCATCGCAAAAGCCAGTTTTCGGCGCACGATGCGCATGCGCTGAAAACCAGCTTTTCCGATCCGTCAAGTTCTGGCTTGACAGATCCAATGCATCTCGGCAGCAAGAACATTTGCATGGGCAAGACTGCATTATTTGCCCATCTCTTGCCCAGCGAATGTTCTTAAAACTCTTGCGCATGCTAAGAGTTTTAAAACATATAAAAATAAAATTGAAAAACACATTTTAATGTTAAAAACCCTGCCCACTAAGGTAAATTTATTTTAAACCCTAAGTACAAAACTTTTTAAAAAATCGAAAAAATGTTTACAAACACATTTATTAACTTTAATTTCAATTAATTTTAATTATGTGAGGTGTACTTTTTATATTGAGTTTAGTGTGTTTGTTTTTTTTTCTTACTAGCAATAAGAATTCGTAGATACGAGGTTCTCATTGCTATTAAAGAGAACCCTGTACCTGATTGATTGTGCAGTCACACATGACTGCACCTTCTGCGTTCGAACCTCGAGGACGGGAGCGCGCTTCGAAGCGCGGGAAGAGAAGGCCTCCCCACTGGAATCGCTGGTGCCTCCGGGACCACCAGGTAATTTCGTAAAAATTCTCCGGTCAGAGGCATTCGTCCAAAAGAAGCCTCCGACCGGAATTTCAGACCCATACCATGTGAATAACGTCCCCCTTAAATTTTTGAAAGGAATCATGTGTCGGGTTTGATTCACGTCAAGCAATGTTCATTTATATTCTGTGTAGTCTTATTTTTGTGTAACTGAGAAAGTATACATTTGTAGGAGGCTTTTTCCCCCGCAAATAAAAGTGCTACTGAAACAAGAAAAACCCTTCACAAAATGCAAAAGTTTGATTTCAAATGAAATGTAATTTTTTTTACTTCAGCGTGGCAGCAGTTGAGGTACAACAATTATCCTCAGTGTCCCCAAGGCAGCCAATATCTTCATAAAATTACACTGCAAAAAGAAATTCAGTGATCCTACTAGAAGTGCTTTATAATTCTTGTAATGTCCTTTTGTACATTAGGTGACATAACAAAAACAAATGTCTTTCAATGAGAAGTTGTTATCAAAGGCAATGAACTACTGAGCTGTAAGCATTTGGCATTATCAAAATAAATTGCCAGTTTTTTCTGGGTTATGGCTAAGGCCACATTAGAACAACTTTGGGCATCTCATCTTCAAAAGGGCATTGTTGCAAAAAGAGTCACTGGATGATTTAAGATCTTAGGACTCTAAATTATCAAGCAAGACTCCCCAAATTAACTTGTTTCCCTGTTGAAAGAAAATTGAGCAGTTTTATTACTCATCAGTTATCAGGCTATCCTTTGGTGTCCTCACCATGTATCCTCTATCTCAATCGTACAATGTATTGTTTTCAAAAATAAGTAATACATCTTCAAGTTGTGCAAAAGTTAACCTAGCATTTATAAATTATTGAAATGGTCAAAGGTGGAACTAAGCATTTGTAATGTATGAACGTTATAGAGCATTTTGTATATTGTATTGTGGTTGCAGTTACCTACCAGATGAGGTCATATAAGTCATCAGTACCTTCGGTTCCAAGGCACATGAGCTGTTCACGGAACTCCTTAGACAGATTATCGAAGAACAGATGTAATCTAGATGGAGCCAGTCTCCCTTTCAACATGTCATGAACTGCTGTGTGGCTCTTATAAAAACTCTTCTTACTAATAGAAGCTGTTGACAAGTAATATAAGCAACTTACAAACTTGGAATAATACTTAATAGTTATCATATTTACTAAGTAACAAACAGAGTTGATGAGGCTAGTGCAGTTGATGTTGTGCATATGGACTGTCAAAGTACCACGTAACAGACTTATTAGCAAAATTGAAGCCCATGGTATTAAAGGGACAGGAGCTGTGTGAATACAAAATTGGCTAAGATACAGAAAGCAGAGAGTAGTGGTGAACAGTTGTTTTTTAGACTGGAGGGAAGTAGAGAGTGGTGTCCCCCACGAATCAGTATTAGGACCACTGATCTTTTTGATATATGTTAATCACCTGGACTTGGCATAGAGGGCATAATTTCAAAGTTTACAGATGACATGAAACTTGAAAATGTAGTAAACAGTGAGGAGAATAGTAACAGACTTCAGGAGGACATAAACAGATTGACAAAATGGGTAGACACATGGCAGATGCAATTTAACGCAGAGAAGTGTTAAGTGATGCATTTTGGCAGGAAGAGTGAGGAGAGGTAATATAAACTACGGGTACAATTTTAAATAGGGTGCAGGAACAGAGAGACCTGGGGGTGTATGTACACAAATCTTTGAAGGCAGCTAAAACAAATCCTTGGCTTTTTAAACAGAGGCATAGAGTACAAAAGAAAGTTATGCTGAACTTTTATAAATCACTAGTTAAGCCCCAGCTGGATTACTGTGGTCAATTCTGGGCACCACACTTTAGGAAGGATGTCAAGACTATAGAGAGGGTGCAGAGAAGATTTACTCGAAGGGTACCAGGGATGCGGGACTTTAGTGTAAGCCTTGTTAAATGAGGTGTAATTGGGTTTGTAACTATGTACTAATTCATAACTACTGCTGAACAACTTCTCTGGCTCTGAGAAACTAATTTTAGAAAAAGTTTGTTTATGATATTGCAGCTTCTACCTTAATCCCATGTGTATGTCTCAATCTTTATTTCACCCTCTGTAAAATTTATAAAAAGTGAAGGTTAATCAGTGCTTTTTATTTCCTGGTTTGCTGTTTGTGAGAATTCTTCAATGTGACTGGCTGCTTAACCTGCTTAATGACAGCACTGCTGCTGGACACTAGAAATCCCCTAGAGTTAGCACCAACATGAAATTAACCGTAGGAAAGGTAAAAATCAATGCCACAGAGATCGCTAGATGTTTGCGGGCAGCTTTATTCATGGTCAGCAGCGAGCACTGTCACTTCGCTGGAGCCTGCAAAATCCGAGTCATTATCTAGAGAAATAGATAAAACTACCAGAGACTCATTAACTGAGACTTCAACAAATGCATCGGTGTGATTTATCAGATTCATAAAATTCATTTCATATCTGAAAATGTTCCAGTGGAATTTCCAAAAATAAATTTTGTTGCTTGTCAAAAAGGGTGAGCAAATGGTGAATACATACCCCTAAAAGGTAAAAGTTCCATTTGTATAATGAAGCAACCATGGTCAACAAATGAGGTAAGAAATAATATCAACCTGAAAGGCTTAAACAAAGGCAAGGAATCTATGAATGGTAGGTCATGGCTGACTAATCTAGCTGAATTTTTTGAGGTGGATAGGGGCGTTTATGGATGTTGTCTATATGGACTTCCAGAAGGCATTTGATGAGGTTCTGTACAAGAGATTATGAGCAAAAATGAAAGTGCACAGAATTGAACGTCACCTTGTGATGTGGGTTGATAATTGGTTGGGAGGTAGGAGACAGAGGGTAGGGCAAAAGGAAACTTGATCTAATAGAATGGAGGAACAGTTTTGAGCAGTTAAATGGCCTATTTCTGTTCCTATTAGAATGACTTCTAATTGAAATACATTTAATTAGGGTATGCCTTTTTTGTGTTATTTCTTACCAGTATGCCATACAGCATCTTGTACAGCTTCTTGAAAGTCAACATTTTTAGATTTAAAGAATATCTCAAAATCTTCCTCTTCTGTAACAAAAGTGAGTCGCTTTCCAGCAGCTACCACAGTAAATACTGCTCCGTACTATAAATTAAAACATTTTTATGAGAAAGTGTAACATAATCAATGAGTACACTTTGAAAAGATTCTTTTATATTTTAGATTGTATAATTACAATTAATATTACATGCATGGCAAGTAACAGATAATGACCTAACAACTTATACTGCTTTTAAGACTCTGCCAGCTAATTCAGCATGTACAGAATGTTCTTGCTCAATTGATGATCCTTCTTCTTTGATCCCAGCCAGGAAGGTCCTCATAATTAAACTGAACCCTATCTTTACCTGGCTTCCACATATAACCAGGAATGGGAACCTTAGTTTACTTATCGTTCCATTACTTTGGGATACTGAGACCAATTGTAACACCTTTGTAGCCTACATTTTACAATTGGATTGGGCAGGACTTCGAAACACCATGGCGATGTCTCAAGCTCATCTGAATTCCAAGACGAGGAGTTATCAACATAATTGATGTGCAATCTCTGGCCTTCACAGAGAATATCTACCAGAAATAAGGGAGGAATCAGTAGTGGTAGATCACAGAGACGAGAGTGTCAGTGGTCCCACAGATGCTAGTAAAACTGTAAAAACTTTCAAAGAATTACCTCAGTCTTCTGGGGCTTGTGCATGGCAACCCTTGGAGACCTATTGCACAGGCCCTTGCTACTGGCCCCTTCCTTCGCTTTCTTCTGCCGACCTTTAAGTGGCCCAATCGCTTAGGGTTGCAACAGGTCAAGTGGCAGGAAATACAGTAGAGGCCGTATTTCCCTACTTTGTATATAGTTTGCCTATGCCCAAGCACATACAGCACTTTGTGGTGCTGTGTCTGCCCACTGGGGAATGGGGGGCAGGGGAAATGAGAGAGAGCATCCTCAAGCAGGTTACTGTCCATGCCAGCCCCAGATCCACCAAACGATTCACAGGATGTGAGCAGAATACTAGCTTTTAACTCGATTCTTTGATGGACATTGTAATGTATGCACTTGTGAGTATGCTCACAGGTTTGTTGAGCTGTTGAGTTGGGAGTGGCTTAGCCAGTCACATGATGTTCACAAGACTCAATATAACCAAATCACATTTCTAAAGATTGAAGAAGGAAATAATCTCTTGGGAGAGGATAATATTTATGTGATTAGATTGCAGATGTTGGCAGGCTATTCAATCATAGGAAGTGTCACAGCCCAATCTTGTTCTGACACTTTAGAAGCAAGGTTTATGGGTAGCAATTAGGAGCAGGAACTCTGGCCGATTTAGATTACTGCCTTTCTAACCCAGGCATGCTGAGGACAATTGTAGCATTTAACTATCTCTTTGTCTAAGACCTGCCAATTTCGATAAGGCCACAGATCAACAAGACAAGCTGTGCCAAGCAGATCATTATTTTTATTCCACGGTGTTTTTCCTGTTAGTACTCTAGCTACCATTTCTATTTCCTGAACTTGGTGTTGCTTCTAAGCCTAATCAAAGAACTTGTAATCCACTCCAGCAAAGTACGAAGGATTGAGGTAATCTAATATGCGCTCCACAGATTTACCTTTGACAAGAGGATTCCTCTTGGAGGAGCTAGAAGAGGAAGGAAATGAAAGGCCACGGGTGAAAAAGGGGAACAGCAGCACAAAAAAAAGCTGCTGCATGCAGCTAGAACCAGAAAGAGCCTCATGACATACACCTTCTCATGAGCATCCTCTTGAACCTCTGAACCAATTCTCCATACCCACTACCTTCTGCAATCACATCAAAAGAAGCAGCTCTCATTCCTCACAATGACGAACATCCACTTCATTACTGAGGTGCCAATGGAACTTTTGTAGGCATTTAGAATCATAGATATTTATGGCACAAGAGGCCATTCGGCCCATTGTGTCTGTGCCAGCCAAAAAAGAGCTATCCAGTCTAATTCCACTTTTCAGCTTTTGATCCATAGCCTTGTAGGTTACGGCACTTCAACTGCACATCCAAGTACTTTTTAAATGCCTCTACCAACCTTTCAGGCAGTGAATTGCAGACTGGGTGAAAAACGTTCTCCTCAACTCTCCTCTATTCCTGCTACCAATTACTTTAAATCTATGTCTCCTGGTTACTGACCTCTCTGCTAAGGGAAATAGGTCTTTCCTATCCATTCTATCTATGCCCCCATAATTTTATATATCTCAATTAAGTCTCCCCTCAACCTCCTCTGTACTAAAGAAAACAACCCAGCCTATTCAATCTTTCCTCATAGCTAAAATTATCCAGTCCTGGCAATATCCTCATAAATCTCCTCTGTACCCTCTCTCGTGCAATCACATTTTTCCCGCAATTAGTGATCAGAACTGTACACAGTATTCTAGCTGTGGCCTAGTTCAACCAGAACCACCCTGCTCTTATATTCTTTGCCTCGGCCAATAAAGGAAATTATTCTGGATGCCTTCTTAACCACCTCATCTACCTGTCCTGCTATCTTCAGGGATCTGTGGACATGCATTTCAAGGTCCTGTTGTTCCTCTACACTTCTCATATCCTACCATTTATTGTGTATTCCCTTGCCTTGTTAGCCCCCTCCAAATGCATTACCTCACA